>NW_021703784.1:63519898-63597332 GCF_005190385.1 Monodon monoceros | reverse complement strand
TTTTTTTTTTTGCGGTATGCGGGCCTCTCACTGTTGTGGCCTCTCCCTTTGCGGAGCACAGGCTCCGGACGCCCAGGCTCAGTGGCCATGGCCCACAGGCCCAGCCGCTCTGTGGCATGTGGGATCCTCCCGGACCGGGGCACGAACCCGTGTCCCCTGCATCGGCAGGCGGACTCCCAACCACTGTGCCACCAGGGAAGCCCAGAAGGAACTCTTGAAGCTTTTCATTTCTTCCCCACGGTGAGAACTTTATCATGGCCTGAAGGAGGCCGTTTTGTCGTTCATTCATGTGGGAAAGAGGGGAAAACTGAGACTGATTTTGAGAAATTTAGGTAAGGAAAGTGAGCCAGATATAGAGGATTTCATATTTGAATTTAAACGTTTGGACTTTATTTTGTAAATGGCGACAACCATGAAAGTTTTTGGTAAGAGGAGTGATGCAGCCAGGGCTGGGCAATGAAGAGCTTTGGCTGCGGTTTTTATTACTGTTGGGGGAAAGGGGCGTCCTGAAGAAGGGAACTGGATGAGATGACAGTTGCAGCAGTACAGGCAAGAAATCAAGGGCTCTGGAGCAGTGGTGGATGTGGGGTTGAGGCCGAGGCATGAGCCTGAGAGATGCCATAAAGGAAGTGTCTACTGGGTCTCTTGACTAACAGGCTGTGGTCAGATGGGCCAGAAGAGGGCTGGTGAACGATGATTCACCCTCAAGCCAGGGTGCCTCAGAGGATGATGGTCATTCCCCGGATGGGGGGCAAGAGGAGTATAGGATGGGTGCAGTGCTCCTCATCAGGGTTGGGCGGCTTTCAAAGCCAAAGCTCTGGGAGGTATTGCAGTGGTGGCACAGCATCTTGACTGTGCTGGTGGTTACACCAGGCTACACATGACAGAACTGCACAGAACTACATGCACACACCCAAATGAGTGCCTGTATTGCTGGAGAGACCTGGAGAAGCTTTTCCGTTGTGGCAACGTCAGTGTCCTCATTTTGATATCGTACTACGGTTGTGTAAGATGCTAATGTTGGGAGAGGCTGGATGAAGGGTGCATGGGACCTCCTTGTGTATTTCTGTGTACTTTCCTGTGAATCTGTAATTACTTCAAAATATAAAGCTAAAACAAACAAAAGCCTTTCCCAGAAGATTCTAACCCAGTAGGTTTGAGGTGGAATCTGGCCGTCTCTCCTTTTGAGAGCATTTTTGATGATTCTGTTGCGCAGCTCTGGTTGAGAACCTCTGGTTTAATGAATAGTATGCAGCATCGCTTTTGCACGTGTTCAGTTCCAGTGCATGGTTGAAGGGAAAGAACCCTGAACTCTGAAGTCATGGGTTCTGGTATCCTCTCACTGTGGATGAGTGACCAGGGAGACATCCCTCAACCCTCAGAGTTTTAGTTTCTTCTTCTGTAAAGGGGGATGGTAATCCTTCCTAGCTTGCCTCACCTTCCTGACCCGGTCAAGTGTGTGACCGTGAGTTGAGTGCTGTCAGCATTACCCCTCCCCAGCCCCAGCTCCAGTCCCGGGAGCCTGCCTCACAGCTGGCCAACTGCACAGCCGGAGCTTGAGAAGTAAACATGGGGATGTGGATTTGGAGTCTTGTACACAGAGCAGCCGAAGCCATTAGCTGGGAGGAGAGGGTAGCAAAGAGAAGAGGGGAGAACAAAAAAAAAAGAAGCCTGAGAAGGTACTGAGGTAAGGTGTTTAGGAGTTAGGAGGAAGAAGATTAGCTGGTGAGAGACAGAGAGGGAAGAGCCAGGAGAATCTGGAGGACGACACAGACTCCTCGGACAAAGAGAATTTCAGGAACAAGTCATCTGTTTGCATGAGCCCACAGACAGGTGGAAGGACACTCAGTCTGGGAAGAAGCCATTAGATTTGGAAGGTGCAGATCACAGAACCCTTGGTGGGCAGGGTTGGGGATGGGGCCACAGAAGCCAGATGAAGATGAAGAGCAGCCTGGAGATAGATGTTTCCATCAGGGATTTTGACTGTGAAGGAGAATCGGGAGCTAAGGCAGGAGCTGGAGCGAGGTTTTCTACCAATTAACCAGTCTCCAGTCATGACCCAGGATGACACACCACTCACACCTATACACACGCACACGCAATTGAAACAAAATTTTAAGAAACAGCAGTTATTCTTATATGTGCAAAGCACTCTGATATGTTCTGTTGTAGGTTGGTCTATGTTGGTTCTATTTTGTTCTGTTGTATTGTGTTGTGTTGTAGTTCTCTCTTTTTTGAAAGGCGAGTTGTTCTCAAGACTCTGACTGCACACTGGTTCGCTTGGACAGCACTTAAGAAAGCAAGGAGGGTCGTGCCTTAGCTCTGGTCATTTAACTGGTCTGCGGAGGGGGTGCCTGAGTTCTCTGAGGCCATGGTGAGGACAGGGCTTCTGAGGAGGGAGGAGAGGATGGGACCCAGGGCACAGAAACCAGGGAAGAAAGGGCCGGTCTTTCTCCCACTGGGGAGGAGCAGATGGGGGAGTGGGGAGGTGGCTGGAGGCAAAGGGGGATTGGCCCCTGTGTGGATGGGCTGGGGAGGCGACCAGGAATGGGGATCCCCGAGACCAGCCTGTACTGAGCTCTCAAGTGGGGTGGCAGAGACACTGAGACTGCAGCTCTTGGAGGAAGTGAGCCATCTCTAGCCTTAGCCTAGGGCTGCCTGAGGTCCCAGCCTGGCCGGGAAGGCGGCTCCTTGACAGGCTCCCTCTGGGGCATCAGCCCGCTCAGCACAGGACTTTCATTCATTTCACGTCAGGCCAACTCAGCTCGGCTAACAAACATTCCTAGGGTGCCCAGCCTGGGCCAAGGGTGTGGAGGGCGTGACGGCTCAGATCCACCCCTGCCATCAGGGAGTCATGCGAAAAAATGCAAAATGGGATGAAACTATTATAATAGGACTCGGTTTCCGGCCTCAGTTCTGCCACCCCGGCCATGGGTCTTTCACTTTGGTTTTCTTTCGTGCCCTGTGGGGACATCAGGCCTTGCCATGCCCTGTCTGCCCCACGGTCTCTGAAGATATACGGGGTAATGGTGGTGAATGTGCCGTATGCAGCAAGGTTGGAAGGGTGCCCTAAGGGTGAGTTATAATGAGAGAAATGAAAACAGTAAGAACAACAATAGTAATAATAGCTGCTGTGCAGCCCCTAAAGGCAGCCCTGGCTTTTTTTGCCTCCCTAAAACAGTGCGCTCTGCTGGGAAGAGCGCAGAATTGGCATTAGGCCATCTATTCAGTTCCAGCTCTTTCTAGCTTCTTGCCAGATGTGTGTTCTTAACCTCTGTGAACCCTATTTTCCTTATCTATAGAATTGGGATGTATAATTCTTACCTCTGGGATTGTGTGGAGGCTTGAATGAGATAACGCATGATGGAAGGGACTCTGGTGTTTAAAACTCTAAATGAAGCCGGCTGTCTTCCAGGCGGCTGCCACAGGTTCTGTGTGTGCGGGTGCCTCGTGTTCCCCAAATCCCCCCGACTGCCGGCACGTTTGCTTTGGGGTGAGGCCTGTGTTTTCACAAACATAAAAAAGGGGCAGTTAATCACTGCTTTCTTCATCCAAGCTGCTCGAGACCTTTATCTCCGCCTCAGAAGCCAAGGACTGAAGGCTCTGCAGATGGTCCTTGTGTAGGACTCTGAGTCTCGGTCCTTTGCCTCCTTAGCAATTTCCTAAACAAGCTCCACTCTTTCAGGGGCTGGCGCCTGTGTAGGATACCGTCACTCTGCTAAAGTGGTCTCAAACTCTCATGTTTGATCTTGATTAAAAATAAGGAGAGTCATGCCAGGTACGTTCTTGCCTCAGGACATTTGCACTTGCTTCCCCCGCCTCTTGGAATGCTCTTACCCTCTGATATCTGTTCCTTTGCCTCTTCAGGCCTTTGTTCAAATGTTGCAAATGGCGCCTTGTTAAAATGGCAGCCCTGACCCCATCACTCTTCATCCCTTCCATGCTTCTTTTCCTCAACAGTATCTGTCGCCTTCTGATATACTGTACTCACTTGGTTACTCTCCCTTATTTATTTGTACATTTTCCCTCTACCAGTGTGTAAGTTCCATGAAGACAGGGACATTTGTTTTGTTCATTGCTGTATCTCCAGCGCCTAGAATAGTGCCTGGTTCTTGTAGTTGTTCAATAAATATTGATTCAATGAAAGTATTCATGTTGATTCTGCAGGTCTGGGACAAGGCCTGGAATCAGCATTTTAGTAAGCTTCCCAGAGCATTCTGATGCAACGGGACATTCTCTGGGAATCACGGTTCTAATTGTTGTCCCCCGTTGTCAGCGTGCTGCAGCTGAGGACTGCGGGGCAGCAGGCACTTAAGCGCCCTCAGGGCTGGCCTCGGCAGCAGGCACTGCTGGGTGGAGTGTTTCTTCCTGGGGCGGGGCCCTTGAGACCTCTCTGCTGTATCCCAGGGAGATGGCATGAAAGGGGAAGGAATGCAGAGCAGAAGGGGAGCTTCTCTTAGGGTTACCCCAACGTGGCCTGAACTCAGGTCCTATGCATGGAGTCAGATGACCGACCTGAGCCTCCTCCTCCCTTCTATGTTACCCAGCCTCTTCCTGACAATGGCAGCCAGGCTGCCCGCCCTGCCACTCGGAGACAAAGTCTCCCCTCGCTGGCTCGTCTTTGTTGTTATCTCAAGGCAATGGTGGGACCACGGCTCAGAGCCTCCTGATTTTAATTACCTTGCTTTTTGGAGAATCCCGGTGGGCCAGTGTCTTTAGCCGGGACTGAGTGATTCAACCTTTATGGACCTCCAGAGGGAGGGAAGCACCGGGATTTGCAGCTGACAGAGTCATCTCTGTCTTTGATTCTTGGCATTCATTTACTTATTACTCATTTACTTATTCATTCATTCATTCATTCCCTCAACGGGGTTTTAATGGCCACATACTTTGCGCCACGTACTTTAGCTCACAGCTAAAGTTGCCTCACCAACTCCACCCATATTGTGAATACTCTCATATGACTCAGGTATTCCAGTACCTGGCCCAGAGCAGGTGCTCAATGAACATGAGCCCTTTCAGGCTCCCTCACTAGCTGTCCCAGAGTCACCCCATCCCACAATCCAGCCACCCCCACTTGCTTTGCTGTATTCAGTTTCTCTGTTTCCTTTCTTAACTCACGTCCTCTTTTGATAACCTTAAAAAAGTCATGAACTTGGGCTTCCCTGGTGGCGCAGTGGTTGAGAGTCTGCCTGCCGATGCAGGGGACACGGGTTTGTGCCCTGGTCCGGGAAGATCCCACATGCCGCGGAGTGGCTGGGCCCGTGAGCCATGGCCGCTGAGCCTGCGCGTCCGGAGCCTGTGCTCCGCAACGGGAGAGGCCGCAACAGTGAGAGGCCCGCGTACCGCAAAAAAAAAAAAAAAAAATCATGTACTCTTCTTCACGCTACTTGAAATTTCAAAAATGAACCTGAATTTGGTGACTAAAAGCACATCAAAGCAATGGTGATATCAAATATTCCTTTAAGCATCTCATTCCCTGGAGATTTTGATCAGCGCTCGGTTGGCAGTCACTTGCCCAGCCTACACCAGCGTGATGCTTGTCCTCTTCTGTTGCCTTCCAACAAGAGAGTGGCCAGTTCCCAGTGCCTTGCACGCTTCAAGCTGGGATTGAACCGTCTCTCTCCTGGGCAGTGGATATCCTTCCCCCAGGGATCCAGCCTTCTCACTGGCCACGTTTGCTCAAAGCTTTCCATGTCTTTCAGCAGGAGGAGGCTTAGAAGTAAGCAGGCCTTGAGAGACAGGCCAAACGGAGCTGTCCCTCTGCCAACACGGTGTCAGGAGGCAGACAGACTGCCAGGCAAGCCCCGGGTGGCTCTCCGGTGGGGGGGACTGAGCACCCACATCAGGCAGAGACTTGCCGGGGCCCCGCAGTCTGTAAGCAACAGAGCCAGGATGGGACCTCAGGTCTCCTGACTCCCGCCAAGGCTCGCCCCTCTCCACTCCATGCTGTGCCCCTGCTTGGTACAGTGGCCAGTCTTCCTATTGTCTGCACCGTATGTCCACGTGGTAGCCTGCAGCCAGGCCCCTCAGGTTTGCTCGTGGTGACTCTGGGACATTTACCCTGCTTAGCTGTCTTCTGGGAATGACACTCGTCCCACACCTCCAGCCCCTTTGCCCAGCTCCAAGCTTCAGAGTCTGCTCAGGATCAGAAAAAGTCTTGAGTCACTCTGCACTACTCCCCCGCCGGCTGGATCACATATGTGCCAGAGATTATTCTAAGTACTTTATATAAATTAATCGGCTCTCTGTGGCAACGGTAAGAACCATGATTAATGTCATCTTATATAACAAGGAAACAGGCACAGGGGAGAAAGGAACTTGTCCAAACACAGAGGTGGGATTTGAACCTAGGCTGTCTGGCTTCAGAGCCTACACCCTTGACTATTAAACAAGGCTGCCTCTGGTGCACTGTGGGTCTCTGACTCCAAAAGATTTCCTTGAATTTTGTCCTCATTCTCTTACCTCTGTGCACTCCTCAGAGAGAGATGTTGGGCAGCAGGGCCAGAGAAGGAAGGGACAAAGAAGGCACTGAAGAGAAAAATGTGGCTGTCTCCTCAACTGGAGCTCTGCCCGGGGCTTCGTAAGAAGGAGGGATGCATTGCACAGAGGCTCCTAGGCACGGAGTTGAGTGGAAATCGTACAATTGGCAACCGTGCTTTAGGTCACCTTGTGAGAGGGGGACAGCTTCCTATTTCCTTTGAAATAGGGGGAAGTTGATATGCTTGTGTGTGTGCACACGTGTGTGCATGTGAACACGTGGCTGAGTAGATATATGAACTTGTGAGTGTGCACTTATGTGTGTGAGCATGTGTAAGCCCCACGAACGAGCATGTATGCACCTGGTGTGTTAGTCCATTCAGGCTACTGTAACAAAATACCACTGACTAGGTAGCTTAAACAGTAGAGGTTTACTTCTCACGTTCTGGGGGCTGGGAAGTCCAAGATCAAGGTGCTAGCAAATTCGGTGTCCGATGAGAGACTGCTTCCTGGCTCATAGACAGCTGCCTTCTCTCTGTGTCCTCACATGGCCTTTCCTTGGTGCCTGGGTGTGGAGAGAGAGTGAGCTCCAGTGTCTCCTCCTCTTTTTACAAGGGCACTAATCCCATCATGGGGGCTCCACCCCCATGACCTCATCTAAACCTAGTTACCTTCCAAAGGCCCCACCTTCAAATACCGTCACCTTGGGGATTAGGACTTGAATGTTTGAATTTGGGGGCACACACATTCAGTCCATAACACTGGGCTTGTGTGTGCTTGTGTGAGCCATGGTGTGCAAGTCCCCACTAACTGTGGTTCAGCCCCTTCCACCACTACCTGGAGCACCTTCACAATCCTGCTGAATGACAAGTAACCACACAACTGTGAATCATTGTTATTTTTAATTGTTGGTAAGAAAATCACAGTGTAGTGACGAAATAGAATCCGAGCTCCCAGCTTGCTTGCCACCACCTGCTGGGTCCCCCTCCACTCCTTGCAAAGCCCCCATCGTCCCTTGGCCCAGAGCCTGCCTAATCATTGTTTAATGTTTCAAAGATGCTGTCCTACACAAGAGATACTCATTCCAGGCTGTAAAAATACCAGCAGCTTTGCATGCAGCTGGAATAATTGCAAAAATAAGAAAAGCAGAGGAAAAGAATGGTCTGACAGTATTGTGCTTTATGGAGCTTAAAAGAACCCCATATAGCTAATCTAATTACCACTAAGACTCAGGCAGCTTAAAGGTGTTTATACAGCCAGGCACGTGGGCTGTCAGCCTGCTCAGCAGAAGGCTTCTTATCACCACCCACCCCTGTGCCTTTGACCAGTGTGACTTCTGGGGCCCACCCACACGCCCGGGAGAGGGTACCCAGCAACCTTGAGACAGAGGCAACCGGTCCTGAACTCTGCAGGAGCCCTGGAGGCTGTCACTTTTGCTCCGTACTGCCTGGGGCTGCCTCTCACTGACAGATTCATTGTTCATCACTGCCCTGAGAGGTACTCTTGCCGTGGCCGCAGATTCGTGTCCTCGCATGTTGTCCGGCAGCACTCTCCCGAGGACCTGGCTTGCATGACTCGAGCTGCTGGCTGCTCTGGGCAGCAACTGCCCACCTCTCCCTGCCCACTCAAGCCCTGACCCTAGGGCTGAGCCTGCTTTGCCCAGTGACTGTGCGGGGAGAAGGGAGTCAGATGAGTATCTCTGACAGATTCCATCATGTCAGTTTCCGAACAAACCCCACATGGTTCTGCAGGTTACGCCCTTCACCAGGGCACCCAGCTGAAGAGGCAGCCGTTCCCTGCTGGGACGGAGCCTTGCTCTGACACTCTTAGGCCCCTGGCTCTGCATCTAGTCCTGGCTAACCCTCTTCCTTGAGAGGCTGGACCCTGCTCCCTGTGCTACCAGGCTGGTGTCCTGCTCCCCTGGTTTGACCCATCTGCCTTCCTGCATCTGGGGGCTGGGGCCTCCCACTGATAGGCTCCTCCCCGTGAAAAGAGCATCCTTAGTCAGTGATGCCTAGGTGTGCCCGGCCCCTGGGGACACTGCCTCTTTGCGGGCCTGCCCCAGAGCACAATCAGTTTCTCCAGCTCTAACCTGTGTGATGCCAGTCTCCTCTCTGTTGAGGTCCCGGCATGCCACACAACCGAGCCTGCCTGAGTCTGGCAAAGGTGTGGGTGGTTCATCTCCCTTTTGTGCGCCTTTACCAGTAAAGGAAACTGACTTCGGGAACCAAGACCTCCTCAACATACTTCCCTGCCAACAGAGAACAACCCCAGGACGGCAAAGGGCCTGCCTTCTCCGGAGCTCATGAGCCCCCTGGAAGCAGTCTGCAGCAAGGGAACTTTGGACATTTTGCTTTACAGACTAGCCAAGGTGACCAGTATTTGGTTAACAAAGCCAGCAGGAACCAAATACCAAAAGGCCCTCTTCCTCCGGTCAGCTGTGGGACCATCTGTCGATGGGGAAATTCCCGGAGCTGGAGCCTTAAGCAGCGCGGGAGGAACCAGGAGAGGTGTCTCCTGCCCTCAGGTCAGGGGCCTTGCTGCCAGCAGCTGGGGGACATACTGGCCCAGCCCCAGTGCAGCCAGCAGGAGAGGTCTCCTTGTCCACCCTTGGCCCTCAGCCTATCTTGCTCAGCAGCTTGGAAAGATGAACTGGTCCTGACGGTGGAAGCAGAGCTGGAGCAGCTTGAAAAGACAAACTGGTCCTGACGTTGGAAGCAGAGCTGACCGCCGGGCAGTGCTGTCAGCTGACATCCCCCTCTGCTTCCCCAATACTGAAAAGTGCTCAAAACCCAGCCAATCATATAATTCCTACTGATATCAAATCTTTGGAGTATGGGATGCCTTCTGGTGGGACTGATTTCCTGAAAGGCTACCCCAAACCACACAGTGACCCAGGTGTCCTCCAGCAGCTCCAGGGCCTGCGTGCTCAGCAAGAACAGGGGTGTGTGGACAAGAGTTGGCACCTGCAACCACTCCAGCTGCCTACTGTCCAGATCTGTCCTGCAAATTAGCCTCCAGAGCTCATGGGAGACTAGCACTCCCCTGGTTGGATGTTGCGGTGGGAGGTTGTGCTGGAGATAACGTTGCGGGGTGGAGGAAGCCAGTATAATTGACTGGGGCCTGAGAGTTCTAGAGCAGGTGTGGACCCACTGCAGTGGAGGAGGGGGCGGGGTTGTTTGTTTTTAATTGCCAGGACCCTAATCTACTCCCAGGGCCCTAATCTACTCTCAGGGCCCTAATCTACTCCCAGGGACTATAAATTGGGCAACCACTCCATTTTTTTGTTTTTTTAGAGACTGCCTTGCTTGTTTGCTCAGGCCCACAGGGGCTTATGCCTCTTCTGCTCCTAAAGTCATTCACATGCATTCATTCAACAAACCAAGCACCAGGTTCTAAGCTTGGCCCAGGGGAGGCAGTGGTGAACCAGATGTGGTTCCTGCCTCAGATAAGATTTAGACCGAGGACAACGGCAGGCAGTGGACAGACTCCATGGCTCTCCTTTGTCACAGATGCAAAACTGAGATGCCTCGATTCTAGTTGTTTTTAAAAGCCCGTATCTCAGGAGCTCAAGATGTAAGTAGAATTTTAGGGAAAGAGGCTCTTGAACAGAAAGAAACCAGGGGGATGTCAAATCAGTGAGCAAGAAAGCTATGTCGAGCAGCTGCTACTGGAAGGCTGGTTTTTACTAGGCAGCCCGAGGTTGCCTCTTGACCCCGCCTGTACTGCTGGAGGAGGGCTTGATTTTCATCTAACCAAGGAGGGCATCGCCTGGGTACCAGTATATGTGGCTCCGTTGGTTTGTTCCTCCCTGGCCCCTGTACTGCAACTTCCAGGGGCTTCCCCTGGCTTAGGTGCGTCTCCTCTGAGCACCTGACCTACTGTTGGGAGTGGGTGCCCTGATTCACTTTGCAGGTCCCTCACACCTAGATGAGCTTCCCTTATGGGGCAGTGGGCAGCTTGAAGCAGGCTGTAATGTAAATGTAGCCCTAAAATGTAGTCCAAGCTCCTCATTTTCCTGGAGGGAAAACTGAGATCCAAAGAGGTTAAATGAGTTTCCCAACGTCACACATCTGATTAACGGCAGAGCCAGAGAGCGACCCTGCTCCAGTGCTTTGCTAACCGTACTCACTCGTTCATTCAACAAATGTTCACAGAGTGTGAGGCATCGCACTCAGCATCAACGATCCAAGGACGGAGAAACACTTTCTACTCCCAGAGAGCTCGCAGCCTAGCGCAGCTGATAAACTACAGACGAATAGCCATTACACACAATGTAAAAAGATAAGTGCCACCAGCCACAGTGCTGGGGAAACCCAGGCGTAGGTCTCAGTCATTCTGGGAGGGCTTCCTGGAAGAGCTGGCTTTTGAGCTGGGCCTTGGGGATTGAATGGGATTGGGATATGGATATGAGGGTGGAGAAAAGAAGCTGCCTCCGTTTTTGTGTCTTTCTAGTTGGATTTTAGGGTGTCAGCATGATCATGTATTGGTCACCTGTTGCATTCCAGGCACTGTGCTAGGCATTTGTACACACTGTCTTCTTTAATTTTTCCAATATTTCTCCCCATTTTATAGATGAGGAAACTGAGACTCAGCAGTTATTTAGCCCTGAATAGAGGCTTCTTCTTTGATTCCTTCTTCTCTCTTTCCCACAAGGCTTCACCCAGTGACATGTGCTCCACCAGGACTCTAATGACTCATCAGGGACTTTGATGATTGAATGAAAATGGAGACAGAGAGATGGGGGTAGAGAGTTTGCAAAGCCATAGGGAAGGCAGCATCCCCCTTCCTTGGACAACATGGCACTAAGCACAGAGCTATTTAGGATTTCTATCATCAGAATAAATTTCTTCCCCCTGCATATATACACCCCACCCCCAGGCTGGTAGATTCTTAGCCTAGGCAAACACAAGAGCTGACATTTGTTTCTAAGCATCTTTGATGTGTTGCTTTGCTTAACCCTAAAAACAACTGTATGAGGTAGGTATCGTTATTATCATGTTCATTTCACAGATGAGAGCACTAAGGCTTGGAAAAGCTACAGGTTACACAGCTGAGAAAGAACCAACATTTGAACCCAAGTTGGATCTGGCTGTAGAGCCTGAGCACTTAACCTTGTCACTATATTCAGGGGTCTAAACTCAGTTACCTACCAGGGCTAGATAGATAATGTGAATGGCAGAGGTGAGGCAATGAGGACTGGTGGGGACTGCGGTGAACAGGAGAATGAGCCCAGGTTCATCCCAGACGGGCAGCTAATGCTGGCTCCAGCCTATTCCTAGCCTGCAAGACCTGCTGACCTTTTTCAAGTTGGAAATCACACTTTTATGTTTGGTGGGCTGAATAAGCCACATGGGCAGGCCAGATATGGTCATGGTCTGCCTGTCTGCAGCCTCTATCAGATGGACTCCCAGTGTGCAAAATAGAAACTTCTCTGGAGATGCTGTTTATCACAGACATCCTTGGTGAAAACTTCTCCATCTCACACTCTCTCCCTCTTGTGCGTGCTGGTTCCCACATCTCAGAAAGCCACCAGTGCAGACCGGCTTTGTGCAGCTTCCCTTCACTGTGGGCACAAGTTGAGACATTCACAATGCACAGGCCACACGGTTTAGTTTCATTGATTCAGGGAGGCCCCTTTTGGGCTGATGGATCCTTTTGGAAAAGCACATAGTCTTGCAATCAAGGCGTAGATTTTGTTCCTAGGTTGTGGACTCGGATGCCATTCTTGGTGACATCCTTGCATCTTGAGATCTTGGAAGCAACTTGTATCAGGTACCCTGGGCCAGGCCAGTAGTGAGAGAGGGGAGTGACCAGCACCCGGGAAGCTGACCAGGCTGCAGAGGAGACAGACAGTGTGACAGTCACTTGGAGAGTGTGTCAGTCTGATCAGGCTCATCTCAGCAGGACTCTCTCAGGGGCAGGAAGTGGGGGAGGGAACTGGGGAGGGAGGCAGGAGCTCAGGCCTTCCCGTGGGCCAACTTGGGTGTCGGTAGCTGTGATGTGGATGTGCCATGGCTCACGAGCACTGACCGGCTTGCCTAATTCTCTTCCGCTGCATCACCTCCATTTCTTTCACTGCCGGTGACCTGCAACCCTGAGGGACTGTCTTGGAGTGTGTTTGTGGTCCTGTGCTTGATGCTCTTCTGGTTGCCATGTGGGAGTGAATAACCACGGCATTTCAAAGCTGAATAAGACCCAGGAAAAAACCTACACCTCATGTTTCTCTCATCTGGGGAAAGAAGTGTGAATTGGAACTTTACAAACCCAAATCTTTAAACTCTTCCTGACCCAGTGAATTTGAAGAGCGACAGAAATGAATTAGAAATTAGATCAGGGGTCAGCATTTCCATGGGTTCTGAACCAAATGGAGATTAAAAAGAGTATGTCCAGCAGGGTTAATGGTGAAGGCAAGCTTCCTGCCTGGGCAGAGTGTCCTGACCTGGGTCTCAGAGGGGATTGATGGAAGGATCCTGTGGATGAGATCAGGAGGTCCAGAGAGAGTTCTCTACCCAGACAATGGGAAGGAATTAACTTGTCACCAGCTGACACTCACAGATGCGACAGAAAATGCCAGCATCGCAGGGTGGATTTAATGTCAGGCCGCCCAGTGGAGCCATCGCATCCCACATCTGCCCTACGGTGCTTAGATGCTGAAGAAAGGAACACTGTCCCCGCTTTGAAAGAGGTTTCTGGCTAAGTCCTGTGGACCGAGTATGTCTGCAAGCTTGTCTGTGTTGTCAAATTTCATTTGGCTTAAACATGAGAACTAATGCAGAGAATCAAAGAAAACAAGATTTTTTGCTGAGTGTTCCTGACCCGGGCTGCTCAGGCATGAGGCTGAGGCATTGCCTGAAGTGATTGCATTTTCTCTGAAAAGAACATTCACGGTTGTTGTTTAATCTTTGTGGAGTGAGTTCCCATGATCTTAGGTGCCCAGTTGCTGTCCTCTGTACCTACATGCTCCACATTCCTACATACTATACATCAGGCCAGCAGCAGGTGAGGTTGCTGCTCCCTGAATTCCTGAATTCTGCAGGGCAGGAAAAATCAATCCCATCCTCTCACTTCCCACTTGGGCTCCTATATTATGCCAGGTACACCCATGGGGGAGGGAGGGAGGGAGGGAGGGAAAGGGGGGCGGGAGAGAAGAGAGAGAGGTGGGGTTGTTGTGTAGATGAATTGATGAATGGGTGGTGGGTGGATGCACAGGTGGGTGAGTGGAAGGTGGATGGATGGATGGATGGATAGAATTAATCTTTTCCATTTTATGGCATAGGTATTTTATGCCCATTTTAGAGCTGAAGGAATTGAGAGTCAGAGGACATAGTGAATCACCAAAGTTCTCACTGCAAGATGGTGGCAGGACTGGGGCTTGAGCCCACATTTCTCAGCTCCAAGTTCCATGTGTCCCTCTTCTCTTTTCCTGTGTTGCCCACTAGGCTTTTTTTTTTTTCTTTTAACTGCCTGCCTTGTACCTAGAGATGGACCCACATGGGCTTGGACCAACTGCTTATACAAACAGGTGGCCAGAAGGAGATTCATTTTTTTTTTTTATTCAGCGAATATTATTGATCACTGTGTAGGCAGAGTTCCAACATGGAGCCCCAAGACTACTGGCCCCTGGTGCGCACTCACTTCTTCTAGTTATTCAGTCAAACACTCGTCTGGGTACTGCTGTGAAGGAATTTTGCCGATGTAATTAAGGTCCCCAACCAGTTTGGTGGGCCTGACCTAATTATGTGAGCTCTTTAAAAGCAGAGCTCCCTGTGGCTGGTTGCAGAAAGGGGAGTCACAGAGATGCCCTCTGGAGGCCTGAAAGAAAGCCAGCATTTGTGCTGTGCACTGCCTGTGGGGGCCATGTCGGGGGGAACTGCAGGTGGCTCCTCATTGCTGAGAGTGGCCCTGGCTGGCAGCTAGCAGGACAGGGACTTCAGTCCTACAACCGCAGGGAAATGAATTGTGACAACAACCAGTAAGGCTGGAGGAGGACCCTGAGGCCCAGATGAGCACTGCAGTGCTGGCCAACACCTTGATTTTAAACCAGTGAAACCCTGAGCAGAGAACCCAGCCACACCACACATGAACTTATGACCCACAGAAACTGCGAGATCATAAATTTGTGTTGTTTTGAGCTTCTATTTTGTGGTATTTCATTATGTAGCAGCAACAGAAGACTAACACAGTCACCTACAATGTGCCAGCCAGTGTGCTAACCGCAGGGAATGTGAGACTGGCTTGATTTCTGCCCTCATGGAGCTCACCGTCTGCGGTGGGAGATAGACAAGAAACAAATGAAATGATTACAGAGCATATAAATGCCATGAAGTACGTAAACAGGATGTTATGAAGTAAATCAGTGTGGGAGGGGGACATGGTTCAGGTTAGATGATTAGAGATGGCCCCTCTGAGCTGAGCATAAAAGGATGAGAAGGAGTCAGCCACATGAAGAGCCATGGAAAGTGTTCCAGGCACAGGGAACAGCACATGCAAAGACCCTGAGGTGGGAGAGAGCCTGACATTCTCAGAGTCAGAAGGAGGCAGATGTGGCTGGAGGGTGCTAAGGAACGGGGAGGATGGCTTGAGATGATGTTGAAGAATTAGTCAGGGACCTGGTCACATAAGACCTTGTAGACTGTTGCCCTCAGTGCCGTGGGCAACACTGATGAGTTTTAAATGGGGGAGAGGTATGACCTAACTAATATTTTTGGAAGATCTCTCTGGCTAGTCTGTGGTGAAGTGTTTGGATATAGGTACGAATGGAAGCAGGGAAATCATTTGGGAGGCTGTGGCAATACTTCAGACCAGAAATAATGATGATTTGGACTACGGTGACTGGAGAGATTGAGGAGAGGATGGATTTGAGATATATGGAGTTGGCCAAAATGTTTATATTTGGATTTGCTGGTGATTGGGTGTAGGGAGTGAAGGAGAGGAGAGGACCAAAGATGAAGTTCAGGTTTCTGGCTTGAGTGATGGGGTGAATGATGGTGCCACTTACTGAGATGGGAGGGCAGGAGAGGAGAGAAGAACAGGTTTGGGGAGAAAGACCAAGGGTTAAGGTTTGGCTGTGCTGAATGTGAGATGCCTTTGAGACATCTGAGGGAAGATCTTAGGTAGTCACTTGAACGGAGAGGCACTGCTGAGCAGGGCCAATATCCCGGATCCAGGAGGCCAGGACCAGCTGACCTGGCCTGGTGGCAGACCAGCTCCATGCTCACTTCCTTGAAGAGTGGCAGAATACCCGGGTCTACACAGCAAGGCTTCAAAGACCCAGGGCTCAGGTCGCTGGAGCAGTCTTCCTTCCTGGACCCCCCTGCTCCCATGCCAAGCCCTGGGCGCAGCCACACACCCAGAGTGAGACATTCTGGGAAGGGGTGGCTCTGGTGTGAAGCTGACATTTCACAAGTGACTTCAGTTGTTCTGGGCTAGTAGTAAGGCGCATTAAGTACCAAATTATGTAAACCTAAAACTGCCGTCTAATGTCGTTAAGAGACCTGAGGGAGCTCGGGAGGAGTGAACAAGGAATCGCCTGTAAGATGATCAAATCCCTGATTAAAATCATCTCCCAGGATCAATGGCCTCTAGAGAAAGTGGGGAACGCCTCTGAATCCTAATGGGGCATCCGCAACTCTAGAAGGATGTTTGGCTGGGCTGCCGCTTCCTTCTTCAGGGCTGCTCGGTGCAGGAGGGGCTGGTGTGGAAAGAGGTCCCACAGGGATCTGACCACTGGGCTCAGGGATGTAGCAGCAACCTACAGAGGGCCTAAGTCACGTGTGGCAGGTTTGGCCCCAACTTCCCCAGCTTTGCCTTGGAGGGGCTGTTCCCCCAGGATCAGGCCCTGACACACGGATTCAGTATGAAGTAGTTTATTGAGGAAGTTCAAGATATACCAGTAGGGTGAGGAGTTAAGAAAGGGAAGGGAAGCTACTAATAAGAGTATGTTATCAGGTCAAGCAGCACTGTGGGCGGTGGAGTTTAAACCTCCGGGGAAACTCCGGGAAATTGTGTAAAGCACATGCCTGAGAGTGATCAACCCTGAGAGGTGAGGGAGCTGGGGTATTTATAAGCCAGCTGCCTTTAGTCGTTGGTTCAGGGCTACTCTCAGGGGCTGTTAGTTTATAGCTCTTCAGCCCTCCGTGTGCTGGGGCAGAGCAGTCTTCTGTGGCTTTGAGTAAACCCCTGGGGTAAACATTCTGGCACTTAGATGTGAGGGTCAGAGGAGCACTTGAAAAGGATGAGTCTCTAAGGATACGGGTGGGGCATCCACAGCGTCTGCCACAAGGGCCATGATGCATGTATTTTGATACTTTTAAAAACTGCATTTCTAAAAGCTTGTGATATTGATTCTGTCCCAATCCTAACCCACCAAGCTGCAAGGCATGCTGGGACCTCTGCAGCAGGTTGAAGCCATCACCCAGGACAAGCAAGACCAGCGTTAGACCATCTCCTGCCCTCTGAGGTGGACCTGCTGCCCATAGGCAGAGTCCACAGTGCCTCGAGACCTGGTCTCGCTTTCATTTTGTGTCTGTGTCTAGCGGGTCCCTCTGATGGACAGAGCACCTGCAGGAAGCTGTCACTTGGGGTTATATAGACTAACTCGGGCTGGGCTAGGGATCCGAGATCCCCACCTTCAGCAGTTTTGAAGCACAGTCCCAGCCGGGTCTGGGAGAAAAAGGATCGGGTGCAGTGTCTGGGAAAAACTTTGGCAAATTCTAGCAGGGGTCATGCCCTAGCCAAGAAGGGTCAGGTCAGTTCCAAGAGTACAAACCAGAACACTGAGGTAGAACCACACTTGTAAGGTCTGTGTATGCTTGGGGGAAGCGGGAAGGAAGCTGCAGCTGAACTGGTACCAGGTGTTGAGGGTGCTCCCTCGGCACCCCAGAGGCCAGGCTGAAGCTGTGGTTGGTGTCGTGGATGCTACTGGCGCCCCACCCAGATCCCCTTTACTGGCCAGTCTGCCTATCCCCCAGATGCTATGAGCGTTGGCAGCTGGCAGCTCAGAGCCTGCACCCTTCTTCTGGAAATTGCCTTCTCTGTTGAGAGCTGCCTCACCCAGAAGTACCTAGGAGATTATGCCCATCCTCCGGGGATGGCCCAGAACTAGTGCCTGATTGATATGGGTGTCTAAAAACCCACCCCTCACCTCACGGGGGGATAACTCTGAGATGCCATCACGCTGCAGCGCTCCCTGAGAGCAGACTGAGCCTGGCCTGCCGCTGAATGCAGGTCTTTGCCCAGCTTCTTCCCCTGCCCTAACCTAGTTCCCTCACCCCCTTACGGGAATAGAGCTGGCACCTACTCAAGGATCCCCATCTCAGACTCTGCTTTTAGAGAACCTCGTCTAAGACTTCCAGATGTGTGAACTGTGGCAGCCGTACCAGGCCGGGTGGGCACGAGGTCTGCTAGAGAAGGGTGACCAACCCTCCCAGGGTGCCTGGGACTTTCCATGCTAAACCGGATCCTTCTGACCAACCAAGATGGTTGTTCGCCCTATGGATCAGTGTCTCAATTGATCTATAGAGTGAGGTGAGTTCCCTTTGTGAGCCCAGAGCTGTATTAGACTCAATGGGGCCTAAAAGAAAACACAAAAACATGTCTTCGGTGAAATTCGACTAAGTGAGGGTTTATTTCTACAAGCCTTTCCCTCTGTTGTGAGGATTTCACTTCTTGTATATTCAAGTCACTCCCTGTGGGTAGATATCAGACAAAGGGGAGAAAAAAAAAAAAAAGGAAACTGGAAGTTGGGACAAGGAAGAGGGAGATAAGGTAGAAGGCAGAGAGGGTGAAGAGGTTTTGGCGACATGACCTTGGGGAGAGATGAAGGAAACTGAGGCCAAAAAAAAAAAAAAAAAAAGTGTCCAGGCCCTTAATCACACTCAAGCTCTTCCTGGGAGGAGCAGCCAGCCAGCCAGCGCGCCCTGCCACCCCTAACATGCCCCACCTTGGCGGGAAGCTGTCATGGGGCGTGCCACCTGCGTAAACCCTGTGTACGTGGAGAAGGGCTTGAGAGAGAGCATTTCAGTGTGGCCAGCAGCCTGGGTTAAATAAGGGTTGCTCAGGCCTTTTCAACTAAAACCTCAAGTGCTGCCGCATTTCTGGAGCGGTGGCAATAACAGGAGGCCGGAGCCGCCAGCTCTGAGCCATAAAATTAGACACATAGTGATCGAACTCCAGGCACAGGGGAAAACGCCACTCCGCGCGCGTATTCTCTGCAACAAAGCCAAACAAACTTTCACGTGTGTCATTGGAAACTGCAGGGGAGAGAAATCTGGGAAAAGTTGTAGTGAACACATGTTGGTAAATGGAAATTAATTATGCAGTGCCGTGATTATTCATTTAAGATATGTAAAAATCCCACTGACGTTTTCTTTCTTTCATCTGCCGTCTTTATCATTTGAGTATAATGAAGGTAAAAACGTGAGTTAGGGCTTTCGAATGTTCATTTCTGAACTCCCTTCTCCATCCTCCTGTTTTCCATATGGACCTCTGTCCGTTGACTGCAGGAAGAGATCCGCGGTCCCCTAACTGCAGGGTCCTGGCAGGAAGCATGTGGCACTCTCACATTGGAGAATCTGAGGAGAGTTAATAACAGAGATTATTTACACAATGTGAGCAGGGGGTAGGGAAGCCACAAGGGACAGTGCAAGACCTTGGGGCTGGAAACAGCAGTGGTCCCTCCCAATGCAGGCCCAAGAGGGTACCCCACAGGGAGATACTGGGGGAATAACCCCCTTCCCTCTGATCTCCCCACAGGTCAGCCCCTGGAGCACAGAGAGGACGCAGGGAGGGTGGGGAGTGGATGGAGGATGCTGGGCCCCTGCATGTTTGTCCCAGCTCACAGTGCCTCAGGACCTAACCCTCATAATGCAGGTCGGCTTAAAGTTTAACTTCTCATTGCTTGGATGGAGTTTAAGCGTTAGTTGTGCACTTGTCAGTGTGTTAATTTCTGTTTGCAGGAGGGATGGAGAGGACCTCAGACAAAGACTAGAGGCTCATGGGGAGTCAGGCCCCAGACACGGAGAGCAGGGGGACCCGCTTAGTCCAGTTTTAGTTTTCGGACAAGGACCCGAGGCCCAGATAGGGGAAGTGCCTTGTTCAAGGCCGCACAGTGATGTAGGGACAAAGCTAGAATCCAGGTCATTGCTGAATAAAATGCAGGATGTGGTGGAGTGAGTGCAGAGCTGGGGTGGGCATGGGCAAAGAGGCACCTGGGGTCCCCCAGAGCCCCTTGTCAGCACATAAAGGCCGAGGTGGAGACAGAAGGCTGATGAGGCCCACGACTGTGTCCAGGTGGTGCCCTGAGCTTTTTCTAGGCCTTGCCTTTGAGCCAGACCAGACTATGAGGAAAGGCCCTGCAGCCTACTGAGCCTGCCCTGGTGGAGGGGAAGGGTTACAGACTGCCGTTGGGGAGACCGAGCTCCAGGAACCTGGGGGCTGACTAGACTTCTTTCTCGGGAGATGAGACTACTGGCCTTGAGTTGGGAGCCTATGAGAAAGGCATTCTTGTGTCCTCCACAAGCCAACAGCTGGGGGTGGGTGGGCAGGAGCCAGAGAGCTGTGGCCTTGTTGCTTGTGCCTCAACAAGGGAGTAAGGACTGTCAGTAGCATTTAGAAGAAAATGCTGGTATCACCTTCAACCTGTGGTACCAGGGCTATTTTTTTTTTTTTTTGCGGTACGCGGGCCTCTCACTGTTGCGGCCTCTCCCGTTGCGGAGCACAGGCTCCGGACGCGCAGGCTCAGCGGCCGTGGCTCACGGCCCCAGCCGCTCCGCGGCATGTGGGATCTTCCCGGACCGGGGCACGAACCCGCGTCCCCTGCATCGGCAGGCGGACTCTCAACCACTGCGCCACCAGGGAAGCCCAGGGCTGTTTTTAATTAAAGATATCTTACCCCTAAAAATCCATACTGACACCTCAGTGCCTCACCACCAGGTCCAAAATGGCAGACTTGGTGATCAGGATGCTTATTCCTTTGTGGGACACTGCTGTTTTGCCCATTTGAAGCCAGCTTGTCGGGGTTTGTGTGTCTGCCTTGTGAAGAATCTAGGAACCCAGCTTGGAACTGACCAAAATCAGATGCTTCCTTCACAGAACTCTGCTCTAAGCCAGGCACTGCGCCACTTCCTTGGTTACATGTACCCTTGTCCTCAAAGAGCTTGTGGTCAGTGGATGAGGAATGGGGCTTGAGAAGCCATGGAAACCAACTTTGGCCTGTTAGGGACTGTTAGCACATTAGGTCAATGCTAGAACACAGCACATCCTCCCTCGTGCCTAGGATGTGGACCTGAGTGCCTCGCTAGCCGTCTACACAGAGTGTGAGGGGGTGGGCTCTTCATTTCTTCAAGAAACATTTTGTTAACTGGGAGAATGGGAATCACAGTGGGTGACCCCACAGAGATGACGAGTCTCAGGAGGGTCTGACAGTGTACATATGCTTCTTTCTGTCTGGAGCACCTCCTTCCGTAGAGGACATGGGTCTTGGGTGCTCTGTGGTCTGTCCGTTGAGGGGAACATTCCTCTAGGCCACATGGCAGATACACACAAACACACACACACATGCACACACATATACTTTTTAGGTATTCGTCTGGTTCTCTGTGTACTTTTTCATACATTTTCTCTGACCTGTTATATTGTAAACTCCTCAGGAAGAGGGTCATATCTTAGACACAGTGTCTCCAAGGGGATGTCCAGGACACGCTTGTTCAAGTTGTGAATGGTGGAGGTGGGGCTTCCACTCAATGCATCGAGTGGGAACAACTGAGAGCTCTCGCCAGGCCTCCTCGTCCCTGTCTTCTCTGGAGGCAACCACGGCTTCCAGCTTTTCACTCAGTGCTGCTCCACATTCATTCCTGGGGGATGGTCCCTTTTCCTTTAGCCTAGTAAACCTTTGTTTGGACATGTTCCTTCTTCCACTTTGCCCTCCTCTTAGGTTTATTAAAGTTCAGTGGTCAAATAAAGCTCTGTGTTTCCCTTGTCAGGGAGTGTTCTCTGACCATGTCTGGATAATAGCAGTCACGGGGAATAGCTCCTCTCCTGTCCCATAAATCATCTTGCGGCATTGGCTGGCTACGTCATGCAGCTGACTTTGGGAAAGCTCTGCAGTACTATTTCTGAATAATAATAAATGGAGCTGAAGCCCAGTAGCCTTTGCTCTTTTCCGCTGGTTCTGCAGAGCAGAGATGTGTGTCCTCGAGGGGTGCAGGTTATATCTCCAGGGTGGCCATTCTAGCAGTGGGAAGCAGCTTCCCTAACTGCCTCTCCTTTGTAGGCATTGCCTGGTCTTTTTTCCTCAAGGGACAATTTGCTGATCTGAGTGGAGGATGCTTTCAACTATTCAGCTCCAGCACTTTGCCTGGTCTGTCGGAAAGCCACGTGATTACAAAGGGAGATGACTGCTGGCTGGATGCCAGCCCTTAAAGCCATCCCCTATAGTCCACAGCCAGTCCCACACACTGCTGTCCTCCAGCACTCATTCCCTACACGGCCTTGGCCTGAGCAGCTTGCCTCAGCCAGTCGCACGTGTAGAATCCCGACCTGTTCCCAGCTCCCAGGTTTGGGAATCTGTTGGCTCACATACCACGTAGGCTCAGCACCTTGACGCTGAGCTCGCTTCTCTCCTTGACTCTGATTAGGAGTCTTTCTCCAGTGATCCTGCTGGAGGCTGTCCTAGGTAAGTCTGCCTCCTGGTCCGACCTGGCCCCAGGACCCTCACCTCTGCACATATCCCCCATGGATAATACTCTTTCTGGATTCACTCTCTTGGGAAGGATCTGAAGATTTGCACCCATGGGGACAAGGCTCTGGGCTTTCCAAAAGGAAAAGATGGGAACACCCACTGGCCAAAGAGATGACCCTGGACTGTGTGTAAGAACTTTCATGTCCTTTCTTTTCTGCTGCCTTTTATCTTGGGCATCCTCCATGAATTCTGATTTTCATATTAGTTTTGATGGCTGTCACTATAGAATGTAGCTTTGGCCATGTTCTGAACCCCAACTTTTATGACATTTTAATCCTATGACCCCTCGTGTTCAATTTTGCCTTTATTGCACCACAGTGGCACCTGGAGCCATCCCCTCCTTGCAACGTGGCTAGAATAGCTTACAGATATTGGACCATTTCTGACTTTGGAGATAGAAATGGGGCTGGAGATACCAGTGTTTCATGATGTTTACCAGCTCTTAGTGTACTTCATATAAAATGTTAGCCCTATGGAGATGGAATATTTCAACATTCACCTGCAATTTGGTAGCTGTCCCCAGAAGGCAGCATGAAAAATCAGCAAAGGTACAGTACATCACTGGGCCCAGTCATTATGATAGACTCTTATGTTGTGAGAGCTGCAAACATCATGAGGATTATCCTCTTACTTAATGAAGGAGGTTTTTTTACAATAAACCCAGAAGCTGCTAATCCAGCCTAGATGCTTGGCCCATAGTAGGTACTCAGTAAATAGTGGTTATTATTTTAAGATTCAGTGACCTACTTATTTCTCTAATAGATGTGATTTTCATTAAAATGACAAAGTAAGTTACACAGTGATTCACAATAAGAAAGCCACAATAGGGAGACATACTATAAAGAAAAGTTTATCCACTTGTGACTCATTGGGACTTTCAGGTCTCTCTAATAGAAACCTCTATGGGATGAGATACTAGGCTTCTGGTCTGGCAGGACCGTTGATGCTCTGCCCATAGTAAAGCACCACATAGAAGGAGCTAAAAATTGGGTTAGGACTAGTGTATCAGTAAAGCTGCCTGCACAGAGAAAGACAGAAGTGCAGGAGTCCAAGCCATAGGATAAAAGAGACACGACCCCACTTAGGTGAAAGTCATATTTCTTCCTTGCCAAATAGAACTCTTATCCTTCACTACTTTATCAATCTTGACATTTTTTCACTCTTGGGAAACGTTAACTTTCTCCCCCTGCTCTGATAGCTCCTGGGCACTGAAAGACATTTTCTAGCTCATAGATTGAATAAAAGAGGCCCTCAGAGGGCTTCCACTTGTGGTCTGCATTCATTGCTTCTCTCTAATTTTTCTGAGGAGAAAATATTGTTCCTTCCTGTTCTGCGGATCTTGGAAACTGGACTCCCAACAAAGAGCCCTCTTTCTTCCATGTGGTTCTCTTTGCTCTAAATCCTAAAAAGTCATGCCGTGTGGCTGGAGGAGGAAGAAACCCCAAGCCAAGGCATCACGTGCACAAGCCCTCCCCACCCCGATCACCCCCACTCAACCCCCAATCCCGGGCAGCGAGACTTACCCTCTCCACTTCCACCGAATTTCTTCCAAAGTCTAGCCATTTCCAATTCACTTTGAAAAGGATTGATCTAACTGGCCTCTGCTGAGGACATCACCACAGTCTTCGTTTTGTCTTCAGAATGATTTAAATACAGTTGGAACAAAATCAAATGATTTTTAAACAATGATGCAGTGATTTCCTCCCATGTCTCCTTCATAACCTAGAAAACTAAAACAAAGGAAGGGAAGGGAAGAAGAGATATCCTATATCCACCCTGCCTGACTGACCGCCCGAACCCCACACACCTCCTCCCGTTACCCAGCACGGAGCAGGAGGGAAATACGAGGGACGGCCAGTGCCTGCAGCCAAGTCCCCCGACTCGGGGCGCAGAAGCGACAGGTAACCAAGTCGGCTTTTTCTTGTTCAAACTTCTCTGAAGAAGAAGGTGTCTGGACCACATGAAGTGTACTAGTGTGGGGAGGTGGGGGTGGAAAGGAGACACACAGCACGGCAAAGCAGTTCTGTCGGTGAGAATCTATTCCCCAGTTGCAGGCAGGACCCTGCCATCCTCTGCCCTCTGAAAGAGACCTAGGACTGGGAGTAGAGTCAGGGTCCACTGAGGGCTGGGTTAGGTGTGTCTGGGGCGTGTTCAAGGTGAGGCTAGGGCGATGGTGAAGTCGTGGCTGGCGGAGTCACCAGGGTGGGGTCAGTGATGGTTGGGGTCAACAGGAGAGCAAGGTCAAGGTGAAGTCAGAGTTAGGTTGTAATCAGAGCTGAGATAAGGCAGAGTCACACTTGAATGAGGATATGGTCATGAACATAGAGTTCCAGAGCTGGGTTAGGTTTGGGTGGAGCCGTGTTTCCATAGAGTCAGACTCTCCTTAAATCTCTAGCATAGAGTGTTCAGCCCACGCCCTTGGGTGCTGTTTGCCCCTTAACTCCTTCAGGGCCCAGGCTCACGCCAACCTTTGAGTGTTTTAGTGCTTGTTCCTGTTCCCCCATCTTCCTGTATTTCGTGCGCATTGCTTTTCCCCTAGGGAGGGCACAACAATAAAAGCAGCTGAGTTGAATCCAGCTGATCTAGCCGCCTGCCTGGCCCATCTGCAGATAGATGGTATAGGCGGAGGTGTGGGCACTGAAGCCCAGGTTCCCCAGGGAATGCAGTGATCGATGCCATCCCCATTTCCTGGAGCAGAGATAATTGGCTCCGTGTTGTGCATGCATGCACTCCCTCCTTTCCAGAAGAAACACCCCGTCTCACAGGGAGGCCATGTGAAATGGGAGCACCCTCCTCTTGCTGCCAGGCATTAGCTTATCATTTGCCTGGCATCCCTGGGCACGGGTTCCTCGAAATAGGGAGGCTGCCTGGAAGGGACTCAGTGTCGTTTCCTGGATCCTGCACGTGGCACACCATTCCCTGGGAACAGGTGCTGGGAGTCAGCAACAGAAGCATTTTCTCTCAGCCAGAGCCACTGAATAGAAGAATGAGCTACTCTGTGAGGTACTGAGTTCTCCGGGACAGGAGATAATCAAACAAAGCAGGAACTCCTTATCAGAAATATGGTGTGGTGGACTCACACAGCAGTGAAGGATTGGATAAGCAGACTGTTGAAGGCCCTTCCTGTAAGATGCTCTGGGAAGGATGTCTCAAGGTCAAGGTCAAGTGCTTGATTACAGGTACGCCTTGGCTTTCTGCATCCCCCTCCACTGTCCAGGTCCTTGCTTCTAGCCCTATGTGCTATCGTGTCCTCCACACCACGTTTCAGCTTTATCATCCCTTCTGCCCTAAGGAGAACGTGATTCTTTCTAAATGACCACCGTTCTTTCCAAGGCTCACTTTCTTCAGGGGAATGCCTGGGGCAGGGAAAAGAGAAGCGCCCACCTTCCAGAGTTGTGCTAACTCCAAGGAAAATCAAGCATCACACCATCCCTGGGGCCCACAGGGACACCTGAGGCTCCTTGTCAGATGCCAGCCGCACTACAAGAGGCCTTCATACCTTCCCGTTTCCCTCCTGCAGTCTCCGTTCCTGCCTGCAGCTGCAAGGCAGGTGCATCACAATGTCGCACTTCAGCCTTGGAAAAGGACAAAGACTTCGAGTTCCCCAAGGATTTTTTGGGATGCTGGCACTATCCGTGAAGAGGAGGACTTAGGCCCCGGGATGATACCCTGTGAAGTCCTTCCCGGCAAGCACTGTGGCTGATGTCCTGCACCTCACATGACTCCGTGCACCACTCAGAGGCCTGCGGGCACCTTGACAAAAGGAGCTCATTATCTTGCTCTCAGTTGCTTTGAAGTTCTGCTCGGCATGGCAGCTAGTCAGAGGAAGCCACCCACCATCAAAGCCTGGCTCCATAAGATAAAAGCAGTTTATGACTCAAGACCAACTGTCATCGCAGATTAAAACATGTCTACACCCCTGATGACGATATTTATTTTTCCTGAGACTACTGAGTACATTGCTTACATTTCACAGGCAAGAGGGAAAGAAATCTAATTCCACCGGGCTGGATCATTTAAAGGCAATCTACGTTCTAGAAACACACTGAAGAGTAGCGTTCCCAAGGTGATACAAAATAAATCATGCTTGCGTGATTCTTCTATTGCCTTATTATTTGCTTTCCAGTTCTCCAGCCTGATCCTTCTTTCCATGCCAGCCACATGTGATGACTTTTGATTTACTCAATATGTAAGCCTATGTCACACCTTCTGGCTTTGGTCCATGCTATTACTCTAACTAGAAGGAGAGTCTCACCTTTGTCCACCTGGCAAACTTCTCTTCATCCCTCAAAGCCCAACTGAGATGCCACCTCTCCTGTAAAGCCCTCCTTTACTCTCACCAAGACTAAGTTGTTGGGAGTCCCCTGAGCTGTGTGTCCTCGCCTCTATTGTATTGCACTCGCCATTTAGAATGGAATTGTTTTGTCTCTTGTCCTATCTGTCTCCTCTTGGGCTAGGAACTCCTCAAGACCAGGGCCTGTGTCTCTTCAGTGCTTAGTGCCTGGCATATAAGAGGTTCTCAATAAAAGTTTGCTTAAAGTGCTTTTTCTACTATATGCAAAGCAACCCACCCTCTTTCTTGTTTACTACTTTAAATGGGGAGATTAAACACATAAAAGTGAAATGTTTGATGGAAATAACAGAAAAGACTATTCGCTAGTAGAGGGACCCTAGTATTCTTGTTCCTAGAAGATGTGTTTTATGTCCAGAATGTCAAAGGGGAACCTGGAGTGGTCCCTACTCAGCCTCCTCAAGCCTCACAAGAGGCAGCACAGTTAGGACGGGGGCCTGAGCCTTTAGAACAGAGAGCCAGGAACAGCCAGCCTGACTGTGCTGCCCAGCACCAAACCCTGCAGGGAGCTCACACTACCTGTGGATTCAGGGAGCCTGAATCCACACTTTGCCTCCCTGCCAAATCATTTATTTGCCACATTCGGAGGCTGATCTGGGTTTGTGTGTTTATTTGTTCATTTCCCATTGAGGAGAAGAGTTATTTTCTCTGTACTCTGGACTCCCAGGCCTGGAATTTCTGAGGTCAAACACATCATGATTTCCCAATCCTCTGCAGGATTGCAAAGGATCCAGAAACACCCTTCCCCCTGGCTGTAAGGGGTTTGGAGATCTGCAGTAGGTCAGATAGAGATCCTTTCAGAGAGCTGGACTTGTCTGCCTTAATGTTTACATCCCAAGAACTTAATTTCAGCAATTTAAGGGGGTGTGTGGGGGGGTTGTGGGTGGGTGTGGGTGTGTGTCTGAGTATGTCTGGGTGTGTTTTAAACTGGCTTCATGGAGGAATGTGGACAGCTCTCCAGTCCTGCAAATGGTCCCTTGAGTGTTTTGATAGAAGCAAGAGAAAGAATTCGTGTGATGTGGGTGAGCTTCAGGCAGTCCCCTCCCAGAGACAGGAGAGAAGCACGCCTTCTTCTTTTCAAAAATCTTTTCTGGATCACGTTCTCTAGGCTAAGTTCAGTACTAGGCACCAGAGCTATAACTGAGGAAGCTGTGGGCACAGCCCTCAAGGAGCTTTTGGTCTAGTCGGCGAGACAGACTAGGAAACACTGGAGTATGAGGGGAAGGCATCCAGCCTAGTCTTTGGGGGATCAGCAAGGCTTCAGAGCATTGCTGAGCCCCCAAAGGGAGAACTTTCTGAGACTTGAAATTAGGCATCAAACAAGCAAAAGTGAAGAAGGAGCTTAAGTGTACTGTGAAAACTTTAAGTGGCCTGAAAGCTTTGGTTTGTGGGATTCTGGGGCCCTACTGGTCATCTCTGAGACGAGTGTAGCCACCTTTACTCGCCTCCCCTGTCCACTTCCAGTCTGTTTTCCCATCTCTCAGAATACACACTAACTGATGGAAGGATCTTGCCGCAGGAAAGCTCTGAGGACTGTTCATGCTGCTGTTCAAAACTGTCCCGCAGCTCCCTGTTACATGACAGCTTAAAACAAGGCAGCAGCCTCACAGCTTGCATCTTCCCTAATCGGACGCTATCTGCCCTCTCTGCTCACGACTGCCTTCCTGTGTCCTGTATCCGAAACCCATCTGGGTTACTGCCCCAGCCTACCTTTAGCCATTAAAGAGTGGGGCGCTTATCCCCACTCCTCGCACGAATTCAGAGTTTATAGCTCTTTAGATCCGTAACTCAGTGGTATAAACTCATGACATGATTCCAATAGAGGGGGATGGGCAATAGATAGAACCAGAGCCGGACATGACCTATTCCAAGCCTATTTCGTGACCATTCAGCCAACTTGAGTCAAGGCACGATTAACCTGGTGACAGCACAGATTTTCCTAGTGACATCAAAGCCAGGAATGACAAGCATATTTAAGAATGGAAATGGGTATGTGGAATCTTAAAAAAGGGTACAAATGAACTTATTCACAAAACAGAAATAGAGTCACAGATGTAGAAAACAAACTTACGGTTACTGGGGGTATGGGGGGGGAGGGATAAATTGGGAGATTGGGATTGACATATGCATACTACTATATATAAAATAGATAACTAATAATAACCTGCTGTGTAGCACGGGGAACTCTACTCAGTACTCTGTTGTGACCTATATGGGAAAAGAATCTAAAAAAGAGTGGATATATGTTTATGTATAACTGATTCACTTTGCTGTATACCTGAAACTAACACAAAAGTGTAAATCAACAATACTCCAAAAAAAATTAAAGAGGGGCTCCCCTGGTGGCGCAGTGGTTGAGAGTCCGCCTGCCGATGCAGGGGACGTGGGTTCGTGCCCCGGTCCGGGAAGATCCCACATGCCGCGGAGCGTCTGGGCCCGTGAGCCATGGCCGCCGAGCCTGCGCGTCCGGAGCCTGTGCTCCGCAACGGGAGAGGCCACCACAGTGAGAGGCCCGCGTACTGCAAAAAAAAAAAAAATAATAATTAAAGAAAAAAAAAAAAAAAGAATGGAAATGAGATCCAAAAGCTGAAGTCTGGGGACTCTACCCAGGTACCAAATACAGTGAACCCCCAGGTACTCATCATCACGGGTCTCATCTGGACTCTTCCTCTTGCCCCCTCCCATGCATCTGAATGAAGCACGCCTCCGGAATAAATTGGATGATGACAGCAGCAAGTGATTCCAACTTGTTTTTTGGATGCTGGCCTTTATAACTGGGTTCTTGCTTTTCCTGTGTGACCGAGCCCCTGACCCCTGGTCCAGGTAGATAAGCTGTGTTCTCTACTGGAGAGTCTTCTATTTGAGTTTTCAACTGTTGTTGGCTGTCAGCTTCCTAGGATGGGATTCATGCCATACCTGCCCTAGGTACCAGCTGCAGACCTCAGCTGTGCCTTCCTGACACTGACGACAAGCTGGGACCTTTGCCCTTCAGCTGCTGCCAGGCTCCCCCGAGGCTACATATGCCTGATTCACCTTCTTCCTCCTCTCTGCTTCTGGGACCTTCCCACCCATCCAAGGCCAATGGGCATTTCTCACTTCAACTTCCATCCCTTCCCACAGGAGCTGCTACAGGGCCAACAGGATATTTTGGTTCTCACTTCCTGTCTTGTGCACCTGAGTTGAGAGCACAGGTACACGGCTTCCAATTTTATGTCTGTAAAGTGTCCCCTTGTTAGATTTGACTCATTCCTTCTTGTTAAAGGTTTTTTGGGGGGTTTTGGGGTTTTTTTTGGATCTATCACAATTCCCCCCACCCTCTCATCAGTCACAAATTTTGATGTGTACACCTTCTCTATCTAAGCTATCAAGAAAAAAAAATATATATCTGAGATGGAGCTAAAGACAGAGCTTTTCACCTGCTGCTAGAAACCCCTTTCATGTTGATGTTGAGCCATGAATCAATCCCTTTAGACATAGTTATTCAATTAGTGACTGTTTCACTTGATTGTATTTCAAGCATCCAGTCCAGATGTTTCACAGTGGTGGCTTTCTGGAAAATGTTTTGTTTGGTCAACACAGCATTGAAAAACTTTGAACTCATATTAAAAATCAGGAGATTTCTCACCAAGATATCCAGATTTCCGGCTTCTCTTGAAAAAGACTTAGTATTGATAATAGTCAGCTGGAATTGGGTAGCAGGTGCCTTTGTTAGACAAGACATGTAGTCTCTGGTTTGCTACCTTCTCTGATTACTTTACTCATTTATGTTTTGAGTTTACGACCTTTCCAAAGGATAGGAAGGGAGACTTTGTATTAGTTATCTATTGTATTTAAGTTATCACTGTATTAGTTATCTATTTCTACGTGACAGATTACCCCAATCTTCACAGGTTAAAACTACAAACATTTATTATCACACACAATCTTTGAGGGTCAGGAACCCTGGCGTGTCTCAGCTGGGTGGTTCTGAATCATGAGGCCGTAGGCAAGGTGTTGGCTGGGGCTGCAGTCATCTGTAGGCTTGATTGTGGCTGGAGGGCCTGCATGGATCTTTCTTCATGTCATGCCAGCTGGCTTCCCCCAGAAGGAGTGATCCAAGAGACAATGACCAAGCTGCGATGTTTCTCATGACTTAGGCTCCGAAGTGCCACACTTCCACTTCTGCCGTATTCTGTTCATTAGGAGCAGGTTACTGAGTCCAGCCCACACTCAGGGGAAAGGAATCAATTTCCATTTCCTGAAAAGAGAAGTATCAAAGACTCTGTGGACATATTTTACTTATTTTTTTAACATCTTTATTGGAGTATAATTGCTTTACAATGGTGTGTCAGTTTCTGCTGTATAACAGAGTGAATCAGCTATACATACACATACATCCCCGTATCTCCTCCCTCTTGCGTCTCCCTCCCACCCTCCCTATCCCACCCCTCTAGGTGGACACAAAGCACCAAGCTGATCTCCCTGTGCTGTGCGGCTGCTTCCCACTAGCTATCTATTTTCCATTTGGTAGTATATATATGTCCATGCCACTCTCTCACTTTGTCCCAGCTTACCCTTCCCCCTCCCCGTGTCCTCAAGTCCATTCTCTGTCTGCGTCTTTATTCCTGTCCTGCCCCTGGGTTCTTCAGAACCTTTTTTTTTTAGATTCCATATGTATGTGTTAGCATATGGTATTTGTTTTTCTCTTTCTGACTTACTTCACTCTGTATGACAGTCTCTAGGTCCATCTATCTCACTACAAATAACTCAATTTCGTTTCTTTTTATGGCTGAGTAATATTCCATTGTATATATGTGCCATATCTTTTTTATCCATTCATCTGTTGATGGACACTTAGGTTGCTTCCATGTGTGGACATATTTTAATACCACCACAATCCTTAAATTGGATAATGCATGTAAAATCTTTAGCACTATGTAGTTAATGCATAATAAGTGCTCAATAAGTTACTAACAACAGTAATAATAGGTAACACTAAGTGTTGAATACCTGCCAGGCACTCTTCTAAAAGCTTTACATGCATTAACTCTTTAACCTCACAACAGCTCTGTAAGGTAGTTTTTATTATTATTTCCATTTTACACCTTAGACCACATGTCCAGTGAGGTGGAACAAATATAGGCCATGTTCACACACCAGTAAGTGGGGAAACAGTATGGATGCACAGATCTATCCATGTAACCATTATACTACACTAACTTACAGAATTTTGTATTGTTACTGTTTGTAGTCATTATTTGTTATTATTATTATTACTATTTATGTTTCCCTGAATTTCCCTGACCTGAGGCACTAACAAGGCTTAATGGAAAGAAATGTGTTCCGTTTAGTGTTTTGTTCTGATAAACCTGTGTTGGGTCCTAGGAATCACCATTTTATGAGGTAGGCACTCAAAACCCACCCTCTTCCAATCTTGCTCCTTGCTCTTTGGATCAAGACGAGCCTCTTAAACATGATGTACAGGGTCTGCCCCTCCCTCCCTCTCACTCACTCCTTCTCACCCCCTCCACCCGGGCACCCTCTGCCCTGGCTGCGGAGGCTTCAGCCAATCTTAAGCACCATACTCCTTCCATTTTCAGGATATATACACGTGCTGGTTTTATGTGCCTGGAACATCTTTCTTTCTCTTCTTAAAAAGGAAATCTTACCTGTGCTTGGTATTAAATCCAATTGCCTGCAATGTGACCAATCCTTTCCCTTTTCTTGGGTTGAAACCCCAAGTGTCCATCTGGTTTTCCAGCCGCTTTCTTCTGTATATTAGTTCAGTGATATTGTCTCTAGTGGATCTCAGTGCCCTGAGTTCTGGTCTTCTCGGCCGGGAAGCTGGAGTTCCCTGGGAGTAGTCAAGCACTGTCTTCACATCCATTTTTAGTAAACACCCAGAAAAGACCGAATGCGTGCTTTCAAAACCTAATCTTGCCAATTATAAGCTGGTGACTTACCCTGATGCCTCTGCACTTCAGTTTTCTTATCTTTAAAATAGGGACAATAATTTAAAATAAACTTCCCTATCAGCCTGTTGTGAGGAATGCATGGGATAGTTGTGGGAAATGCCTAGGAAGTGCTTACTGGCCCACAATTGGTGTCTCCTGTGGTGACTATTGATTCCCTCCTGCACTTCCACCTACTGCCCAGTGAGCTCAGGCACAGCTGGCACAAGGTGGTAATGCCCAGGGCAGCGGTCCACGTCATGACCTCTAAGATTTACAGAGGGGAGGCAGTGGGCATGGCAGAAACTCACTTGGGAGAAAGACATATACGGATTTGAATCCAGCCTCTGCTGCTTATTAAGTATGCAATCTTGGGCAAATGCTTAAAACCTCAGTCTTCTCATCTATAAAATGCAAATACCAATAGCTCCTTCAGGATTGTTTTGAAGATTAATTAATGCCTGTAATGTGTGGAGCAGTTTAGTGCAGGATCATAACAGTTATTTAATAAATGTTAATTTCCTTCTCTTCCCTTCAAATCAAGCATTATTCTCGAGGGCGCAGAGGTGAGCTGCAGAATGGAAGCTAAGGAGGCATGCTTTCTCTTGGGCATCTCATACAAATGCCACTGGCCCCAATCACAGGCCCCTTCTTACTCATCTTCTTAGCTCTGCTCTTGCAGATCCCAGTCAACTGTGATTTTGGATCTCCTATTTTCTCTACACAGTCTTTTTTTTTTTTTATTTATTATTCTTATTTATTTATTTTTGGCTCAGTAGTCGTGGCATGTGGGCTTAGTTGCTCCACAGCATGTGGGATCCTCCCTGACCAGGGCTCAAACCCATGTCCCCTGCGTTGGCAGGCAGAGTCCCAACCACTGCGCCACCAGGGAAGCCCCCTACACAGTCTTTTAAAAATAAGAGCCCCCTGAAGGGTTCCCCAGGGTCTGATTTTTCTAGGATTGCTGTGTTCTTCCTGTTTTGGATCATCACTTATTGTACAAGCAGAATTTTTGTTCCAAGGGCTTCTTTCCAAAGCTGTATTCCATGAAATCACAGCTCTTTTTCCCATCGACTCTTGGAAGTCTGTCTACTAAAACTCAGGCTTCAGGTATACCAGCCCTGCCCTCTCTACCAGGCGCTGGGAGAAGATACAGAACTTTCCACCAAGATTCCCAACACTCCACCAATTCCTCACAGTTGATAGGAATTGATAAGTCCAGAATAGCAAAGGTTTTTTTAAAAAATATTTATTGCTCCCCTACCAAGTATCAAGTACTGTCTCAGCACTAGAATTTAGTAGAGAGAAAAATCCCATGCTTATATAGATCTGACATTTTAGTTGTAGACACAGACAACATTAAAATAACCAAATAAGGATTAATGTAATTTTTAGATAGTTAAAAATACTTCCAGAAAAACCATACAGGGTAGGTGATAGAACACATAGGGATGGAGGGGAGTGGATTGGAGGAGTGGTTTGATGAGGTGGTCAGGGGTTTTAATCAAAGCCCGTAGAGTCCTAGAAGAACCATGAATGGTCACTGGAGACTTCCTGACCCCCTTGAAATAGGCGGTGTCTATGTGTTTGCATGCGTGCGTGCATGTGTGTGTGTGTATGCATTTTTTTTCAGGGGAAAAGACCTGTAGGTTTCATCAGACTCTGAGAAGATGCACAAAGGGTAAATAACCATGGCATCGTTCCCTCTGGCCCCAGGGGCAGAGAATTATTAGCTAGTTGTCCAACATCCTGCTTTGAATGATGCAAGCCTTTCTTTGGTGTCTGGGCAGCCAAGACCCTCCCTACCAATCCTGGGATCTGGGCCAGAAACAGCCTCCCTCCGGCTCCATCTGGTTGAAGCACCAATGGCAGATGAGAGAGCCAGAGCTCTCGCCTGCGTTCTTCCCTTTCAGCCTCACCAGACACTCGCACCCTTGGGTTAGGTGGTGCCAGGCGGGAGTTAATCCCTCCCGCCCCAGCAGCCCTGTTCCCTCAGCCTCAAGGCACGTGCACATCTCTGCACTCCCCGTGGGGTCATCGCCCCGTCTGGAGTTCTCTTTGCTCCTGACCAGGCTGTCCATATTGCTAAGCAGGCTTCGGAGAGAGAAGCTTTGTTTTCAGCTCTACCGCGGTAGTCTCCTCCTCTGACTCACGGTCACCTCCCACACGTGCACCCTCTCTCCACCCTCCCTGCTGCTCTCCATAGTAACCGGTTCACTCATTTCTTCTCTGGCATCACTTCATCTCTGAGCAAACCCCCTCTCCCTCTCCTCACGCAATGTTGTCCTGCTTGATCCAGCTTTTGTGGATTCCAGGCCAGAATCAAGAAGCCAAACGATGCTTGTGAATACCATCAGCAGACCCAGCTGGTGTCCCGCCAGCTTTTTGCTCTTTCAGAGTCAGTGGGAAAAAAGCAATAAAAGTACCACTCAACTATCCTAGTTCCTCAGTGTCCTGCCCAGACTTTAGAGACATGCCTCTGGGCGGGGTTGTCCAGTCCCAGGTGGATTAGCAACAGAGGGAGGTGGCCACAGTTGGGGAAGACTCAGCTGTCCCCCGGGAAGGGACATCTCTCCCACCTGGCTGTGCCCGCAGCAGTAAATAGCAATGCTGTCCTACCTGCGAGTGCTGGGGAGTCTCCTTGGAGTTGGCTGAGGTTCACATCAGGGTTAGGTGGACGTGTTTCGCCTACAGAAGGTTGAGGTTTCCTCTGACATTTTCTCAGTGTTCCAGCTCTCACCTCTCGCAGGAGGACCCCAAACTCTCTGAGGTTCCTGAAGTTGCCCCCTCACTTTCCTCCTAGCCTCTGGGTGCCAGTTGGCCCATCTCACGGGATCACTGTGAAGATAAAATGAGATAATGTAGATGAAGCACACAGTAGGTACTCAGACAACCTAAGTTCCCTTCTCCTCCCTCCCTTCTCTCTGCTTCCCCCAGAGCCATCTCCTCCTCTTTTGGTCACAGTCACTTCACTATGACCAGGCTTCCGTGCGTGGCTCTCTGGGCTATGGGCATCTTAAACAGTCATAGGGATGCAGACTCCCATCCATACCTGGAGTTCTGATACGACACCTTTCAGGGCCCGGCTTGACAGGGACTGAATGTTATCTGAGGATGGGTGTCTGACACTATGTCCTCCATATTTTCACTGAATGAGTGAATGAATGATTCAAGAAAGATGGCAAAAAGCCCAGATTCTGAAGCTGGAGACCAACACAGGCTGCTGCTCACAGGACTGATTCTGTGTGCTGAGTTCTCTGCAGAAGCCTGGGTACCAGGCCAGATCCTGCTCAGGGACCAAGCTGGCCTCACACCTAGGTGACCCATGAGTTATTTCCATGTTGAGAGCATCAGGCCTGGCTGCCTTAACTCCAGATGTTCTGGGGGAACAAGGAACTCATCACGTGCCAGGCAAAGTCAGCATGTGGTCAGGATGGGTTTCAGTGGCCCTGGAGGAGGCCAGGCCCACCTTCGGGCCACCTCCTTCCATGTCCTGCTGGCTCAAGCAATGGTCCCCGGCCCTCTTTAGAGACCCTGGATAGGCCTGATTGAGGCTTGGGGCTGGATGAGGAACCCATAATAATAAATAATAGAATGACTTGTATTATTTGGGGAGGAAAAAACAGAAACCTCACTTGCTTGGCTTTCTGGAATGGGGCAGTTCCTTTTGCTGCTACGGTACACTTTTAAATTAACAAATGGATAAAAGGCCCTTCCTGACATTTCAGCTCATTTCTCACAAGCTCAGAGACCTTCAGGTGAGAGGACACCAAGTAAAGCTTCCTTATGACTTCCTAATAGTTTTTGGCCCAGCCTTTAAGGCCCCTTGCAACCTGCCTACTACTCACATACCCAGTGACCTCTCCCCTCACTAAATCCACACCCCCATGCTCGGCCATCACCCACATTTGGCCGGCCTGCCATTCACCACTTGGCCAAATGTGCACGTTCATGCCTTTTGGCCTTTATGTATGCTGTTTTTCTTCCTGGGACACTTTTTTTCTGTCCCCTTTACCTTCCTGTAGCAAAGCCCCCTCAAAGTCAAATGTCATCCCGTGACGCTGGTCCCGTCCTGCGCTGTATTGTCAGAGCACCTCGTGACAACCACTTTTAGAACATATTTCAATGCACGAAAGTGATCTGTTCCGTTATTTCCTCCCACTGCACTGTGAGCTTCTTGAGGGTGGAGCTCTGACATAGTCCGCATGCTCAGCCCCGAGCACCAGGCCTGCCGCGTGCCAAGCACTCTGGAAGCTTCTGCCAGTGGAACACGTGAGTGAAAGGAACACTATGTGACATGAAGTGAGAGAGCGCGACGTGGCCGATATTGGGGGCCTATCAGGGAAGTAATATTTCTTGGGTTTTCTCAAGTAAGTCTCGCTAGAGGAATATGATGATATACGTTGCTGAAATAAAGGGGTCTGAACAAAATCACTAATTCCGAGAGGCCTGCAGGAATCACACCGGCAGCTGCCAGCCATGAAGGTTGCAGACTTTATAGGGGGCAGCTCTTCCACAGGGCTGTGCACCGCCCGGTCCTGCAGTCTCCTGCCCGCGGTTGAGGCACCTGTACTTACCTACGTCCTGCATTTTGATAGCATCCCCTCAGCTTGGCCTTTCGTAGCTTTAAAGGAAGAGGAAGGCCAGTGCAGGGCAGGCAGGGAAGCCCAGGAGCCGGCCGATGTTAGCCGTCCATGTCAAGATGCTGGCAAGGGCCTAAGTCCTAGGCGCTAACCTAAAAACAAACAAACAAAAAACAATGCTTCCAGCAGCTAATTGTGTTTTTGTTTACACTTGCGATCCAGCACAGCCTCAGCAGACCGGAGCATTTAGGGAGTTTTATCAGATGGCTCCGGCCCACCCAGAACCCAGGCCTGAATTTGAGCCTCTTCCAGTCCCACTAGCACCTGAAACATGGATGGAAAAGGCTTTGCCTGGGGCAAGAGAGGAGGGGGCACCACTGGGCTGGCCCTCTTCCTTCTCAGGCCCCGTCGCTGCTCAGTTTCATGGCTGAGGCCAGGCATTCCCTGGCTGAAAGGACCAATCTTCCTGGGAGGGATGGGTGGGGGGCAGTCCTACCTTCTAGGGGGCTGCCTGCTCTGTTTGTATGGTCGTGCCGTCCCAGGCTGAACAAACACCTCACTCCACTTCTCAGCCCAGGGCCTTTCCCTGAAACCCAGCCCCTTGCTGAGACCAGCCCACAGGCCTAACCTTTGCTGGGTTTTCCCCCGAGATCCACAACTGTGTCTCTGGCTTCCCAAATGCCCGCAGCTTCCTCCTTCATACTGGACAGATGACATCACTGCCCCTCCGTGGTTAATATTACCCCTGCCTGGAGATCACAGTTGCCAGGTCCCCTCTCCCATCACTGTTTGCCCCTCACTGTGCTTGCTTTTTTCACATACACAAACTCACTGCCTGACATCACAGAATAAATCCGTGTATGTATCTATGTATTGCGGGTCTCCACTAATAGTCTGTGAGTCCTTGAGGGAAGGGAGCTGGGTTTCCTCTCTGAGCTAACCCACCATCTAGGCAGTAGCTGGCCCAGAGGATGCTCTGTGAATGAGTGAATACTCAGGCAACATGACGTCTACCCCTTGAGCCAGAGTTCACTGTGTCCATTTTGCCCCAAGAAAGGTTTGTGTTCTAGGGGACTGGATACTGGCCCTGGACTTGAGTCAGAAAGATGGGATTTGGGTCCAGGCTTCACCACTAGGCATGTGATGTTGGGCAAGTTGAATCTGCTTTCTCAGCGGTGAAGTGGGCATTGTGCTAGTTCCTTCCTCCCAGGTCCGGATGAGGACTTAGTGTGACAAGTCAGGTGAAGGGCTGAAGACAGTGCCTGGTGCATGTGCACAACAGCCGGGAAATGTTGGCTTTAAAATATTTCCCGACACCGTGGTCGGGACGGGGTCGGGGGGGCAGGGAGTGTGGTCTGCTCAACTTTCTCTGACCCCCAGGAAGCAGCAGGGGGGCTGCTGGGGAAAGGATGACACATTTCCCAGCCTTATTTCATTTACCCTTGAGGGGACTGAGCAGGCAAAGTTTCTGAGGAAGGTCAACAGTGACTTTGAGGAAAAGTCACTGCCAATCCAGGATGTGGCAAATCCTGGATTCTGACCTGCCTCCTGCCCCTGGGATTGAGTCTGGGTCTTGCCATTCATAAGCTATAATGACTTTGGGAAAGAATCTTCATGTTGCTAAGCCTCGGTTTCCTTCTGTGAACGATGACCACAGTGCTGTTGAGCCTGCATAGGACTGACTGGGACGATGTGTATGAAACACACCAGCGAGCCCAGGAGCCCACCATCTGTCAGCAACTGTGCAGAAACTTCAGAAAGTGGGTTCCAGACAAAGAGTGATTTTTTTAACTCCTAGGTAGGCTTAACAGAAGCACCACTGTGTTTTTCTGGGTATTTTCCAGAAAAATCTCCAAACCTTAGCCCAAAGACTTCTGTTCCAGGTACTATGCAGCCAGCCAACAACCCTCCGGGCTGTGCTGGACTCTCTGGGGGCAACAGGGAAGAGGAAGACCCCATCTCGCAATATTTCAAACCCTCACCAGCAAAAAGATTACGACTTGCTGAAGGCACAGGTGACAGCCTTTTTTTTAGCAATAAAGTATTTTTTAATGAAAACATACACATTTTTTAGACATAATGCTATGGCACACTTAATGGACTACAGTATAATGTAAACATAACCTGTGTGCATGAGAAACCAAAAAAATTCATGTGACTCACTTTATTGCAGTATGTGCTTTGTTGCAGTGGTCTGGAACCAAACCCATGATATCTCAGAGGTATGCATGTATTTGAACTGGACAAGTTACTTAACTTCTTTGTGCCTCAGTTTCCACCTATAAAATGAGTTACTAGTAATCCTTACCTAATAGAGTTCTTATAAGGGTTCAATGATTTAATAAAAATAAACCCTTGCATATAGAAATTGCCCCAAAAGGGGTTGTCCAGTAAATGGATGACAGGTTAGGATAGGAAGGGAGTTGGGGATTGAATATGGAGTGGCCAGATGGTGAGTAGCCTCCAAAGGGGGACAGCGGTGTCCTATGCCTGGGGAAGTCCCAGGGCAATTTGCTGCAGGCCTGGCTTTCCCAAATGATGCAGGTCTCTGCTCCCAGCCTAGCCCCCTTCCTTCTGAAGGGAGGAAGGGAACAAAGGGGTTCAAGCTAATGAGCAAATAATAGGACCACTTATTAAGTATTTATAACATGCCAGGCATTACCTCACAGAACCCTACAGCAACCAGAGAGGTAGATAACATTATTCCCATCTCAAAGATGAGGAAACTGAGGGTCAGAGAGGTTAAGTCACATGCCCAAAGTCACACAGCTGATAAACGGCCACGCTAGGGATTAAATTGAGGTCTGCCTCTCCTCTGAGCCCCTGCTCTTTCAATAAAGAAATAAGAACTTAAAGGCTAAGGGCAGAGCACTTGGGTTCTGCCTTGTCACCCACCCCTTCACGGGATCCTTCCCTTTGAGAATAGATTGCCTGAAGGTGTTCTGGAGCTGAGGAAAAGAGCATCAAACCGCCTGATCTGACAGGCACCGACAGCGGGCTGGGGTGTAAATATGTGTGCGAAGCCCGCTGGGTCTCCTGAGTCGTGAATCAGCCAGGCTGAGGCTGCCGGTCACACAGCCTGAGCAGCAGTGATTTGCACAAGCACAGAGCTGACTTACAGCCTGGGGGAGCCTTTGCTCTTCCCCTGGAGGGTGCTCAGGGCTGCACCAGCAGGACTTGGACCTTAAAGCCTGATGTCAGTCCTCACTGGTTGCCTGGAGCACACCAGTGTTTCTAGCACCCTGTGTCTGTTTTCCAAGGAGAAAAAAATCCCCTCCTTTCCCCTAGGCTTTCCTTCCAGTTGGAGAGCTACAGGCAGGGGAGGGAAGGCTTTCTAAAGAAACCGAGCTGGGTCAGATGAGGCAGAAAGACTGTTCCAAGCAGCGGGAGTAGTTAGTGCAAAGGCACTGTGGCACCACTGAGCTTGGCGTGTTTGGGAACATGACTTGTGCGCAGTCTGGCAGAGGAGGCTGAGAAGCAAGGGACCCTGTATGCCAACACAATGGCAGAGATGCCGAGTGGGGGGTGAGGATAGGAGAGCTGTTACTGTAAGCATTTACAGAAGCTTAGATTCCTAGGATCTCAGGATCATGGGCGTTAGCATCTGAGAATCACAGACTCTAGAGATGCCAGAATCTTGAGATACTGGACTCATAACCATCAAGTCTTGGGCTCTCCTTCATGAGACTTTGATCATGAGTTTTCTGAGCTAGGCAACACTCTTAACCTCTCCAAGTCTTGCACAGAATAAGTTAGAAGTTAGCACCAAAATTCTGGTTGGCCTGTGACTTAACTGCTAATGGCAGCTGTCCTTCCCCAGTGCCGGCACATAGGCCTGGCCTTCCTGGGATCACCTTTGCCTTATGGGACACCAAGAGAGCCTGTTCTTAGCTTAGATTTAACCTGTGGTTAAAGGCTGGAGTCCAGCATTTCCAAGGCTTTGAGTTCTTGGTCACGTCCTCCCTAGAAGCTCACAGAGAGCTTACCTACCTAGTACTCCTGAGCTGGAGCAGCTGGGCTGGAGCAGTGTCTATAATGCCTGGACACCTGGCATTAATCACTCCTCATGGCATTTTTAATAAGCCTTGGGATTCCTGCTGAAAACCATCAGAGCAGCAGGAGTATTTTATACCCTTCAAGCAATTTCACAGCATCTGGGCTGCTTCCCACCTTTACTTTACAGGGGTTTCCTCCTCACATGGCCCCAGGGAGTGCAAAGGCAAGCTGGCCCCTTTCCAAGGTCATTTAGTCCATGAAGACAACTAGTCTATTTTTCTCATTTTCATTTGCTGAATCACTCACGGTGGATAAATAGAGAGCGGGGTAGAATAGAGAGCCTGGCACTCTGGCCCTGGGGGAAGAAGAGCTGGGTTCTCTTCCTGGCTGTGCTGATTTGGACAAGTCTGGGTGTGTCAGGAGCAAAGAGGGCATGAGCATTCGGAAGTTGCTGCCTGGAGCTGAAGATGGATTCAGGCGACCTTATGTCCTCGGCGCCACATTGGATTCCCTGGGCATGATTGCACTGTGAATCCAAAGGTAGGTAGCAAGCACCCAGACTTAGGCCCTCCTCCCTCATTTATTGATCTTGCTTGCTCCAGGATTTGTATCCCAGAGAAATTGGATTTTGTGTGTAAATACTCTATTGGCCCTCCCATTAAAAGGAAGCTGCGTTTGTCAGTCTAATTCCTTCCCTTGGGTTCTAAGCCTACATAGTTGTAAAAAGAGGACATTTTCCTCCATAAATGAATCTGTGATCATAGGATGCTGTTGAAGCCTGGGACATGTAGCTCCTTTGGCAGGCTGTGGGGCAGAGTGACAAATAGCAAAGTCTTTAGAATCAGGCAGATCTGAGTTTGAATCCCTGCTCATTCCTTACCGTCTGTGTCATTTTGGGCGTGTCAGTTCAAGTCTGATCCTCGAGTTTTCTCCTTTGTCGTTTGGAGATAATAATATGTGGGATTAAGGGCATGGACTCAAGCCAGGGTGCCTGGGTTTGCATCCCAGCCCTACCCCTTCTAGCTCTGTGAAACTGACCGAATTCTTCCACTTCTGTGCTGTGGTTTCCTAATCTATGGAGTGGGGATAATAATACTGCCTACCTTGAGTAGTAGTATGGTTGTTGAGAGGATTGAATGAGTCATATATAAACCCGGTTTGGAACAGTACCTGGAACACGGTAAGCACCAAATAAATCCCCATTAGCTATAAATGTCATTGTTTGTAGGGTGGTGGTGAGATTTCAGTATGATGAGAAATCTAGAACAATGTACGGTACTTCATGTGTGCTTAATATATAATTGCTGAATGAATGAATAAAGAATGGGATGGACAGATGTAAGGCACTGAGCACAGTGCCCATTATATGATAAGTGAAGGGAAGCACCCACAGAACCACAGCCTTTCTGCCTTGGCTACTAGAGCCAGTGTGCTGGGACTGACCTGGACTGTTGCCAGCTGATCATGCACGTCGTTTCCCAACTCTGCACATCTCTTCCCAACTTGAAGTCAGCGGCATCAGGTTAGTAGCCTGAAATCAGCTATGGTAGGAGGGCATTAACACTGTAGACATTGGCAAATGTTACAAATCAGGTTTCTGTTTGTTGAGAGAGAGAGAGAGAGAGAGAGAGAGAATGTTAAACATTGATTAGCACCCAACACACATCCCTGACTGTCCAAGGGACCATTTTTACATCATTTGCCACAATCGTCTTTAGAAACCAGTTCTGACCATTTCGCTGCAGGTTATAGGGTCTTTGGGAAAATAAGTCATTTGGGAGCAGATAAGAAGGTGTTAGTGGATGCTGAGAGCCTGGCTTTGGAGACCCCACTAAATGAAGAGTGCATATTTCATGTGGGTTTTGGTGGTCACTAACGGCTGGCTATGACACAAAAGAGTAGTCCCAGAAACAAATGGCTGGGTCTATTAGGTGATAATTCTGGAGCTTGGAGTGGCTGAATTAATGCTTGGAAATTCCCAGGAAGATTGTGTCTTCCCAGGAAGACACTCCGCCTGGACCCTGTAGCCGTACTGTATATGCCATCTGTGCAGCTCCTAGGTGGAGCCTTTCTCCAAGCCCTGAGTAAGGAGAACTGTTTAGGTTCATTCCAGATCTACTTCAGTATGAATTGACTTTGAAGAAGTGCAGCTATTAAAAGGGGCTGGCCAGAAGTGCAACTGTTCCAAGTATATGGGACAGAAGAAGGAGCTGGTTGGAAGGCATTTATAAACTCCCCAGGGTTTGAAAGCTTGTCTGGAGTGACCTTAAAGAAAGAGCAATCCACAAAACAAGGCTGCCCCTGGGCTGGGCTCTCAGGCTGGTCTATACTTCTGGGGTCACAGCTGTCCAAACCCAGCTCACCATCATTCATCAGTAGGACAAACTGAGTCCACAGTCGCCCTCCAGATTCTTCAGGAGGGCGGTGGGTGTGGGCTGGCATCTCTGTTTTATTTTTTTGATCCCCAGGTGAGTGGATGATCAGCTAGTTTTGACAACCATTACATCCTAATGAATAATCTCTCTTTTAAAGTGTGTTGACACATCATTTGTGTTTCAGGGGCCCTAAGTGGCTTTAGAGGAAAGCCAGTTAATCTTCTGATCTGAGGAAGACCAGCTACTATTCATGCTTAGAGGAATAAACAGAAATGTGCTGTGCTTTTAATCTTCAAATTAGCAACATTGGCGACTAGCAATTATCAGCACTTCTCAGTGGGGGTGTTTACCCTCTCCTCCCAGGCAACTGGAGGAAGGGGGTGGCAACTCTAATGCAGGCTGGGCTTTGGGGGACAGCATTGAGCTAGAGGCAGAGCTGGAGGGCTGAAAATGGGGGGGGGGGGGGGGAGAGGGGACAAAAGGCAGTGCCTTGTGCAGGGAACAGCTGGGGACCTACAAGGGACAGTCCAAACCAAAGATGGCCACGTAGAGAAACCAAGTGCTAAGTGAAGGCTTCCAATGGAGGGCAGCAAGATGGAGCCCATGAGTTTGGGAGAATGAAGAGAAAAACTATCTGGCCAGGTAGTGGGGGAGCCTTTTTCAGAGTCTCTATTATGGGCTGAAACCACACATAATTCTAGAGGAGACTCCTTTCCCACCTGTTACAAAGCTGATCTTCATTTATTTCAGTTGTTACCAAGCTTGGTTGCCCCTCAGAATCTCACAGGGAGTTTATACCTATTACAGAATCCTTTTATAGGGGCAACCCCTACTCAGCTCCAGCCAGCTGTTTTCAAGCAGGATTGCCTTGCAAGCCAAAGAAATATGTCTCTGAGTAGATGTAGCCCCAGAGCTGCCAGTTTGAAAGCTCATACGTGCTCAGATTTCCAGAATGGGACCTCCATTAACTAAGAGCTCTGCAGGGTTTCTTGGCGCTGCTGACACTTTTAACTGGATAACTTTTGATCATGGCGGTCTGTGCTGTGCATTGTAGGATGTTTAGCAGCAGACATGCCCAGGAGCACCGTGCCAGTTGTGACAATCAAAACTGTCTCCAGATATTGCCAGATATCCCCTCAAGGGATGAGAATGTGGCAAAATCGCCCCCAGTTGAGAACCACTGGGCTAGGAAAGTAACAGAATGTAGGTCTTCTAGCTTCTAACTTCGGCTCGTGCCCCTCTGTCTTCCCACCAACTGCACCAAGCACTGCTTCTCAGCCCCAGGAGGCCCAGTCATTTACGAGCCCTCAGTGTCAGGGAGCACTGAGTCAGTGCCTGAGATTCTTTTTCAAAAATCTCCCCCTCGGGCTTCCCTGGTGGCACAGTGGTTGAGAGTCCACCTGCTGATGCAGGGGACACGGGTTCGTGCCCTGGTCCGGGAAGATCCCACGTGCCGCGGAGCGGCTGGGCCCGTGAGCCACGGCCGCTGAGCCTGCGCGTCCAGAGCCTGTGCTCCGCAACGGGAGAGGCCACAACAATGAGAGGCCTGCGTACCGCAAAACAAACAAACAAACAAACAAACTCCCCCTCTCTTGCCCCTGTTCCCCATTCTGTCTCCCTGCATCCTTTTCCTCCTCCTTCCCTCCCTCTCCCTTTGTTTCGCTCTCTCTCCCCCCATCTCTACCCAGTCCCCTTTCTGTGTGGGGTACATCACATGCCGTTTAAACATCCAGTAGTAGGAAAGCTCCATAAGTCCTGTCCTGTTCACAGCTACAGGCACAGCAGCTAGATCAGTACCTGGTACAGAGTGCGTGCTCAATGTTTGTTGAACGAATGAATGGGTGGCCTCTCCCTTCATTCCTACTCCCCCCAAACCTAGAGCAGACATGGGAAATGATCATCCGATCACTGAGAGGATGAGGGACTGGACCTGGTTCTCCATGGCACAGCTGAGCAGGCTGTTTTACAAGGATGCCTGTGCAGTCACTTTCCAAAGAATGAAGCCCCATCGGCTGTCAGTTTCCTGATCCTTTTTTTTTTTTTCCTTTATGCAAGAGATAAAGAGGATCTCATTAGGTGTTTAAATCAGATGAACAGCCATTGTTACCAGACTTCTGCTCAGCCTGCATTATGTTTCTTTTAGGGTAACCCCACAGAGCGCATTGCTTTTTATGGGAGGGGTACAAGGGGCACATATAGGGAGGGAAGAAAGGGCTCTGTTTGACCAGGCTGGTGAATTTTGCATTTTTACTTGGCGTCTAAGTCTGAAGGGGGAGAATAGCAGCCTGCACTTAGCTGGCTCTGAGGGGAGGCACCACCTGGCGATGGTGGGGAGTGGGCTGTGACCTCCTAAGAGAAGAATGGTATTTCATCAGCATGGCTTCCGGGAGCCCCGATTTACAGAGGTCGTTCAGATGTCAGCAGAGCAGGGATCTGTGGGCAGCAGGAGACGACTGGAGGAGCAACACAAGCAGGATGACACCTGGCCCCATGCAGGGTGCAAATTGTATTTCTCTGTCAACATTGGCTAGTTACAGCTCTGCCATTGATTCTAAATCTGACAAAGTCACAGAGGACAGAACCCCTACCTCCACTTTCCCCAACACATTAAAACAAACATGAAATACAGCCTTCCCCTTCTTTCCACAATTATACTCTTGTCCAGCTCTTACCAAGACACTTTATTAAAAGTTATAGATATTTCAAAAAACAGTTTAATGTAGCTACCAAAGGGGGAAAAAAAAGGTAAAAGACAATGCAGCTTTTAGACTAGAGCTTGAAAATCAAAGCTTTAGCAAAAGTAGACAAGCAAAATTGCTGATAGAACCCTGTCGTTAGTCATTATATTGGTCTCTGAGCTTCCTGGCAGCCTTGACAAAAAGGTAAATATGACAGGTTATGTGTTTGTGTTTAGGTATAAAGAAAACCACAAGTTCTTTATACGTTTTTCTTGAGCTAAGTTCTGAGAGGTATTTATCATATATATACTATGCAATAGGAAATATCTTACACAATGTTTTTCCAGCAAACGGAGAAGTCCTTTTGATATAGTTCTTTCTTGCTTTGGCAACTGGCAAAAGTTAAAGGAAAACATGAAAATCTAATTAAGTAAATGGACTTTGCAAAGACTGAGCCAGTGTTATCCAGGGTATTTCAGGCCTTAAAAAAATTTTTTTAATAGCAGTTGTTTGGTTAAGTCTAAGTGAATCCCTCTCTTCTAACCAGTAGCTAATATTTGGGATGCAGCTGGCTGAGAACAGAATTTTTTTTCCTGGCTGATCCACCAGAAAACTTTATTCTAGTTCACTATTAACAGAGCTCAGAGGTACAAGGGGGCAGGCAGCTCCTACGAGAAGCAAAGCCTTTTCATCTCTCGCTACCACCTTCTAAGCTGGCTCTTCCGCATCTGATTTCACTTCCTGCGCGTCAGGAGTTCACAATCTTGTTTTAACCCCAGCACCGTTCCAGAACAATAGATCCTGTTCGGTTAGTCTTTGCGTATAGCAAACCACCCCAGAGACTCATGGCTTAAAACAGCACCCATTCACTGGCTCACTGGCTGCCTCTGCAATGAGGGCGGCTTGTCTCTGTTCTGCGATGTCAGCTAGGATATCATTCATATGTTTGCAATCTACTGGTGGTTGAAGCATCCAAGATGGCCTCACTCACATGTGTAGGGCCTCAGTGGGTAGCCTAAAGGACTGGGGACTCCCTGGACCACTCATCCTCTAGGAGGCTGGCTCCAGCTTCCTTACTTAGGGTAGCAAGAGAGCGAAAGCAGAAGCTGCAAGGGCTTCTAAAGCCTAGGCCTGGAATTTGCACAGGGTCCCTCTAGCTGCATCCTGTTGTCCCAGGGTCAGCTGAGATTCAGTGTGCAAAGCAGCCACCCAGGATGTGAACTCATTGAGGTGGGATTCCTGGGAGATCATTTGGTGGCAATTACCCACAGCCCTGTCCCATCAACACCTCAGTAGCAGTGGTCCCCATGGGCAGTGATTCTCACCTGGGGGATGGGGAAGGAGACCAGGGAACAGGTCTGTCCTCCCCGGGGGCAGGGAGGGGGGTCATTTGGTACTAGCCCAGTTCTCATTCCAAGTTCTGTGCACTCACCACTTAACGGCCACCATCAAAAGCCCAAATATCAGGCTTTATGAGCTCTACTTAAAATTTCAAAAAGGATATATGAAGAGTGGACCTTTGAAGTGATGAAACAGTAAGCATTTCCTCCTGGCAACCACACTTGAAGACCTTGTAAGCATGGGGTACGCCGAGCTACACCACTGTACTGCCAACTTCCTGCCATTTGTGAGACAGCGGCATCCCCAGGCCTCCCCAGTCAGGGGCGCCAACAGGAGAGCATGAGGTCGTTTTCTTATTGGCTAGAGTGAGATGCACTGCGTGTTGGTGGTGACCCAAAAGTCAGCTGAATTTTCTCCAAGCTGGATGAGAACGCCTGACAGCCCCCACTGAACCTAGCTTCAGACAAGGGTCACGCTATTTAAAAGGGTGAATTGAATGACAGCAAAAGGCATGTGCACACACTTCTGCAGAAGCTGAAAGCTGAAGGGCTATATAACAAAGACACTGGATAACAGAATCAGGGGAAAAGCATTTTTACTTTAGAGAAACATTGTAAATCTTTAAAAAGATTGGATTTAAGGGGAGTAAATGAAAGATCCTGTTTTGGCTCAGAGCACAGGAGTACATGCACGCACACACACAAGCATCCGTGAAGAGATGGGATGGAGGAGGCCTGACTTAGCAGCACCATGTGAAAAGAACCTGTTAAGTGTGTGTGTCTAGCAAGGTCAATTTGTGTCAAAAGTAGGCAGAGTTAATGTGACCTTAAGCTATTAAGATATTGATGGGTGTATGGATGCTAGATTAAGGGAGGTGATTAGTTCCCTCTATTCTATATAGCTCAATTTACTCCAAAAAAAAAAAACCAGGCCAATTTCTAGCTTCATAATTTAAAAGTGTTAGAGAAAAACTAACATATTTAGGGAGAAGTGCAACACGATAAAGAACTTGAACTCACTAGGTAATGAGGAAATACAAGGAGGAACTGAAGACATTTGACCTAGAGAAACTCTCAGCAAGGCCTTAAGGATGGTCTTCAGCTCTAAAGCGTTGCCAAGTGGAAAAGGGACTTGATCTGCGTTCTATGGCCCCCAAATAAGTCTTGGACCAATGAGTGGAAGGTTGAGGGACTGTGGCACTTGGAGGGTAAAAGAAAAACGAACATCTAATAGCTGGAATAGATTGCACAGAGTTCTCTGTCATCGCAGGGGCTGGATGATCACTCATCGGGATACACAGAGGACATTCAAACCTTAGATGGGTAATTGGTTCAAAATGAACTTTCAAATCCTGTCTAACTCTGAGGTCTTGGGATTTACAGGAACTTGCCCGAGGTCACAGAGCGAGGTAGTAGCTGTCCAGCACAAAAGTTTCCTTCCTCCCTGTCAGCATGTTTCCCTCGGATTCACAGCCTCCTCATCTCCTTGATGATTAACTCAGGCAGTGGTGCACAAAGCAGCCTAGGGACCACAGCTTACCCACCATCCAGACTTATTTGTTTGGCCAGCATCATGTGGTAAAAGGCTTGAAATCAATATCTGTAGGAAGGCGCACCAACTCCGGCTCCACGCTCCATTGCCTTCCCTGGGCGTGAGGCCATTGCACACATTTGTGTCTCCTGGCCCCTGTGACCTTGCTTCTTGCACACTTTGGACCTAGTGGTAGGGCAGAGCAGGAAGAGGTGGTCCTGGACCAGAGCCTATGAAGAGGGCCTTGTCAGCCAGAGATGGATCCCCCAATTTCTAGGGACGGTCAGCTCCCCCATCTCTTACAACTCCCAGTATGGTAGAAACTACAAAAAGGAGAGAAAGTGCTATGCACTTTTCACACATGTCAATCCCATTTCATCCTCATAACAACCATGTCAGTTTCCTAGGGCTGCAAAGTACAAAGTACCACAGACTGGGTGACTTAGCATAAATTTATTGCCTCACAGTCCTGGAGGCTAGAAGTCCAAAATCAAGGTGCTCCCTCTAAAGGTGGTAGGGAGGGATCTGCTCCAGGCCCCCTCCCAGCTACTGGTACCCTCAGATGTGGCTTGGCTGCTAGATGGCCATCTTCTCTTTGTGTCTCTCCACACTGTCTTCCTTCTGTGTATGTCTGTCTCTGTGTCCAAATCTCCCCCTTTTATAAGAACACCAATCATATTAGATTAGGACCTAATGACCTATCTTAACTTGGTTAAATCTGTAAAGATTCTGTTTCCAAATAAGGTTGTATTCTGAGGTCTGGGGGTTATTAGAATTCAGCATATCCTTTGTGGGGAAACAATTCAATCCATAACAGTCCACCCTCCGATCCCCCCCAATTCGTGTCCTTCCCACGTGCAAAATACATTCACTGCATCTGAACATCCCCATGGACATCAAGAACTGGTTTAGTAACAGGTCACAATGATAATACATGGAAAGCAGAATTAAAATGCAGTGTTTGTGGTGGTTTTTTTTTTGTATAAATTTATTTATTTTTGGCTGCATTGGGTCTTCGTTGCTGCACGTGGGCTTTCTCTAGTTGCGGCGATCGGGAGCTACTCTTCGTTGTGGTGTGCAGGGTTCTCATTACGGTGGCTTCTCTTGTTGCAGAGCACGGGCTCTAGGAACACGGGCTTCAGTAGTTGTGGCATGCAGGCTCTGTAGTTGTGGCTCGCGGGCTCTAGAGCGCAGACTCAGGTGTTGTGGCGCACGGGCATAGTTGCTCTGCGGCACGTGGGATCTTCCCGGACCAGGGCTCGAACCCATGTCCCCTGTGTTGGCAGGCAGATTCTTAACCACTGCACCACCAGGGAAGTCCAAAATGCAGTGTTGTTGACTCCGAAAGCTGTCCTCTTTCTCCTACACTGTGCTCCTGCCATGAGGTGCACCTACCATGTGCCAGGAACTGTGCCAGCTGCCTCATGCCCTTTTCTCACTCCTAGTGGGCTGCCTGTCTGGCAAGGCCCCAGACTGGGCACCAAGAGACACGCAGGGCTCAGCTCAGGTGGGTCTGTCCCAGGGCCTGGGAGTGGGCAGGCTGGGAAGATGGGGGGAGGGGCGATTGGAAATTAAGTCCTGGGGAGGTGCTGTGGTTGGAGGTGGGTGAATGTGGCCCACTCAGGCCATCATCTGGGGAGAAGTGGGGCACATAGGGTGTTGCCTGAGCTGCTAAGGAAAACACAATGAATGTGGCTGCTCAGGCCCTGTTCTGCTGCTGCAGGCCCCGTGTACAGTTATGAAAAGGCAGGGGAATCAGATGCTTAGCCAGGCCCAGAGACAGCCAGCAGCAAACCAATGCCAGCCACTTTCATAGACACAGCTCTTGGTCATCCGTTTCCTGGAAAGGTGGATGTCCAGGCGAGGAGTGGGTCCTGGGCTATGGTCTTTGCAGATGGAGCTTTCTCAGGGGGTTAGGGGAGGACTGGTGGAGAGCACTGAGGAAGAAGGAAGTCCCTGAATAGATGAGAAGAAAGGGGCTTTTGAACTCATTAGACCTGGCTTGAACTGAACTCCCACTCACCGGCTGCATGGCATTGGACACATTGCTCAACCCTTCTGAGCTGCATTTTCCCAGGGGCTTATTGTGAAGATTAAATGCCCATTCTAACTGTGTGTGAGGCACGTGACCCTCTTCGTGTTGCAGGACTCAATAAATACTGTTTTTGCCTCTATTTTTTTTTGTTTACATCTAGAAAGCTCTCAGCTATGATTTTGTTTTTTGGGTTTATTTGAATTTTATTTTATTTATTTTTTTATACAGCGGGTCCTTATTAGTCATCCATTTTATACACATCAGTGTATACATGTCAATCCCAATCGCCCAATTCATCACACCACCATCCCCACCCGCTGCCGCTTCCCCCCTTGGTGTCCATACGTTTGTTCTCTACACCTGTGTCTCAATTTCTGCCCTGCAAACTGGTTCATCTGTACCATTTTTCTAGGTTCCACATATATGTGTTAATATATGATATTTGTTTTTCTCTTTCTGACTTATTTCACTCTGTATGACAGTCTCTAGATCCATCCACATCTCAACGAATGACCCACTTTCGTTCCTTTTTATGGCTGAGTAATATTCCATTATATGTATGTACCACATCTTCTTTATCGATGGACATTTAGGTTGCTTCCATGACCTGGCTATTGTAAATAGTGCTGCAATGAACATTGGGGTGCATGTGTCTTTCTGAATTATGGTTTTCTCTGGGTATATGCCCAGTAGTGGGTTTGCTGGATCATATGGTAGTTCTATTTTTGGTTTTTTAAGGAACCTCCGTACTGTTCTCCATAGTGGCTGTATCAACTTACATTCCCACCAACAGTGCAAGAGGGTTCCCTTTGCTCCACACCCTCTCCAGCATTTGTTGTTTGTAGATTTTCTGGTGATGCCCATTCTAACTGGTGTGAGGTGATACCTCATTGTAGTTTTGATTTGCATTTCTCTAATAGTGATGTTGAGCAGCTTTTCATGTGCCTCTTGGCCATCTGTATGTCTTCTTTGGAGAAATGTCTATTTAGGTCTTCTTCCCATTTTTGGATTGGGTTGTTTGCTTTTTTAATATTGAGCTGCATGAGCTGTTTATATATTTTGGAGATTAATCCTTTGTCCATTGATTCGTTTGCAAATATTTTCTCCCATTCTGAGGGTTGCCTTTTCGTCTTGTGTATGGTCTCCTTTGCTGTGCAAAAGCTTTAAGGTTTCATTAGGTCCCATTTGTTTATTTTTGTTTTTATTTCCATTACTCTAGGAGGTGGATCAAAAAAGATCTTGCTGTGATTTATGGCAAAGAGTGTCCTTCCAATGTTTTCCTCTAAGAGTTTTATAGTGTCTGGTCTTACGTTTAGGTCTCTAATCCATTTTGAGTTTATTTTTGTGTATGGTGTTAGGGAGTGTTCTAATTTCATTCCTTTACATGTAGCTGTCCAGTTTTCCCAGAACCACTTATTGAAGAGACTGTCTTTTTCCATTGTATATCCTTGCCTCCTTTGTCATAGATTAGTTGACCATAGGTGCTTGGGTTTACCTCTGGGCTTTCTATCTTGTTCCATTGATCTATCTTTCTGTTTTTGTGCCAGTACCATATTGTCTTGATTACTGTAGCTTTGTAGTATACTCTGAAGTCAGGGAGTCTGATTCCTCCAGCTCTGTTTTTTCCCCTCACGACTGCTGTGGCTATTCGGGGTCTTCTGTGTCTCCACAGAAATTTTAAGGTTTTTTGTTCTAGTTCCGTAAAAAATGCCATTGGTAATTTGATAGGGATTGCATTGAATCTGTAGATTGCTTTGGGTAGTATAGTCATTTTCACAGTATTGATTCTTCCAATCCAAGAACATGGTATATCTCTCCATCTGTTGGTATCATCTTTAATTTCTTTCATCAGTGTCTTATAGTTTTCTGCATACAGGTCTTTTGTCTCCCTAGGTAGGTTTATTCCTAGGTATGTTATTCTTTTTGTTGCAATGGTAAATGGGAGTGTTTCCTTAATTTCTCTTTCAGATTTTTCATCATTAGTGTATAGGAATGCAAGAGATTTCTGTCCATTAATTTTGTATCAGCTTTCTTCTGATTTCCATTTGCATGGAATATCTTTTTCCATCCCCTCGCTTTCAGTCTGTATGTGTCCCTAGGTCTGAAGTGGGTCTCTTTTAGACAGCATATATATGGGTCTTGTTTTTGTATCCATTCAGCAAGCCTGTGTCTTTTGGTTTGAGCATTTAATCCATCCACGTTTAAGGTAATTATTGCTATGTATGTTCCTATGACCATTTTCTTAATTGTTTTTTGGTTTGTTTTTGTAGGTCCTTTTATTCTCTTGTGTTTCCCATTTAGAGAAGTTCCTTTAGCATTTGTTATAGAGCTGGTTTGGTGGTGCTGAATTTTCTTAGCTTTTGCTTGTCTGTAAAGCTTTTGATTTCTCCATCGAATCTGAATGAGATCCTTGCCAGGTAGAGTAATCTTGGCTGTAGTTTCTTCCGTTTCATCACTTTAAGTATATCATGCCACTCCCTTCTGGCTTGTAGAGTTTCTGCTGAGAAATCAGCTGTTAACCTTATGGGAGTTCCCTTGTATGTCATTTGTTGTCTTTCCCTTGCTACTTTCAATAATTTTTCTCTGTCTTTAATTTTTGCCAATTTGATTACTATGTGTCTCGGCATGTTTCTCCTTGGGTTTATCCTGTATGGGACTCACTGCACTTCCTGGACTTGGGTGGCTATTTCCTTTCCCATGTTAGGGAAGTTTTCGACTATAATCTCTTCAAATATTTTCTCAGGTGCTCTCTCTCTCTCTTCTCCTTCTGGGACCCCTATAATGTGAATGTTGTTGCGTTTAATGTTGTCCCAGAGGTCTCTTAGGCTGTCTTCATTTCTTTTCATTCTTTTTTCTTTATTCTGTTCTGCAGCAGTGAATTCCACCATTCTGTCTTCCAGGTCACTTATCCGTTCTTCTGCCTCAGTTATTCTGCTATTGATTCCTTCGAGTGTAGTTTTCATTTCAGGTATTGTACTGTTCATCTCTGTTTGTTTGTTCCTTAATTTTTCTAGGTCTTTGTTAAACATTTCTTGCATCTTCTCAATCTTTGCCTCCATTCTTTTTCCGAGGTCCTGGATCATCTTCACTATCATTATTCTGAATTCTTTTTCTGGAAGGTTGCCTATCTCCACTTCATTTAGTTGTTTTTCTGGGTTTTTATCTTGTTCCTTCATCTGGTACATAGCCCTCTGCCTTTTCATCTTGTCTATCTTTCTGTGAATGTAGTTCTTGTTCCACAGGCTGCAGGATTGTAGTTCTTCTTGCTTCTGCTGTCTGCCCTCTGGTGGATGAGGCTATCTAAGAGGCTTGTGCAAGTTTCCTGATGGGAGGGACTGGTGTTGGGTAGAGCTGACTGTTGCTCTGGTGGGCAGAGCTCAGTAAAACTTTAATCCGCTTGTCTGCTGATGTGTGGGGCTGGGTTCCCTCCCTGTTGGTTGTTTAGCCTGAGGCAACCCAACACTGGAGCCTACGGGCTCTTTGTTGGGGGTCATGGCAGACTCTGGGAGGGCTCATGCCACGGAGTACTTCCCAGAACTTCTGCTGCCAGTGTCCTTGTCTGCGTGGTGAGCCACAGCCACCCCCTGCCTCTGCAGGAGACGCTCCAACACTAGCAAGTAGGTCTGGTTCAGTCTCCCCTGGGGTCACTGCTCCTTCCCCTAGGTCCCAATGCTCACACTAGTTTGTGTGTGCCCTCCAAGAGTGGAATCTCTGTTTCCTCCAGTCCTGTTGAAGTCCTGCATCAAATCCCACTAGCCTTCAAAGTCTGATTCTCTAGGAATTCCTCCTCCCATTGCCCGACCCCCAGGTCGGGAAGCCTGTCGTGGGGCTCAGAACCTTCACTCCAGTGGGTGGACTTCTGTGGTATAAGTGTTCTCCAGTCTGAGTCACCCACCCAGCAGTTATGGGATTTGATTTTACTGTGATTGCGCCCCTCCTGCCGTCTCATTGTGGCTTCTCCTTTGTCTTGGATGTGGGGTATATTTTCTGGTGAGTTCCAGTGTCCTCCTGTCGATGATTGTCCAGCAGTTAGTTGTGATTCTGGTGTTCTCACAAGAGGGAGCGAGAGCACGTCCTTCTACTCCGCCATCTTGGTTCAGGTCCTTTGCCTCTATTTTTCCCTTCAAAGCTGAGCTGGGAAATGCCAAGGAAGACCTGGGGCAGGGACTGGCTCCTCTTGCCTGTCTCTGGGGGTCAGCTCGCCCTGAAAGCGTGAATGTGTTGATTGCCCCAGCCCTCAGTGTGCTAACGGTGCATTTTCTCCCTCACAGAGGAGCTGAAGGAGAAGCTGTCAGAGTATGTGGACAAGGTGAACGGCCAGAAGCCAGGCTTCATCAAGGTCGTGCGGCACAGCAAGCAGGAAGGCCTTATCCGCTCCAGGGTTAGTGGTTGGAGGGCCGCCACTGCCCCCGTAGTGGCACTCTTTGATGCCCATGTGGAGTTCAACGTGGGCTGGTAAGTGCCCATCGGGAGCTGAGGAGGATGGGTCCCAATGTGTTCCAGGGGCTGTGGCTCAAATGGGTGCAAAGCCTGCTGAGATCGCAGTCATGATGGGGGAGAGGAGAGATCTGGGTGTACGGGTGACCAGGCCACAGGGCTGGCCCTTCAAGGTAGGGGAGGGTCAGGGATCAACAGGTCAACACACAGTGTCTCAAGTGTTGGTGGCATCAGGTGTGACTCACGCTGGTGTGGTCCTCTAGGAAATGTGATGGGAGAGAGGGGTAAATGCTAAGGGCAAAGCGAGAGTTCCAGCCCAGCTAAGGACCAGGCTGTGACCCCTGGGAAATGGAGAGCTGGACCAGACACAAGGCAGAAGCCCAACCCCCAATACAGGAACAGGACCGAGGGGGCAAAGGGAGCCAGGGTGACTTGACGTTGTCACAGGTGCCCTGGGCTCCCCCAGATGCCAGGCCAGAGGTAGCACAGCACCTCAGATTCTTTCTACTGGTAAAACTAGGTCTAGAAAATCTTTCTTTCTCTGTCCAGGGCTGCTCAGGTGCTGGGTGGGGCAAGGCCTCAGTGACTTCAGCCAAGCAGGGACAGGGCACCTGACGCCAGCATCCCTGCAGGCTGGAGGGCGTTCTATGGCCCACTGTGTGTGGCTTTGCAGAGAGCCTGGGCTTAGGGGGTCCCAGGTGCTGGGGATGGCCGAGTGTACCACCCTAACCACTATGCATGATGGTACTGGGGTCTGCTGTCCCCCACCCTAGACTCCAGGTGCCACCCTCTGCCTCCCTGGAGTGGGGTGAGGTGGGCCCTTTAGCAGGAAGGGGCAGCGGGCACGCACACAGCAGGACTGGGTGGAGGCATACTTTTCCATAGCAGGCCCGAATTAAGGCTGTAATGCAGCCACTTTTTATAGCTGAAGTCACTGCTTGCCATTTGTGACGATTTAAAAAGCATTTTCACTGGATTTATGGCCAGAAGAGGAGAGGGACACTTGCTATTTCAAGCTGATTTGGATAAACAATTGTGCAACAAATGCATTTTTAATGAGACGCTTATCATTCCTGTCTGCAAACATTTTACTCGCCTCGTGCCCCTAGGGGTTCCGGGCTCCGTGGAAGCCCGACCCCCCCACCTCTCCTTGGGCAGTGGGGACGCGTGGGGTGCGGGTGGCATGTCTGGAAGGACCGAAGCAGCATCACACAACGGGTGGAAGTAGGTTTGTTCTCACCTCCGTGTCTCTGCCGTCCTCATCTGCCTTTTCCTCCTGGTTGATGCACTGCATTTTAGCAAAATCAAAGCCCAAGTTGAAAGCTTTCCATGGAACCTCAGATCTGCTCCTTTCTTCTTTCTTAAGTCTTGATTTCTTTTTTTTCTAATGGAAAAAAGGAAATCAAGCAGACACCAGGATCTGAGGCACTAAGAATCTGTCAGCTCAGCCTGGGACATGCTGAAGGAGGGGTCAGCCCTCTTGCTAGCCCGGGAGCATGGGGGTGGGAGATGGAATAGGGACTCTTTCCCAGGAGGCAGAGCAGCTCTCCCCTGGAGGAGACGGCCAGGAGTTCCTTCCTTCTTCTGTGGGGGAAGGAGCTTTAGAAGGTGCCAGTTTCCCCTCTCTCCCTCTCTCCTGCCCAGGGCTGAACCCGTGCTCACCCGCATTAAGGAGAACCGGAAACGGATCATCTCGCCATCCTTTGACAACATCAAATACGACAACTTTGAGATAGAAGAGTACCCGCTGGCCGCTCAGGGCTTTGACTGGGAGCTGTGGTGCCGCTACCTAAACCCCCCTAAGGCCTGGTGGAAACTGGAGAACTCCACGGCCCCAATCAGGTAAAGCATTCTTACCTGGGGGTCTCTCTGTCTTGTCTTCCAGGCAAGGGCTCCCCTCCCAGCCTGACCCTTGTTTCCCAAACTCCAGCTGCATCGGCAAGTGACCTTCAGTCACAGCTTACAGCCTTTGACGATCCCTTTTAAAAGAGCTGTGGCACCCAGAATCCATTCAGAGCCTCAGAGTTACTCATTTCAGCACATCGCTCTGGGACACTTGCTGGGCGCCAACTGCTGTGCTGGGGATACAGAGTGATCAAGACTCGATTCCTGCCCCCAAAAGCCTGGAGTCTAGTGAAAGCAGAGAAAACAATTGGAATAAAATAAGTGGGATCACAAATTATTCCCCATGCTGGTGGAAAGTGCATGAAAATTGGGGAGAATCCTTTTTGGAGCCTGTAGAATTCGCATTTGTTTTTTCTTAAGGGCAAGTAGGAGATTGCAAGGTTGGGGCAGGGACACTCATATTCAAAGGAGCAGAGTGAGTTCATGGGCACAGAGGAAGTTCAAAGGGACCGGAAGGAGGAGGACAGCGAGCGGGGAGCCCCAGGCAATGAGGCCGGAGGGGCGGAGAGGCAAGACCAGACGCCACAGCACCGTGTATGCTTGGCTGATGTTTGAGCTTATCCTGTAGGACTCAGACAAAAGTGGCTTCAAACTGCCATTCAAAGATCCCAAACTCTTTCTGCCTTTGCTGCTGCCTTCAGAGACACCCAAGTGACTCCTCTACGTGGCCTCTATTCTATGGGTCAGGACTCCTGAAACAGCCATCCCCGCCAGCCTTTATTTCTATCTGGCTAATCACAGATCAGGTGCCTTCATGCTCCCTTCTGATGCCACACAGATGGCATCAGAAGGTGGCCTAGGGGACAGTTCCTGGAATGAAAGAAGAGATTAGAAACTGTTGTTGCTTTGTATTACGTGAGGGAGAAAGATTACGCAAAATTTAATTGAAAGTGAGAGATTACTATCTGAGATGGCATTTTTCCTTGCCAGAAGGAAAAAACTCTATTCATGTTTAAAACAGGATAGAAGGGCTTCCCTGGTGGCGCAGTGGTTGAGAGTCTGCCTGCCAATGCAGGGGACACAGGTTCGAGCCCTGGTCTGGGAGGATCCCACATGCCGCAGAGCAACTGGGCCCGTGAGTCACAACTGCTGAGCCTGTGCGTCTGGAGCCTGTGCTCCGCAACAAGAGAGGCCGCGATAGTGAGAGGCCCACGCACCGCGATGAAGAGTGGCCTCCGCTTGCCACAACTAGAGAAAGCCGTCGCACAGAAACGAAGACCCAACACAGCAAAGAAAAAAAAAAAATTAATAAACTCCCACCCCCAACATCTTCTTTAAAAAAAAAAAAAGGATGGAAGAGAACCCCACCTAGCTTTCCTGCGGTTGTCTCTGTCACCTGTCTGTTAGGCCTCTGCCACACTTATGTGGTTAAATATTTGCTGGGAGGTCGCGGTGTACAAGGGCCTTTTACACACATGGTCTCATCTGCTCTTCATCATAACCCGATGACAGCTCACTCATTGTGTCATTCCAGTTTTACAAGATGAGGAAAGAAAGACTGACAAAGGGGAATGACCCTGCCAAGGCTCCAGCCAGTGCAGCCAGGATCCAAACCCAGATCAGCTAGATTCCGTACCTAGTGTCATCCTCCTAGGCACCCACTGTTGAGCTAGGAACTGGTGTGGCTGAATTCTACCCCCAGTTCTGTTGACTGCTATTGGAGGGAAATATGCCATAACACAATGAGCGGTCTTGCAGTAGACTGCACTGGTATTAGCTGCTTCTGTTCCGGGCATCGCTAAATGTATCAGCCTAGACTTAGTCAGTAGACCCACATTCTAGGTCCTTGACAGAGAATATCATCTCAGCCTCAAATATTCCATCACCTAATTTTTATCAAAATCCTAACTGAGAGAAATTATATTAATGGAAGATTTTGAAAGAACATTCTTGGTTTATACCTGGATGAAGACAGCCCACAGAAAGCTGTGGGTTATACAAGTGTATCTTGCCCACCTTGGAGCTGCGCTTTAGTGCTTTACCCCCACGTGATGTAAGCTATAAAAAGAGCCCAGAGATATCTTCTGTTGCGTTCTAAAGGGATGGCTTTAAGCTTGTTGTCCTCTACATCCCAAAGTGACCCCTTTAAGAAGACTGACATGAGAAATTTCTTTCAAACTGAAAGGCCTGCTATTCCTGAGGAATTAGTATGACATTTCTACATGGGAACTGTAAGTCTTACTTCTAAGACCATATGTGTTCATTTTCACCTTGGCCACCAGGAAGCTCAGGGTCAACTTTGTGGGTCCACTTTAAGAGTCATGAAAGAAGACACATGCATTCTAACCAGGCTCTAATTTTTGGTGGAATTTTAGTCTTTTCAGACATTTATCTATTTTTTTCAATGTATTTTACATTCTCTTGTAAGCTATTTCTAACCCTTTTGGGAATCAGAAGATATAAATCAGAAACACTTTCAGGCTGAGTAGGTCCACTTAATACCCTAGGCAGTTAATAAGTAATGAAGACTGAGGGGGCCTGTGCTCTTCTCAGAGTACTGTTTTAGATTCTGTTCTTTCCCTGACTGGGTCTGGCCGTTTAGGGAAGGCCCCCTACTCTGTATCCCAGAATGCCCTGCCCTGCTCAACATTTGAGATATGGGGATATATGTTTATGTATAACTGATTCACTTTGTTATAAGCAGAAACTAACACACCATTGTAAAGCAATTATACTCCAATAAAGATGTTAAACAAAACAAAACACATTTCAGTAACATCAAGGAAAAGGCGGAGAGTCCACTCTGCAGGGCTGATGTTTTAAAACCACCATGCGTTTAGAGGGGGGATTGTCTGGGCTTCTTCAATGTGCAAGTGCATCTTTTAAAGTGATCTTTTGAGTACCAGTTATGTCCCAGAGGTTTTCAAGTGCTTTACATTATTTAATTTAACCCTTGTGAGGTTATAGTTGATTCTATTTCATAGATCTGGAATCAGAGGCTCAGAGAGTCTAGGGAACTTCTTTCAGAGATGCACAGGCAGAATGGGGAAGCTTTCCCCTAGCATTCACCTCTAAAGCCAGGTCACACGTCCCCGCCACCAGAGTAGGAACTCGGCCTAAAGGAGCGGTGGCTTGAGGTGGATTGACTGTCCTGGATGCCTGCGGTCTGTGGAAGCTGAGGCCATTCAGAATAAAAGGCTGTAATTTGAAAGCAGGAGGGGCAGGGACCCCAAGGCACCAGTCTCTGCCCAAGCAGCCTCCTGCCTCAGCATTCTCCAAAGAAATGGCCTGCGAAATGGCTGTTTCTCCACCTTGATGAGATTACAATCTCAAAGATGGGTCCATTTGCATTTGAGTGACAGTTTTCTCATCACTAAGGATTCTTCATTTCTCCTTTTCTTTCCCTCCAATTCCTCAGCCACCAGCTGATAAAATGCTACGCAGGGGCTAGAAGCGGTAGCAGCGTGCAGTGGAACAATTCAGAGTAATTTGTGTAAGATGATGCTTTCAGCAGAGAAGCAGCCCACATGCGCTCGTGCTGATTCACCTAATGTTAATCTCTCCTCGTGACGTTCTGCATCGGATGTCTGTACACAGCCATGTATCCCGCGCTTACACTCGCTAAGGAAAGGCCTTCCAGCTTCTGGACCCACAAGCTGTTGACGTGTTGCTCCAGCCTAAGATCCCTGCTGAATTCCAACCCAGACCAGCTAGCTAGGCCGTGCCTGTTAGATATCTCCCCCTAGTGACCCACAGTCACTTTAAGATCAGTTTTCCCAGCATGGACTCCCTCTTCCTTCTGAAACCAGCTTCTTCTCTATCCCCCCTATTGATGGGTGGTCCCCACTCCACCATCACCCAAGCAGAACGCCAGCTGGCATCCAGATTCCTCCCCTTCTCTCATCTTCATAGTTCATCTGTTTCAAAGTTCTGCTGCTTTTACCTCAAAATATGTCTTTAAATAATCTCTGTCTCCGGTCCTGGTACTCTGGTCCAGGTCTTCATCATTGCCCATCTGGATATAGCAACAAGCTTCCCAACTGGATTCCTCGATTTCTACCCAATCTCCTCCGATCTCAATCACCCCACAGCTGCCTGAGTATTCTTTTTCCAAACACAGATCTGCTTATACCACTGTCTGCTTAAAATTCTTCTTTGACACTCATTTACCTACAGATAAAATCCAAATGATTTACTATGCTATCCAAAGCCCCAACTCGTCTCTCTAAAGGGACCAAGGTGAAGGGTGGGAAAGTTGGTGTGGGTGCCCGGGTAGAAACAAAAACTGGCTATGCAGTTCAGAGTGCAGGGGTCAGGGCAGCCAGAGATACAGTCATGCAGTGTCGACTGGTAGGCTGAGCACTACTTCTCTGGGCTGACATACATGCAAGCACCACCGGAAGTGATGGCTGGTCCCAGGACACAAGCTGTCTCCCACTGCCCTGCTGAAACAATCTCCCTGGAATAGCTGGTGAGGGTGGACCCAGGAGGGCCTCTTGGAGAGCAAGGCTCACACCAGTTCTGGCAGCAAACGAAGGGAGAGGACCAGATCCTCCTGGCAGGAAGGCAGCACTGCCCTTACTGCTCTGGCGGCCCCCATGAGACAGCCCCTCTGCTAACCACTGGCCATCTCCCCATGCCCTGCAGGAGCCCTGCACTCATTGGCTGCTTCATTGTGGACCGGCAGTACTTCCAGGAGATCGGCTTACTGGATGAAGGCATGGAGGTCTACGGAGGCGAGAACGTCGAGCTCGGGATCAGGGTGAGCAGGGTTTCCCACCCGTAGGGCGTGGCTCAGCTCCCCAGAGGGTGAATGAGTCCAGGAGTGGAGAAATGGGGCTCAGGGTTGAGGGTGGTGGACTGATTCTGGACGTCCAGTGCCTAACCTTGGTCCATGTGTATGTGATCAGGGCTGGTGGGGATGGGATAGAGACACAGGTAGGGACCTATAGAATTTTCAGGAAGAAAAGAACATCAGAAACTACTTTGGCTGGGGTGGGGACATGGGAGATTTGAGCTCCCAAATCAAGGGTGACATCTTGGCTAAAATCAAACACAGACTTCTCAGGGGTGAGCAAAGGGGTGCTCCAGGAAGGGGCTGCTGAACAGGAGGGACCCTCAGAGTCACTTCCTTATACTGTCACCTCCCTTTGGGATTTCTCACTCTGTTATTCTCCATCTCCCCCACAGTGGCCAACAGAGCCTTCCTAAAGACTTTGTCAAGAGAGGGCTCCAGAGAAATAAACTCACGGGGAATAAACAGCAAAACACAGCCAGGCTCACTCCATGTGGGTTTCTGACCCACCACGTGTTGGTCAGACCCTCAGGCCCGTACATGCCTCACACTACTTTCCAGAGATATCCGCCATCCTGCCCCAAGGTACAGGGCCCTTTGCAGTTATCAACGTGCGGTGTGAATCCACACCAGGTACAATTTAATCTCTCATCCTACAGGAACATTTCCAAGGCTCTGGCCCCTTTCCCTCGGCCCATGCAAAGATAACTCCAAAATGAACCCCATCCCTATAACTGAGGGACACATTAGGTCCCTTGGCAGGTGACAGAAATGTGATCATGGATACAAGGAAGGACCTCGTCCACTACAGGGAAGCCCACCCCTCTGTCTAGGCTGTGGTCCTAGCCTCATGAAGAAACCAACATGCAAGCTGTGCTTGTCCTCACAATGCCCCCCACGGTCCTCTCCACAGGGCTCTTTAAGCAGCCTGGCACACCATGTGCTACAGGCTCGCCAGCCCCTGGCCAGCCCTTGTACCTGCTGGTGTTCATGGCAATCATCTGAGATGTTCCCCCTCGCTGCCTGCCCTCCATGCAGTCCACCAAGTATCTGCCTGGTTCCCACTAGTGACCCCATTCTTGCCCATTTGGCCTTAGTGTCTGTATCTGGCGTCTCTTGTTCCTAATCTTTTAGTGCCCTCTCAAGGACTCCAGCTTGAGTACACCCTCCTTACCTCCTATCTCCAACCCACTGGGCAGTCAGCTGTCCCTGGACAGTCCTCGCCCTGCCCTGAGGGGAGACTGGGCACCTCCAATGAGCATCTCACAATACCTCCAATAGCCTGGCAGGCAGTGTGGGCCTGACTTGTCACCCAGACTTAATACTAGGGCTTTGAGGTCTGGCGGCAGGAGCAGCTTGCCTGAAGCCGAGCTTAGGAAACGATTCCAGACACCTGTTTTCACTGAAACCCAGAGAAATCTCTTTGGAGACAGTCAAGATGCATGGGCTTATTGGGGAACTAATATATTCATAGAGGACAGAGGCTGCATAATCACCCTCGCTTCTCCGCTCTCCCTACACTGGTCATTTATTCACCATTTGCATCCTCACCATCTCATTTCCGCACGTTCCTGGATAAATGCTTGCTCCCAAACATAATATTTTTTACTAGGAGCTGCTGCTGGGAATTGGCTGAGCGGGCAGGACCGCCTCCAGTCACTTATGTTCTCTGGGTAAAAATGTCTAGGAATGGAGAAAGGAATTAGATTTGTGAACTGTGCTTCCAGCACGTATGTGAGTCAATCACGGAGTGGTGGGAGGCTCCTGGCTTTTTCTTGCCTAGATTATAAAGCTGCTCTGGAGTGTGGGCCTGGGTGAGGCTTTCAAATACTTGTTTAAAATTTGGGGGTTTGATGCTTGGGGTGTAAAATACAGTATAAAATGTTGCCTAGCTTTTTTTTCTCTGTCTCTTCCCTCCCCTTTGACAGAGGTGAAGTATCATGGAGTTGAAGGAAAGGTGGCTTTTAAAGCAGGGACCCAACAACTTGTTGGCTGGTAGAGCTGAGGACAGAAGGAGGGGCTAGTTAATTTGAATTTCAATTCCAGGTCCCCGCTAAAGGGATACAGAACCTCCAGCCATCTTCAAAATAGATGTTCCCATTTTGTGTGGTTATTAGTGTTTTTCTTTCATGTTTATGAGTTAACATCTCAGTGCCTCACTTTCTCCATCTAGGATCTCCCTTCGGTTACTCCCCAGGATTATATGTAAAAATGAGAGACATTGCTTTCCTCCCCTCATTTATTTAGAGGCAACTTATTCAAAGTCCTTACCCATTTGGAACACAGAAATAGAGCTGTTTGCACAATTATTCATTACCTGCTCTGGTACTTTACTTATATAATCCATCTACAAAACACCCTAAAAAGTAGCTGTTATCATAATACTCCTTTTTTCAGATGAGAAAATTGTGAAATAAAGAGCTTACATAATATGTTCTCAAGGTCATATGACTTATAAGAGGTAGAGAAAAGATTCAACCCCAGATCTTTATGATTCAAAAGCCTCGCTAGCTAGATATACCACAGTGACCTAGGGATAAAAGTCCTTTGAGCATTCCCAAAAGAGTATTACAATGTCCATGCAGTAATTTTCTTCTACTTTACTCACAGTTGTGTCTACTGAGTCCTCATTTAAAGCCTTATTCTTATTTTGCACTCAATTCTAATAAGCCTTTTTTTCCCCCCAGTTTATAAGTCCACGACTCAGTGGGGAAAAGAAGAACTGCTATGGGCAAGCAGAATGAAAAGCGTGAGAAGTAAGAGCTGACATTGAATAGGAGACAGACTATACAGATGATGGCTATAAAATACTAGAATATATAAGAAAGTATTCAAGAGCTGGCAAGGAATTAAGAAGTTGTTAGAAACTGTTATCTGTTCGGTTGAGTCCCCTTTAAAATATGCCGAAATTCTAACCCCCTGTACCTGTGAATTTGATCTTATTTGGAAATAGGATCTTTGCAGATATAATCAGGTTAAGATGAGGTCATACTGCATTAGGGTGGGCCCTAATCCAATATAACTAGTGTCCTTATAAGAGAAGGAAAATCTGGGCACAGACAGACACTGAGGGAAGATAATCATGTGAAGATGGAGACAGAGATTGGAGTTATGATGCCACAAACCACAGAATGCCTGGGGCTACCAGAAGCTGGAAGAGGCAAGGAAGGATCCTCCCCTAGAGGCTCTGGGGAGAGCATGGCCTACAAATAACTTGATTTCAGACTTCTAGCCTTCAGAACTGTGAGAGAATACATTTTTTGTAGTTTTAGGTGATCCAGTTTGCTGTGCTTTGTTATAACAACCCAAGGAAATCAATACAGACACCGAAAGCTAAGTGAAAGTAGGAATCAGAGAAAGCCTGAGTCCATTATATTTGAAGAACGTGATGATTTGAAGTTTGTGATTTCCCAGTTTCATGGAGTATACAGAGGACAGGATACAAAGCCTAAGGCTTGACCAGCATTAAGAATCTAGTAAAATATTCCCTACCCTTTACCTCCCATAAAGCTGGAACTGCAAAGGCCCATTATCTGAGTATAAAGATGGGCTAGAAATACTCCCACCCACATTTTCATCATTAGAGTGAAAATTGCCTGTCTCAATCTTGTGCTAGGAGGAAAGGAAAAATTCTCTTCTGTGAATCCCTCCCTTGGATCTATCATTCAAAATCAAAATACTTCATGGTTCAGAAAATCTTGAGAGGAGAATTTAACTTAAAGCTGTTAGAAGTTCTTAGGCAACTGCAAAAGTGTACATGAATCCTCTCTGGGAAAAACCCCTTTAACCCAAGCCACAAAACTTCTCACAGCTAGAGTTCCAAGGAATGTGAGTTCAGTTTTTTTTTGTTTTGTTTTTTTTTAAATCATGAAACAGACAAGGGAAAAAGAAAGAACCAAGAGCAAACACCAGCAAAAGCATTAGATAGCCAAATGTGATCTACAAAGTCTTCAAGTATTGAATCTATCAGAAGTAGGATATCAAATAAGTTGTATAATATATTTAAATAAATAAAAAGAGATTGAAATTATGAGTAAGAAGCAAGGGACTATAAAAAGACCAGTCATATTAGTATAAAAATAGAATTTCAAACATGAGAAATACAAAAATGTGAATTGAAAGCTTAATAGATGAATTAAACAGCTAGATGGATATTGTTAAAGGAAAAAAAAATTGAGTAAACTGGAAAACAGAGCTGAAGAAATTATTCAGCATTACCCCAGGAAGACAAAGACAAAAATATGAAAGAAAGAGGTTGAGAGACATGTAAAAATGAGAGGGAGTGTCTAATATCTTAGAATTCCAAATGGAGATGATAGAAAGAGGATTAGACAAAAGCAATATTTGAATATATAATGACTGAAAATGTTCCCATACTGATGAAAGACACCAATCCTCAGATTCAGGAAGTCAACCTATCCAAAGCAGGATAAATACAAAAATATTCACATTTAGACATATCGTAGTGGAACCACAGAAAGCCAAAGACAAAGGAGATCTTACAGCAGTCAGAGAGAAAAGATAGACTACCTAAAATTTAATGATAATTAGAATAACAGTGGATTTTCCAATGGCAATAATGGAATCCAGAAGACCATGAAATAATATCTTCAATATGCTGAGAGAAAATATCAACTTTTATATGTATACTCAATTTTAAAAATCCTTCAAAAATAGGGAAGAAGAAAGCCATTTTCTGACACACAAAAACTGAGTTTGGTACTAACAGATCCTTAATAAAATAAATTTTAAAAGACATCCTTCAGGTATAAGGAAAATGAGCCAAGAAGGAAATCTGAGATAAAAAGAAGAATAATTAGCTCATATATGAGTAAATCTAAAGAAATATTCATGGTAAATAATGTATTGCAAAGTTATAAAAACAAATTAAAACTACAGTTTATGATGACAATTGCAAATAAATTGGGGGTGATTGTAAATAAAGTGCCCTAAAATGCCTATATTATTAATGAAGATGGAAAAGATTCTGGTTGACTTTAAATTCTGATAAATTAACCATACTAAAATTTCTTGGGGGGCCATGAAAATCATATGTATAAAAAGTATAACTTCCAAAGTAGTAGAGGGGAAAAATGAAATATGAAAATGGTAAGAAAGAGAAATAAAACAGGTGGTACAAGAAAAAAACATATAAAATGGTAGAAATAAATCCAAATATATCAGTAAATATGGTAAATTTACATGGGCCAAATTAAAAGACTAACATTTTTAGACTAGATTTTAAAGAAATATCTGTAGGCTCTTTATCAATATAAACCTGAAATATAATAATACAGAAAAGTTAAGATATAAACGAATGGAAGAAGTCATAACAGGTAAATACCAATCAAAAGAAAGTTGCTGTAGTTATGTTAATATTAGAAGAAATACCATTACAAAATACTTTAGAATAAATAAAGAAGATTTCTACAAGATGATAATATGTTAAGCCCATCAGGAATATATAACAGTTGTAAGTTTTTACGTGCCTAACTGCACAGCTTTAATTTATATGAAGTAAAAATGGATAGAATTTCAAGGAGACATCAACATCACCACTAATGTAGTTGAGGATTTTAATAAATTTTCCCAGTAATTGATAGACCAACATAATTAATAGTTTGAATCAAATGGGCATATATACAACACTGCATCTAACAACTACAAAATTGAACAATTTCAAGGGAGTAACGTCACATAAAACATGTTATCCGACCATGATGGAATTAAATTAAAAATCCATAACTAAAAAGTATAGGCAGAAGCCATATTTTTGGAAATTGTGAAACATTTCTGAATAACTCATAGGTCAAAGAAGAAATTATACTAGAAATTTGAAAATATTTTGAACTGAAGGATAACAAATATACTACATATTACGTTATGTGAAATGCAACCAAAATAGCACTTAAGAAAAATTGTAAATCAAAACAGTATGGTATTGGCATAAAATCAGACACATAGATCAATGGAACAGTATAGAGATCCCAGAAATAAACTCATGCATAAATGGTCAATTAATTTACAACTAATGAGCCAAGAATATACAACAGAGAAAAGATGACCTCTTCAATAAATAGTATTGGAAAAACTGGACAGCCATATGCAAAATAATGAAACTGGACCATTATCTAACACCATACACAAAAATTAACTCAAAATGGATTAAAGACCTGAGCGTAAGACCTGAAATCATAAAACTCCTAGAAGAAAACATAGGCGGTAAGCTTCTTGACATCTGTATTTTCAAAGCTCTTTCCCTACAGTTATCCTGTTTAATGTACACAGCAATCAAGTGCTATAGGCAAGCCAGATATTATTATCCTAATAGTGTTATACAATTTAAAATGTTTATATTGGCCAAAAAAGTTAATTCATTCTATGGTTTATTATCTTATTATTAAAATCATTATTTTAGCAACAAAGTTAACAAGAAATCAATTTAAGTACTCTGTAATCTATAAAGTGCTCTATACTAAACATGATCATATCTATTATTATTATACATGTAGATGTATATGTTGCATAAATATACAACCATACGTTTCATATAGTGCTTTATTTTTTTAAGCATGCTTTAACTTGTAAGGAGTATTGTAGTCCTACTATAAGCAAGTCCCATTGCTTGGGGCTTGGTGACAGTCACCAAAATTCAAAGTACTGCATTAGAGCATACAGTTGGCTAAACCTAGATTATAAGCCTCTGCTTAGTTGCCAGGGGTCAGGGACCCTTTCAGGTTCCATGGGCCCAAGTATTACACATGATGTGGTCCCTCATATAGGAAGGGAATTTAGAACCTTAGAATTTAGGTACAAATGTTCTCTAAAACATGTAATATAATATCTAGGATATTGTACTCCATATCCCAAATATTTTATCATAAATGGGATTTTTAAAAAAACCTCTTTATTATGAACAACTTCAAACATATCCAAAAATAGAGAGAACAGTATAATAAATCCCCTTGCATCCATCACCCAGTATCAACATTATCAACTCATGGACAATTTGGTTTTAATCTCTGTCCCTACCCAATCCTCCCCAACTCCAGTTATTTTGAAGCAAATCTCAGACATTATATCATCAAAAAAAATTTCATTATGCATCTAAAATAGAGAAGAACTTTTTAAAAGAAACATGATCACAATACTATTTACATCCTAAAAGAATTCCTTAATACCATCAAATATTCAATCAGTGTTCAAATTTCCCCCAATTCTCTCATAACATTTTTTTACTTTGTTTTACAATTGTTTCTTGAATCAAGATCCAGTTGATTGATATATCTTGCAAGTCTCTATTAATCTACTGGATTTCTTTCTCCATCTCTTTTTTCTCCTTGTAATTTATTTTTAAAGAGATCAGGTTACTTGTCCTGTGGAGACTCCCACAGTCCAGATTTTCCTGATTGCTTTCCCCTGATGTCATCTCACATGTCCTTCTGTTCCATATATTTCTTCTACATTGCTAGTTAGACCTAGAGATGTAGGTTCGATTTTGTAGCAAGAATGTTTCATAGGCAGTACGCGTGTACTTTTATCACAAGGTACTTAATGTCTTGCTGTCTCTTTATCCTGTTTCATTGCTACCTCTAACATAAACATTTTGCTTTACTTTACACTTTAAAAAAATAAAAGGGAATATGTATATATTTACATCTCCTCTTTCTTAGATAAATGCTAGTATGCTATGCACACTTTTCACTATTTTGGTTTTTTATTATATAAATTTTTTTTCTGAAGACTACTCTGTAATAGTATATAGGGGTATTCCTTATTGTTTTTTCATAGCTGCATGGTATTCCAATGAATGCACATTCCATGATTTATTCTACCAGTTTCTTGTTGAGGACATAGTGCTACAATGAATTGTCTTGTGCATACAGTTTTTCATATTTTTCTGGATTATTGTTTGAATAGGTTCCTAAAAGTGAAATTGTGAGGTCAAAGGGCAAATGCATGTGTAATTTTGCTAGACGTCATCAAATATCCTTGCAGAGGGGTAGTATTTTTCCCACCAGGAATGATGAAGGTGCCTGTTGCCTCACAGTCAACCAACAAAGTATGTTGTGGAATATTTGGGGTGTTGCCAATCTGACAGATGAGAAGTGGCTTTCAGAGTAGTTTTAATTTGCATTTCGCTTATTAAGACGTAGGCTGAACAGCTTTTCACATGATTAAGGCCATTTGCATTTCTTTTTTCCATGAGCTTTTCATATCTTTGGCCCATTTTCCTGCAGGACCGTTAATCTTTATTTTTAGAGTCTCTTTACACATTAGGGATGGTAATACTTTACCTATCATATACATTGCAAATATTTTCTCTCAGTGTGTTACCTGTTTTTTGTTACTTGTCTTTTAATTTTTCTTCTGGTGTTTTTTTGCCATGCAAGTTTTTTTTTTGTTGTTTGTTTGTTTTAATGTAAGCAAAGGTCTTTTTCCTTCTTGCTTCCAGAGTTTAGACAGAGTAAAGTTTACCCACTATAAGGGTAAAGAAAAATTCACCTATGTTTTTTTCTAATACTTGTATGGTTGTATTTTTTACATTTTAATCTCTGACTCATTCAGAATTGATCCTGATGTATGGTGTGAGGAATGGACCCAATGTCTTATTTTTCTATATGGGCATCCAGTTATCCTAACACCTTCTATTTAAAATTACATCTTTTCCTCACTGGTTTGCAATACTACCTTTATCATAGACTAAATTGCCGTACATATTTGGGTCTGTTTCTGGATTTTCTATTCTAGCTCCATTAATCTGTTAGTGTATTCATATACTAATGTCACACAGTTTTAATTATGTAGCCTTTATATTGTTTGTAAGTTCAAACTTAAAAATGTTTGTAAGTTATATTAAGTTTGTAAGTTGGATTCTGGCTTGCCAACTGTGTATCATGGAGATCTTGGATTCAAAGGAAGAGAAGATCTGTGAGAGACAGAAATATCACCTTTCCCACTTCCTTCCTATCTAGACTTTAAAATACTTAATGTCAAGATTTATGGCTACTTAATTTTCACACTGATGCTTGGAACCTAGTATGTGCTCAATGAATAGGTTTCAAATTTGAAGGCCAGTCAAGTGTAAGAGAATTTATTCTATATATCTCAGAAAGTTAGAGCCATGAACAGTGGGATGGATGTAGTTATCAATTCGATATGAGAAACAAATATTAGAATCATAAAAAGGAAGGGATGCCTAATGGAATCGTGAGCTCCCTATATTAGGACATGAACATGACCACCCCTCGGTATTACTAGAAAGAGATGAGATTTATGACCAAAATACTAATAGTTAATAGTAGTGTAGCAGTAATTATATGTGAGCTACTGTCCTAAGTGCTTTACATGTATTAACTCCCTTAATCCTTGCAGCAACCTTGTAATGTAGAATCTTTTATTACCCCCACTTCCAGGAGGGTATACTGAAGCACAGAGAAGTGATATAACTTGCCCTAGGAAAATGGTAGGACATATATACACTACCAAATGGAAAATAGCTAGCTAGTCGGAAGCAGCTGCATAGCACAGGGAGATCAGCTCGGTGCTTTGTGTCCACCTAGAGGGGTGGGATAGGGAGGGTGGGAGGGAGATGCAAGAGGGAGGGGATATGGGGATATATGTATATGTATAGCTGATTCACTTTGTTATAAAGCAGAAACTAACACACCATTGTAAAGCAATTATACTCCAATAAAGATGTTAAAATGGTAAAGCTGAGATTTCAACCCAGGAAGAGTGGCTTCAGAAACCATTATGCCTTATATAGATAGGCATAGTGTAGTGGCTTTCAGTAAGAAATCAGATCAGATTTCTCATGATCTCCTTGTGGGTTCATTTATGTGTGTATTCATTCATTCATTCTTGCCAGGTGCTGGGAAACTGGAGGTGAATGACATAGACCTTGTCTTTGAGTGGCCCTCAGTCTAGCGGGAGAGACAACCACCCCCCCATCTTCTAAGTATCAATACTAATCTAACAGATTATAGAAAATGTCATGAGCTTAAACAGGATGTTTTGACCCCTTCCTCCATTGTGACTTTAAGGACTTCTGTGTTTTTTGATCTACCAATGGCGACTGTAGTAAGTATACAGCTCAGAGAAACGGCTGACACTATTTCTTGTGAGAGTTCTAAAAAAAAAAAAAATGCAAACTATTATTCTTTTTCCAAATTATGAGTAGTAGTAAAGATCATCAACACGAACTAAAGCAACAAACAAAAATGAACACAGTAAAAATTTTAAAAGCTAAAAAATTGATTGAAGAAATGAATAGTAATATAATTTACATCTGCAAAATTTGATTCAGGAAAACTAAACTTGGTTGAAATCATGACCACAAAAAAAAACTCTGTGATGGAGGCCATAATTGTAAAAAAGATGTAGATTTTAAAATTGCTGATAGATAAGTCATATCTTAGTTGTAAAATCAATGCAAAAAAGTATTAACCCCATGAAAATAAGTCTAGTAAAATAAAATTAGAAAATTAGCATAAAAGGAAATATATTTTAATTACATTATATAGAAAATTGACCAAGAGAATTAAAGTCCCTTAATGATATTTATTCCAGAAAATACTTCCTGGATGAAAATTCATCATTGTGAATATAATTCGGATTGAAGCACTAAGTAAGGCATAACCCAGTGCTATGGATCAAAATGGCAAGGATGAAAGATGCTGTGTGCTTTACAGTACCACCCAAGAGGGAGTGACCCCTCTACCCCTGGGAGCTGGCTGAGGCTTCACAAAGGAGGCAGCATTTAGGCTGGGCCTAAGCAATGAAGGTGTGTTATTCAGGTGGGAAGAGGAGGACAGGTGTTCCAGAGAGTTGAGGTGACACGTGCAAAGTGACAGCTGAGAAAGAGCATGACTGTGGCTGAACTCTAAGGCTGGGAACTGGGGGTCTGTAACATGGGGCTAAAACAGAGGGCCAGTGACAGACAAGGTAGAGCCGTCAGATGGAGAAAAAGAGTGGTCATTGGCAATCCAGCGGGTGGCCTTCGGTGGGCTCTTTGCTCATCCTGGCTTGTCCAACATTTTCATCAGTGACTTAAGTAAAAGGAAAAGGTGAACTTACGGTGGATGACCTATTACTGGGAGAGTCCAGACAGACATTTCCTTGGTTTCTAACATTGGCCTTTCTAGGTCTGAAATGTCTAAGAGTTGGTTTAGTGACATCAACTCTTGGGCAACAAAAGATTATTATTTCATAAAGCAGATACATGCTCCACAGTTGGTAGCGGTATTAGGCCACAAGTCTGGAAGATGATGATAATATTATTAATCATAACAATAACGAGTGGAGGAACTTCCATTTATTGGATGCTATTGACCTATCACTTTGTTTATATTATCTCGTTAATTTTTATGTAAGTCCCATGAGGCCCGTGTTGTTATCCCCATTTTGTAAGTTAGGAAGCTGGAAGTAATAGGATAAAATGCCTCCCCAAATCACTCAAGATAAGAACCAGCCTGAGTGGTTTCAAGGTTCATACCTTATCACTGTGTCACGATGCTCATCCACCTCTGCCTTCAGGGTTTAAAACTGTCCATGGCATAAAGTTTAATTTCAGGAGCTAACCTGGGTCAGCATCACTTTGGAAAAGGACCACAGTACTGTTTCAGTGCTTGAGGTTTCAGCCCAAATCCCTCATGGGAGACGGGGCCTTGTTCAGACAGTACCACGCAATGTCTTCACCTGAGGTCGCAGGAGACATCAAAACTGGAGGGGGTGACAGAGACAAGAGCTGAGCTGAAAGCCAGAGTCCAGAGTGTCAGAAAGGAGGTAGATTGAGGAACTGCCAAATGAGAAGAGCTGGTAACAGGAGGCCAGAAACCTGGGTTCAGGGCGCCAGAGACACAGAGGAGGAAGAGAAAGCAAAGCAGGGGATGTAGCAACTGCCCAGAACAGGCATCGCCATTATTTGAAACTTTTACAAAATATATCTAGGGTTAAAGGGCTAGAGACTTTGCTAAAATTACTAGTGAAAGAGGCCCAAGCAAATGTATGTGTGCTTGTTAACCCTGCAGGATACTGAAGCGCCCGAGGGACCACACGGTTCTCCCCAGAGGCCTTGGGCTTAGAAGGCTGAGTAAGCTCATTGCTGACATCACCGTTGTTCTCACCCAGCCTTGGGTGAGAACAAGGACGCTAATTAAGAACACTGGATACCACGATTTTAGGCACTAGTCTCTGCCAGCACAGTGACAGAGACGTGAAAAGGAAGAGAAGGGGTGTGGGCACCAGTGTGCTCGCTCAACTGGAAAGGCCTCAGGAGACCATCAGAAGCAACATCTCATAGAAAGCCTACGCGCAGATTCTCTGACCCACCTCCCCGTCCCTGGAGACAGAGAAAATTAAACACCTTAAATTGCATTTTAGTCTGTTGCTTCTAAATGTTATGGTTGGTCCAAGCCAGCTGGAGCTAGAGTTCAGAATAACCCGCAAGCTTAGAGCAACACGTCCTTCTGGGGGGGCGGGGGATGGAGGGTGTCGTGGGCTGCCACCGTTTTGTATCATTCTTCTGTGAACTGGGATCTGCCGTGGCATCGTCCTTCAGCTGCTGTCATGGGGTAAATAAAGCCCACAGGAGGCTGCAAGCCGTACAATGGAATAACTATTCCATCTATGCCGTCTTCTGAGGCCAAGGATTTCAAGACATGAGACACGGGTTTCAAGGTTGCGGGCTTTTGTTCTTCCTAAGGGCATTTTCCCAGTGACTCAAAACTTTTTCTTTTTTTGGTACGCGGGCCTCTCACTGTTGTGGCCTCTCCCGTTGCGGAGCACAGGCTCCGGACGCGCAGGCTCAGTGGCCATGGCTCATGGGCCCAGCCGCTCTGCGGCATGTGGGATCTTCCCGGACCGGGCCACGAACCCGTGTCCCCTGCATCGGCAGGCGGACTCTCAACCACTGAGCCACCAGGGAAGCCCGACTCAAAACTTTTGCTAAGGCATTGTCCATGTGTTCCCTTAGCGCTGTGTTAGATGCTAATAGTGGTCTGAGTGCTCATTGGAGGTCAAGACGTAGCCTTTCATGGTCCTTATAAATGAGTTATTAAAGTTTGACAAAGATGGCATTGAGATTTCAAGCCCAGATGCTGAGAGATTTGGGGGTACCATTGACTAAGAAAGGGGTCTTTGGTGTAGAGAGTTGGTTTGTGGGGAAAAATGGGGCAAGTTTGATATTAGAAATAACAGTGGAAATAACCAGAAAGCTCGCATTATTCGTCCATCTATTTATTTACACAGTGAACATTTATTATGCTGCTGTGTTCTGCACTTGGCATTAGGGGAGAAATGTAATACCCGGATCTTGACTTCAGCAAGGAGCCAGAACTAAAGGTAAAGAGAAGATGTGGAGGTGAGACAGGGGATCGGGTGTGCCCATGGAAGGTACGAGGATGGAGGAGCCCAGAGAGGATGAAAGTCTGAACTAGAAAGAGATTTTAGAATTGAGCATGGGCATAGGAAATGGGGCAGGTGGCAGGGTGGTGCCCATAGTTACAGAGAAGAATTGACTAGAAAAATAAGAGCTGGGTTGGTGGAAAACCACAGATGTCATGGGAAGCATTTCAGGATTGCACTAGTCATGGTAAGATGACCACATGATAATAGCTACCATTTATTCATTGTTTACTTTGTGCTCGGTGCTTTTGTTTATTTAATACTAGACACTGTGCTGAGCTCTGGGCATACGGTGATGAACAGGATTGTCTACATTGTACCCTCTTAGAGCTTACATCCTGGTGAGTTTTATGCTGTATGTCATTTCGTCCTGAGAACCACAAGAGGCTAGAATTATTATCCTCATTTTACAGACGAGAAGACTGAGGCTCAGAGAGGTTGAGTCAGTTGCCCAGGTCCCACACAGAAAGAGTTTGGTGGAGCTGGGATTTGAACACGGTTGTCTGATGCCTAAGCCTCTAAAGCCCTGTACTGTGAGAATATGAGTGGAGAAAGGGCATCCCGATGCAAGTGGAAGAAGCCTTTGAGGGGACAGTTGGGATCAAGGGGTGGTGATAGAATACAGATTTCAAAGGAGGGATTGAGGGGGCAAGGAGTTTAGACATTTTATTTGACCAAGAATGGAGGGAGAGGGATTCCTTGAAAACTGCTTGCAGGCACAGGCCAAGTGCAAGGGCCCTGGGAAAATATGGACTTGACCTTGAGAGAGGAGTTGACATTGTCTTTCTAGGTGGTCAGCGGTAGCCAGCCCTGCTCTGTTGGAATGTGTGCCACTAGGCGTGGCCTCCTGGGACCGTGGGGCCTGAAATTCCCAGGGCCCTTGAGGTCTGAGCATCCTGGGGCCTACGAAGCCTAAACTTCCGGGATCGGGGTCTTCTCTGCTTGCGATCTCCATATGGGAGGGGAGCTTAGCGTCCCAGGCAGCCCAGAACCAATTATTCTGCCATGCTGGGTAGCCAGAAGGTATCTGAAAACATTGAGAGGAAGGCTCTTTGCCGTAGCACATTATCTTTAGCTCACCAGCCACGCAGTGACTCTGCAATTACAAAGCAGCCGTGGAACAGACACAGCTTAACAGTACGTTGTAAGTTTTATGGTTAGTAAAGATAAGTGCAAAATTTATCCCTAAAGAACAAAGCAATTAAAAAAGTACATAATGAAGCAATTACCTAGAAATGGTGGGGAGCAGAAGGAGAGGACCCATGGACAATTTTATTCTGGAAGGGTCTTCACACTTACGTTTCTTTAATTGTGTTCAATGAGAGAGCCATAGCAAAGTAAGATTAATAAGCTGCACAGAAGAGGTAACAATTGATAAAGGGGTTTGAGAGCCAAGCTGAAGAAAATGTTACCTTGTTAAAAAGTTAGGACCAAGGTGGAAAATAGCTATAAAGGCCATTATTGGGACCATTAATGAAACTTGATTATAGGCTGTGGATTAGATAATAGTAATGTCTCAATGTATAATTTCCAGATTTGGGGAAAAAAGCAAGAGCAAAAGCGTAAAAAACCTGGGAGCCAGCAATGGATGTTAAAGCTCCAGAGAGTCAGTTTCTCACTCCTTTACTTATTCTTTTTTTGTTTTGTATTTTGTCTTTCTTTAATTGAGTCTGCCTGCTGCTTTGTGTTGTGCCCTTGGAAGGTAACTTCTTTGCCACCATTACATCGTGTTTCCAATTTTCCAGGAAGGTACCACCAGGCAAGGCCAGAATCAGCTCCTCAGAATGACTGATAGAAACTGAGCAGGGACTGCCCCCGCCTTCCTTCTCCTGCCCCTCCTCCTCTTTCTCCTCCCCTTCCTCCCCCTCCTCTCCCCTTCCTCTTCCTCCTCCTCCTCCCCTTCCTCTCC
>NW_021703784.1:63445253-63519498 GCF_005190385.1 Monodon monoceros | reverse complement strand
AGAGAGCTCTACGGTCCCTTCCTCTTCTTATAAGGACACCAGTTGTGTCTGGTCAGGATTCAGTCCTTACAACCTTATTTGACCTTCATCACATCCTTAAAGGCTCTATCTCCAATACAGTCACATGGTGGGGGGCTGGTGATAAGGCTTCAACATAAGAATTTTCGTGGTCGGAGGGACACAATGAAAAGCACAGAATGTAAGTTCCAAAAAGTCACGGGCTTTGTAGGTTTCGTTCAGTGACAAAATTCCCATCTCATATTACAGCCCCCAGCACAAAGGAAGGAAATACTAAATAAATAATGGTTGAATTGAATTAAAGTGGAGAAGGGACATGATCTGATTTATAATTTTAGAAGATGGATTGGATGGCAACAAGCTTGCAAACAAGCAAAAAAACTTATTAGAAGGCTATTGATAGGCGGAGGGAGGGGACGCGGGCTCATTGCTGTGTGTGCCCTGCAGTCTGTCCCTCACTCGCCACTGACGGCCTGTCTCGTCGCCTGCAAGCCGTGCCGCCGCCCCACAGAAACGTTTCGATTACCTGCAGTCCTTCGCCAGATGAGGCCAGTGTCCAGGGCACTGGCTTCTCATCTCACTCGGGCTTATGCCAAAGATGTAAACTTTGGTGCGGATGCCTGAGCCTTAATGCTTCAAGGTGTAGACCTTTTAGTTGATGCTGTAGCCGTTACTATGGAGCCAAAGGGAAGGACAGTGATTATTGAACAGAGTTGGGGAAGTCCCAGAGTGACAAAAGATGGTGTGACTGTTGCAACGTCCATTGACTTAAAAGATAAATATAAAAATATTGGCGCTAAACTTGTTCAAGATGTTGCCAATAACACAAACGAAGAGGCTGGGGATGGCACCACTACTGCTACTGTACTGGCTCTATCGCCAAGGAAGCCTTCGAGAAGCTTAGCAAAGGTGCTAATCCAGTGGAAATCAGGAGAGGTGTGATGTTAGCTGTTGATGCTATAATTACTGAACTTAAGAAGCAGTCTAAACCTGTGGCAACCCCAGAAGAGATAGCCCAGGTTACTACGATACCTGCAAATGGAGACAACGAAATTGGCAACATCCTTTCTGATGCGATGAAAAAGGTTGGAAGAAAGTGTGTTATCACAGTAAAGGATGGAGAAACACTGAATGACGAAATTAGAAATTATTGAAGGCATGAAGTTTGATAGAGGGTGTATCTCTGCATACTTTATTAATACATCAAAAGGTCAGAACTGTGAATTCCAAGATGCCTATGTTCTGTTGAGTGAAAAGAAAATTTTGGTGTCCAGTCCATTGTTCCTGCTCTTGAAATTGCCAACGCTCACCATAAGCCCTGGGTCATAATTGCTGGAGATGTGGATGGAGAAGCTCCAAGTACACTTGTTTCGAATAGGCTGAAAGTTGATCTTCGGGTTGTAGCAGTCAAAGCTCCAGGTTTTGGTGACAACAGAAAGAACCAGCTTAAAGACATGGCTATTGCTACTGGTGGTACAGTATTTGGAGAAGAAGGGCTAACTCTAAATCTTGAAGATGATGCCATGCTCTTGAAAGGAAAAGGTGACAAGGCTCAAATTGAAAAGCATATTCAAGAAATCATCGAGCGGTTAGATATTACAGCTAGTGAATATGAAAAGGAAAAACTGAATGAACGTCTGGCAAAACTCTCAGATGGTGTTGCTGTGCTAAAGGTTGGTGGGACAAGTGACGTTGAAGTGAATGGAAAGAAAGACAGAGTTACAGATGCCCTTAATGCTACGTGAGCTGCTGTTGAAGAAGGCATTGTTTTGGGAAGGGGCTGTGCCCTGCTTCAGTGCCTTCCAGCCTTGGATTCAAAACTCCAGCTAATGAAGATCAAAACATTAGTATAGAAATTATTTTTAAAAACACTCAAAATTCCTGCAATGACCATTGCTAAGAATGCAGGTGTTGAAGTTGAGAAAATTTTGCAGAGTTCTTCAGAAGTTGGTTATGACGCTATGCTTGGAGATTTTGTGAATATGGTGGAAAAAGGAATCACCGATCCAACTAAGGTTGTAAGAAGTGCATTACTGGATGCTGCTGGAGTGGCCTCTCTGTTAACTATGGTAGAAGTCGTAGTCACAGAAATTCCTAAAGAAGAGAAAAGAAGAGAAGGATCCTGGAATGGGCGGAATGGGTGGGATGGGAGGTGGGATGGGAGGCGGCATGTCCTAATTCCTAGAATAGTGCTTTACCATCATTAATGAGATGTGAAAGGAAGCTCAAGGCAGCGTTCCTCACCAATAACTTTAAGAGAGGTCAGTTGAAGGAGATGACTGAAGAAAAGGCTGGCTGATGTTTAAGAAAATCACTATAACCATCAGTTACTGGTTTCAGTTGACAACATAGAATGGTTTACTGCTGTCATTGTCCATACCTACAGGTAATTTATTTTGTATTTTTGAATAAGGACATTTGTACATTCCTGGTTTAAAAAAAAAAATGAAGGCTATTGATAGAGTTGTCCACACAAAAATAATTGGAGCAGAATGTTGTCTGTGCATATTGAAGATGTGATTAAATTTAAGCTATATTTAGGAGGTAGAACTGACTGCATTTGCTGATGCATTACTGGCTGTGAAGGGGGAGGAAGAGGACGTAATTACAGATGAGTTACGTAATTATTTATGTAGGTTTCAGGCGTGGGCTATTAGACGGATGAGGGGAAGATGAAGGGACATCTGGGGAGGCAGGGAAGGAAATCATGAACTTGGTTTTGGACAAGGTAAGCTTGCGTGCCTGAGAGGCACACACGTGGAGGTGACATGTAGGCAGGTGGATATATAAACCTCAAGCTCAGCAGAATGTGGTGTTTCCTCCTGCCCTGAAAAGTTCTTATTACTGCGGTGGTGAATCTTATCATCAGTGGAATCTTAAACTGGTAATAGTTATACCTCACACTTAGTGGGCTCTGAACTTGGGCTAGGTGTTGAAATTCTCTCATTTGATCCTCACATCTACTTTTGCAATGTGTCATTTTTGTGACACGTTGCACAGACAAGAAAACTCAATATTAGAAAGTGAAATGAAATGTCTGAAGTCACCAATCTAGCAAATGGGAAATGTAGGATTTGACAGCAAGACTGTTTAACCCCTGTTCTCTGACCACAATGTCCTCCTGTCTCACAAGGGGCAGAGGTCTTGGAAGCATTTCCTACTGTGCTTCTATATTATCATGTGACCTTGAACCTCAGGTGGGAAATGAAAGGTAATCTTTTAGGTCCCCTGCAGTTCTGCTATACTGCAATGCTGATCTCTTTTGTAAATCCCATTGTTTTTTCTTTTCTTTTTTTTTTTTTGCGGTACGCGGGCCTCTCACTGCTGTGGCCTCTCCCGCCGCGGAGCACAGGCTCGGGACGTGCAGGCCCAGTGGCCATGGCCCACGGGCCCAGCCGCTGCGCAGCACGTGGGATCCTCCCGGACCGGGGCACGAACCTGCGTCCCCTGCATCGGCAGGCGGACTCTCAACCACTGTGCCACCAGGGAAGCCCGTAAATCCCATTTTTAATGTGAGTTTGTTGTAGGTACCTATCAGAGATGAAACCCAAGCTGACAATTCCTTTTGATGTGTATGAAAAGGGCAAATCTCTTTAAGTGAAAACCCAGCACACTAGCTTTCTTAATCTGAATTCCAGTGGAGTAAGAGGAAAACTCTTTAGAACAAATACTTCTGCGTGAGAAAATGTTCAGCATCTCAGATTTGTTTTATCATCTGAACGATAACCTCGAGCGTTCCTCTGAGCCGAATGTGGGTGCGATGCTTGGGCCAGACACACAGCTTTTCCTCTAATGTTTGCACCCAGGGTCTGCCAAACTTCCCCACCTATGCTGTCCCAGTGACACATGGGTCACCTGTCATCTGGCTCCACCATGCTGGGAGGTGACATATTGTATTATGCTTTCCTCTAGTGATTCTGATTGCCCTGCATTTCAGAAAGGACCCTCCTAACTTATCCTCCTGCCTTATCCTTTGAACCAGTGTCACTCTTTTTGTATGTGTGTGGGAGGGGCATCTGGTATGGACAATCAATTTGAATTTGATTGGAACATGCTAACGAGCCGTTCATATGGGGAGTAGGTGTTGTTTCTGATTAGATTAAGCTTCTGAGAGAGGAAAGAAACAGCCACTGATTAAAGACATAAAAAAGGAAACACATTAAATGAGTCAGTGGTTCATCTTCATATAGCAAAGTATAAATTAAACATATTCCTGGGGATCAGCTTTGAATAGCAGCTGGGTAGAGCGAGCTTTTCTGAATACATCCACAGGAGAAGGCACTTACAGCAATTCAGAGGGGCTTAACCCACCAGAGAGGGCTCTGAGAACTCCTGAGTAAATGGATGGGCTGAGTTATCTGATAAAAATGACTCTCACACTAGGGACGGGAAGGGTTTTATTTGGATTTCAGAAAATTGTTCCCTGAGTCCCTGTGACATTCAAGCTCATTATTATTCTCTACAGCAATAGTGATGGTAATGGAGCCAGAGATCTTAGTTCAAAACAAAAGAAGCAATTAGAGTAGAGAGCACGCGTGTCAATGGGACCCTGATTTGGAACGTGGCCAATACTTCTGTCTCAGAGCTTGGGGCTTCTGTAGTTTTGGTTCTATAGAAACGCCTGGGCTGGAACTAGCCTTCTCGGCTTCATGCACGGGGAAGCTGTGAGGGTCAGCCCTGCTAGACTGTGTCACCTGACCAGGGCTGGCGGTGTGGCTGCAGCCCCGCCTCCCGCTGGCTCACACTAGGATCTGTGGAGCTGCCATGGGGCTGCTACCTGTGGCTGTCAGAGGAGCCCTGAGTCATGCGTGGTCTCCAAGCCCCTGGCTTCTCCTCTTCCAGCCTGCTGGCTTCTCCCTTGGTTTTCTGACTGCTGCTCTGGTTCTGAACTGGAACCAGACTCTCCCCTACAGCCTGTTTTGCGGGAGTCCTAATACCTGCCTACCCCTGGCAGCTCCCTCTCTCCCCCACTGGGGACTAAATCTCCTCTCTGTATCTTCAGTCCCTAGTGGGGACCTGCTCTGAATGGACTCATCCTCTGGACCTGGATGGTCTCTCCCCATGCCTGGAAACTTCTGCTGCAAAGTCTCCCCCAATAGATTGAACCCCTTGTTATCCATGCTGCAGGGCCCAAGCCTCTCTGGTCACTTTGCCTCTCCACGTGCCGGCCGCTTGTATGAATCAGGGAAATGTTCACAGTCTGCAACAGCAGCCCCCAAACCCCAAAGGCTGAACCCAGGACAAGTTTATTTCTCACTCACTTCACAGTCCTCTAAATGTTGGGGGGCTCTTCTGGCCAGCTCTTCTCCAAGTGGTAACTGAGGACTCAGGTTGCTTGGGGGTCCCCCGTCTTTGAACTTCAAGGTCATCTTGGCGTAAACATCCAGCGGATTGGGAGGAGAAGCGGTATAAGTGTTCATGGGTTTCCCACACAGGATACTTACCCACCTGGGCCTGAAAGTGACAGCTGTAATTTCCTCTCTTATTTCATTGGCCTGAGCTGCTCACACAATCCCTCCCGACTTCAAAGAAGGCTGGGAGATACAGAGGAACACACAGATATGTGTTAGGAGTCAGCCACATTCTTGGAGACCACCCTTCTCCTGGCTTCACTTCCCCAGCCCCAGGTAGGACCAGGCCTGTCTTCTTCCTTTTCTTCCATTCTGTCTTGAGTCCACCCTAACCTGCATTTGGACAATAGTAATCAGGGCTGTTGGCTGCTATGAGTTTTAAGGTAACCATGTATAAGTTCACCTTGTTTGGAACCACTGAAAGAGGGCTTCTAATCTCAATCACCACGTGTTTGCTAAGTGATCCTCCTGGAATTTCCCATAAGGAAATGAACTTTCATGGTCCCAATCTTTAGAGTCAGAGCATTAGGGTCCAAGGAAAGCCGGGGCCCCTGTCTATGATGGGCTGGTTTGCTGAGCTTGGCACCATGGCTGCCCCTGGGTTTCCTATAGGTAAACAGCTATTTCAGCAAATCTCAAGTCCCTGCAGAACAGCCTTTTAACTTTTTCTTCATGAAAAGTTTCCAGACATTCCAGCGCAGCTGGTCTCTTCTTGGATTCCTCCCAGATGAATCCTCCTGCTGCCTCCTGATAGTTATGAAGGATCCCTTTCAAACAGGGAAACTGCTTCAGGGGCTTCTTATGGCTGACCCAAAATCAGACCCCTTCAGGGACATCTTCCAAGAAAAAGCATCCTTTTTTTTTTTCCCCGAGCAGGAATTCTGTCCAAAAGACCTTTCGGCAGTGTTTTATCGTAAGAATAGGGCTTGGGAAACTGGATCCCCAGGGGGTATTTTTCTGTGGAGTCTGATGGAAGAATAAACATTGTCAGACTTTAAAAAATGTTTCCTTACACTTGAAAAGAATGAAATATCTGCCTTTGGAAACCTGGGAGAGCACCGAGGAAAGTGCACAGGGGGATGACTCAGAACTAAGGCTCAACTCTCAATCCTTCATTCATGCAACTTATCGAGTATCTATCATGTGCCAGGCCCTGTTTAGGCTCTTGAGATTCCTTAAGAAGAGCAAGGTGGCCATGGGTCTTCTCTCACAGGCTGGTGTTTTGGGCCCATAAATAGGAAAAAATGCTCCATCTCACTGGTACTCAGGGAAATGCAAATTAAAACTACAGTGAGAGTGAATTTCACACCCATCTATGAACGATGCCAAATGTTGGCAAGATTGTAAAGCAACATGAGTGCTCATCTGTTCTGGTGGGACTGGAACATGGGATTCTCACTTTGGAAGAGTTTCACTATCCCTGGGAGAGTTGAACGTGTGTTCTAACCTGTGGCTCAGAAATTCCACTATGTGCAGATACACAGAGAGGTGCTCTCTCTTGGGTGCCAAGAGACCTGTATAAGAATATTCGAAGGAGCTCTGTTCATAATCCTGAAAACAACCAGACTGTGGACCACCAGGAGAATGCATAAATAAATGTCTGTACATTTATACGATGGAGCACAATGGTGATGAAAATAAACGAAGCAAGAAGCAAGTTGAAGAATGCAGAAAATACACTTCCATTTATACAGCATTTAAAACCAGGTAAAACTAAGTACATAGTTGAGCTTGATGGCAAGGAAATTATTAACAAGATTCAGGATAATGGGTTACCTTTGTGGGTAAGGAGCAGCACACAGAGATTTCTAAGTTGCTGCCAATACTGTTTCTTAAGTGGGCGGTAGGTAAACAGTTGTCCCTTGTGTTATGTGTCTTTAAACTGTACATATACAAGGTACACAGGCACACAGCTGGAGGAGGTATGGGTGACACGGGAATGCAGAGCAGAGGCTTTTACCAAATTCAGGGCAGACAGGCATTTACCAAATTCAGGGCAGACAAAGTAGGTAGGAATTAGCCAGGCAAATAAACATATGTGATAGGGGGAAGAGGCTGACAGCCTCTGGCTTTTGACTTAGCTTTGCCCAGGTTTGACCTCTCTTTCCTTCTCATTCCCGTGCACGCTGCTACTAGAGTGAGACGCATGTGGTGTCTAGGTGATGCCCTAGTCAGTGTCTTTGTTTGCCTGCATTTCTGACCCTACAGCCACTCTGCAAACACGTTGCTGGTCTTCTGCCAGCCATTCTCAGGCCTCAGCCTCCATCTTCCTTGTCTTCCTCCCCCCAGCCTGCCTGGGTTGGCTTTTGACCCTTGTCTCATCATTTCACAGCCAAGTTAGGCGAGACAGCTACACATAAAAAGGTAATTAACAAGATGAGCCAAGAAATAAGGACCACTTGAGTGGTGCGAATCATGTTTCAGGACTTTGGAGGAACAGGGCCAGGCTGGCTTTGGATGGATGGAGAGCAGGAAGGAGGATGTCTGGGCTAAGGGAACAGTGGGAAGATTTTGCCAAGAGAGAAGAGCTCATTAAATGTCATAAGGAGATAAAAGCTGGGCAGGATTTGGGATCTTATCCTGTGGACTGTGCTTATGAAGTACAAGACTAAGGTGCCACCGCCCCCCAATCACTTACCCTCGGTAGATATTACTAATAAATGGTGGCATGCTTTTCCACTGAGCCCAGACAGAGCCTCAGAATCCTTCTTAACCCCGTGCTTCAGAAGGACATTAACCAGTGAAAGGATTTAACATGGGAGTGTTATCTGCTATTCCTACCAAAGACTACAGAGTGATCACCAGACTCTGAGTAGGAGGAATGGTCACACTGTATCCTGATGTCTTGCCTCCAGTGTCTCCCTATTTTATAACTCCTAATTCACAACTCTACTGGTTGTCTCAGATACCGGGTAATATTTGAGGTATTGGCAAGGACACTTAGAACCACAGAATGCAAAAAGTAGAAGGTATCTAATATGTCACTGAGTCCAGCTCCTCCATTTGGCAGCTGGGAGAAACTGAGGCTTGGGAAGGAAACAGGTCTATTTATGTAAGTGGCAAACATAGGACATAAACTCAGTCTTCTGACCCTGACCTTGTACCAGCAGCTCCCAGTCCTGGGAAGGGAAAGGAACCTGATCCTTCCTAAGAACCTACTAGATGCCTGTCTTTGCTAGAGGGAGCTTTTCGTACAGCATCTCTTTTAAACCTGCCAGTTGCCCCAATAAAAAGGCAACTGACATCCAAGAACAGGTCCAAGTGAAAGGCTAATGTGTGACAGAGGCAGGATTCACACTCTGTCTACCAGCCCGCAAGACCTGCATGCTTTCTTGTGGTTCCCGGATGGATGCACCGTTTCTTCAGAAACAATCACAGGATTACGGCTCCCTGGGAAGGGCTGTTGGTGAGTGTGATGCGCTCTTGTGTTTACAACAGTTCAGGTTCTCAGTCACGTCTGGGGGCAGCCCAGCAGCTCCTCCGTGGGCGTCTGGAAGTGTTGGCAAGGTGGGGGGCTTTCTCTACAGTGAGTTCATGGTTCCATAAGATGAAACCACCTGCAATCGCCCAGGTTCATTTGATAACTTCCCGAGTTTTATAACGGTAATTCAAGCTCTGCAGCCAAAGTAACTCTTCTCGTTTGTAGCAGCATGCACTTAAATGTCAGAGCTTTGCTGAAAAACCACTTGGGTTTGAAGGAAGTCATTGTGTTCAGTAAAATCTGGCACATTTTATGTTTATGGCCTTTATTAGAGGAGCCAGCTAAGTGAGTTAAGCCGCCTCTCTATATGGTGAATGAAAGCCCAGGGCTCTGGGATTGCTGGAATCACTCATTCAGATCACAGCTATTGAACATGTCCTGAGTGCCTGGTGTTGGTATATGCAACGTGCACCTTGTCTTCCTGGAGCTTATACTTTAACAGGGCAATGGAGGTGGAGGGCAGACATTGAACGAAGAAATACGTAAATAGAAGTATTGTGAATAAGCATTAATAAGAAAAAGGGTGGGGTGCTAAAGGTATTCAGAGGGGATCTAATTTAGACTGAGTGGGTGAAAGAAGGTAAGATTTGAGCTGGGTAACAAGTGGGGGATTTATTTCAGAAAGATGGAATAGCAGGTGAAAAGGCACAGAGACAGGAAAAAAATTGGTGTGGTCAAGAAACATGTTGCCCAGTGCCCATCCAGAAGCCACAAGGTCCAGCCTTGGGCTGACGTGCCACCAGGCATCCCCAGGGCCTGTAAGACTAGCACACGCCTCACTTGTTATGAGCCTGGGTCACAAGCACACTAGGTAAAAATTAAGTTCTACCTTGGTAGTGGCTTCCTGTGCCCCGCGACCCCTGCGACCTCATCTGCCTTCTTGGTTGCTGACCCTTGGTCTTCATTTCTCAGCCACCCCTTTGGTACCCAACCCTTGCCCTTCCTCCTCTTGGCACCTCCACCCCCTAGAACTTGCAATGCTAAGCCATCATTCTGTCCCGCATCTTTGCCCTCCCTCCAGCGGCCCTGCTTCTCTGGCACAATGCCTCCCGTCTATAGCCTCTATCTGGTTTGGGTCTTGCCACATCACGCCAGCTAAGACCTGTGTTCCAGGCCTGGATCCATTTTACTTCCTCATCCTCCCAAACCTCCATGGAAGCTTCATGATATCCTCTTTCGTGAGGTCCAAATGCCAGTGATTTTCTTTCCTATCCTTTGTCTGCCATCCCCGAGAGGGCCTCTGAGATCAGCTGTGGGTAAGACTTCTGAGATTCTCTCTGGAGCAAGCCATTGGTCAGCGGAGCTGCTCATTATGCGGGGATCGTGGAGTACAGGCTCTCTCTTGTTTATTTCAGGGTCCGGAAGTGAAGGGGCAAACACGCCAAATACACATCTTCTGCTCCATCCAGAAGCTGCCAGGAGCCCAAAGGCTATATCCAAGGCAGATGCTCACGATAGATGAGTTTCTTTTCACAGGAGAGAGGAGAGCGGAGACAAGCTCTAGGTGAACAGGTGCTTCCAGTCTCTGGAGAGGAGCCTCTCCCTGCTGGGCCAGGCACTCTGGAGGGCAGCACGTCTGTTGTCTGTTGGGCTTCAGCCAGAGACGTGACTCCTCTGCAATCATTTGTCCCCTGAAGGTGGCTGTACAGGAGAAGCCAATAGCAGCAAGCATAATGGTTATTATAAAATACTCGCTAATAACAAGTGCAGGCTAAGGGCTTACAATATTCCGAGCACTACGACAGGGGCTTCCAGAGCCCACAGCTCAGTGTAGCAATCACTGTCATTTGAGTTTCATAGATGGGATGTGAAGTACCCCAGAGCTGCCGCTCAGCCAGCACATGGTGGGGTCAGAATAGACCCAGATGTCCTGATCCCACCTCGGCTGCCATGCATACGGAGCTCACCCGGAGGCAGGCTCGGGGTCAAACACCTACCTGCACTCCATCCCCTTCTTCTACCGGGCGAAACTGAGACTTGGGAGGAGAAATATCCTGCCAAAGGTGACACAGCAGCAGGTGGCAGAGGTAGAGATTGGAATCCACTTCTCGCTGGCTCCAAAGCTGTGCTTTTACAAACTATGCGCTACTCCCACCCAGCTCAGCCATCCCACCTCTGCTGGAAACCCGTGATCTGTTCTAGGCACCGTTTAGCACATGTCTAAAGGAGAATGTGGTGAAGAGCTTGGAGAACATTTTGAAAGAGGGAAGGAGATTAGTAAACCAGTACCAGTGTCATGGTCGGGAAAGACAGGGCTGGGACCACAGAGCATGACAGGCTCACCTAGTTGAAGGGGATACAGAACTGTGATGCTGAACTGACACCCCAAGGATGTCAGGTGAAGCAGGGCGGGGTGGGTATGCAATTGCATGTGCAGAAATCCAGAGGTGAGAGGAAACCCAGCATATGCTGGAGGAAGTCAAAACTGTCAGCATGACTGCAGCACGGAGTATGTTAGGAGGCAAGCACGAGGCTGGAGGGGTGGGCAGGGGCCAGGCCCCCGGAGCCTCAGGGGCTGTGCTGGGGAGGGCACCGTGCAGGCGGGATGGGATCCAATGTACACCTTCAAAAGATCACTCTGGCTGCTGGATGGAGAAGAGACTGGACGAGGAAGGCAGGAGGGAGGGCAGTTGTTTGGAGGCTGTTGCAGAGTCCACATGGGACATGGCAGTGGTCTGGATGAGGGCGGTGGCTACAGGATGGGGAAAGGGGAGTAGCTTCAAGAGGTCAGCAGTGAATTCACACGGCTCCTTTCACTGTGCAGCTAAGGGCAGAATGGGAGGTGCTGCCACCACCCTTCCGATTAGAACCAAGGCAGAGGCTCCCACTCTAAGATGAAATGGCGACTGACTCTTTGAGAGACAGGTCTTGGAATAAAAGAGCTTTGTTACAAATCATGTACCGTGTTGGGTTGCTGAAATATGTCAATTAGTAGCCTCCGTTCCAGTGGCACAAAGAATAATTACCCCGACTCCGTGTGTCATCAGTAACATATTCACAGTATTCACAGGCTTTCCTTGAAAATCTGAGCAAAGTGAGTTGGAAATCAGCACAGTCCCCAGAATATATGGGTCATGGACATGAAGGTACACACCGTAGAGCCTTCCATGGCTTCCTTTCCTGGTCCTCGGAACCACCCCTGGATGTGGAAACTTCCTTCAAAGCATGGTCACCTGGGGAAACACTGGCTCTTCCTTGAGCTTCGGTCAGGCTCAGACTCATCCTTTTTTTTTTTTTTTTTTTTTGCGGTACGCGGGCCTCTCGCTGTTGTGGCCTCTCCCGTTGCGGAGCACAGGCTCCGGACGCGCAGGCTCAGCGGCCATGGCTCACGGGCCCAGCCGCTCCGCGGCATGTGGGATCTTCCCGGACCAGGGCACGAACCCGTGTCCCCTGCATCGGCAGGTGGACTCTCAACCACTGTGCCACCAGGGAAGCCCCAGACTCATCCTTTTGCCTTCGTACCGGCTGTGTGGTCCTGGGCAAGGGACAGCCTTGGTCTCAGTCTCCTCGTTTGGCATTGGAGACAATAATCACTACCTCACAGGGTTATTCTGAAGATTCTGCTGTGTATCATTTGTTCAGTAATAGCCGAGGCTGACTGAGCGCTAATTATGTGCCAGGCATCTTTCTAAGCACTTTAATCTCCTCAGCAACCTCTTGAGATGGGAACTCTTAGGATCCCCATTGGAGATGAGGAAACTGAGGCACCCTGAGATCAAGTGAATAACCCAAGGTCACACAGCTACTGTGTGTGATTTGTGCCGGTGCCTGCCAGATAGTGGACGCTCAGTGGGGATGCTTGTTTCCTTTCCATTGGCCCTAAATATTAATAATATACTAAATGCAAGACAGGCTTAGAAAGTCAGTCCATTGCCTTCCAACTTCCAACAGGACCAACTGGTGTGAAATAGCCTGGTGGAAGAGAAGACATTCTCTTCCTAACTAGCACGGGGTGGGGAGGGGAATTCAGCTAAATTTGAAGCTGACCTTTCCTTGGAGGAAGACCTATGGTTGTCGATGGGTACACGTTATAAGCGCAAGTGTCATCCGCCAAGTTGTCCAGTTGACAATAGCTAATAAGTGACCACCGCTGTCCACCAAGAGATCTTGATTGCTTTCCACCAAAAGCCTCACTCATCCTCTCTGACCAGGCATTTCAGATTCATCCCACTTTTCTAAGCACCAACCATTTACTGATTGGTTGTCTGATTAGGTATCAATCATTTATATATTTATTCAGCGAGTACTTACAAAGTACCTGTATGTACCAGGCCTTGTGTTCTGTACTGGAGCTGAGAAACGAATGAGGTACGGGTTCTGCCCTCTAGCAGCACAGTGAGGGGGAGGCTGACCTATTAGCAGGTAAGCTGTGGTATCAAGAGCTTTGAGGGCCAGAGGAGGAAGCTCTGCCCCAAGAGTGAAGCAAAGACCCCACAGTAGTGTGGCTGGGTGGCCAAGGTCTTGAGAGATGATATTTTTTTTCAGCTGGAGAAGGAGTAGGGAGGACATTCCAAAATTACAAATAGAATGGGCAAAGGCGTAAAGACACAAAAGGATGTGCACGTTCCAGAACATTGAACTCCCACAGTGTCTGGAATGATTGTGGCAAGGGCTCCAAGACACTGTCCCTCAACGCTCAGGTTACAAGGTCATTTTTATTTTTCAAAATCAAATTGCATCCTGTTCAAGCTCCTACTCACCGAGGTCAGGGAGAAGTTTCATATTATTCCCTTCTTTTTTTTTTTTATTACCTTATTTATAGCTCCCCCCACTCCTTGGGTTCTGACAGAACTCAGAGCCCAGGAAAGATGGAGCCGCAGCAGGGCGCCTAGCTCTCCCTGTGGAGATCACTCATCTGTGTCCAGGCCCAGGTGGTCCATTTTAAGGTGATGTCTCTGTTAGGAGGCTCTGCTGGTCCCTCCATGTCAAGCACTGCTGCAGAGACTGTTATCAAGGATTTTGTTAACTTCTCCCCCCGGGGCGAGAAGAGCCCAGATTGCTGGTCACAAAATGTCTAGTCTCTTCTTTGGGGGAGGGAGTGTGGAAAGACTGGAGAGGGAAGGTGCATTAATTCTTTGCTGGTAAATCCACAGCAACTGGAGACAAAACACAAATTAATGACTCAATAACCTTCCTGTTCTAGGAGTAGAAATAAGGTACAGCTGGCTCCCTTTGCAGACAGGAGAGTAAGGTGAGGAGAGCTGGATGTGTCTGAGCTCGCGTTCATGGTCACCTGTGGTCTGGGTTCCAGGCTCAGGGTCAGGTCTGGGCACTGATGCATGGCCTGTGTCTTCCGCAGGTGTGGCAGTGTGGCGGGAGCGTGGAGGTCCTGCCCTGCTCGCGGATTGCCCACATTGAGCGAGCCCACAAGCCCTACACCGAGGACCTCACCGCCCATGTCCGCAGGAACGCCCTCAGGGTGGCTGAAGTCTGGATGGACGAATTTAAAAGCCATGTGTACATGGCATGGAACATACCCCAAGAGGTAGGAAGCCCCTGTGGGGGTGGGTTTCTTGGGGGTTGATGGGGAAAAAAACAGAACAAACTTGAGATTCAACCCTTCTTCCCAGGGGACAGCCAGAGTCTTGTTTGCCATGCTGGAGTGAATTCTCAAACCCTAAGATACAAGATGTTGAAGAAAAGGGGCTGACTATAGGGTGCTAAGGCATCTTACCCACCCCGTCCCTGGTCACGTCCTCCTTGAAGGAGGGCTCCTTCCCTCCAGACAGCAGTGTCCTCATTCTATGTGAGAAAGTTGGACCAAGTGGCCCCAAGGTTCCAACATGCTCCCAGGTTCTCAGCTTCTCTGACAATAGATATTTCATGGTCCTGGATTACAAATATCCCAGTAATTACCAAAATTCACAAAATGCACCTTAATTTCCCTGTAGACTGGATTCAAACTTCCCCACCGAACCTTTGACCACACCAATAAGGAATATTCCTATCTTTGGGATTGCTTGAGCCACATGGATGGGGCTGGGCTACATTCCCACGTTTTTTAGGCTACTTTTAACCCTCACAGAACCTCTCATCACCTGCCACTGTCCTCTAGCCCTCTAGTCACCCACACTTAAGAAGTGTGAGAGAGAAAGCGATGTTTCTTTGGTAGTTCTGTTCAGCCTTGCTGTGTGTCATATGGAAGTAACCTTGGACCGCTGGGATGGGAGAACCCAACAGATGCCAGCCACGGGATCCCCACCTGCTTGCCAGCTGGTCTGCCTAGAGATCATTGCTTATGTTGCATTTTATGTGAAACGGAGCTGTTGACTGCAGGACCTCCTGCCTTCCTCCCAAGGCCATGGCTTCCCCTCGTGAGTCCTTTAGAAAGCCTCTGCTGTCTCTTCCTAATAGGGCAATGATTGATCTTTGCTTAAAGTTTCCATATGAAGGCCTTCTTCCCCGATGTGTCCGCCAAGCTAATGTTTTGCTCAGGCGGAGTGATTGAGAAAGTAGGCTGGGTCATGGGTGGGAGCTTTCAGGCAACCCCTTCACTACCACGACCAGGGGGAGGGGTCTTAGGTTGATTGCATCCTCCTACAATCAGTGAGATTTCAGCAGTTGGGAAGAAGAATGAGGAACCAAGCAGTACCAGCGGGAGTGCAGCCAGCCCTGATGAACCAGCCCCGAATGCAGCTCTAACAGTGGGAGTGTTTCTAGGGAAACGGTGGTGCCTTTTAGCCCCATCTGTGGCTGTGGGTGTTGGATCACAGCATTCTGGGCAGGATGCTGAGCCCTGCTGTGGGTGTCCTCTGATAGCAAGATGTTAAGCACACTTGGAAACTCCCCAGGAGCTCACCAGCAAAGAGCAGTGTGGATTCCCGGCTTCTGCAAAGGACTGGGATCCTGTCCGTTACTGTTGTCCCCCGTCTCTCTGCACCCCAAAGCTGCAAACTTTGTAGCCCTCTCCCCCCGATTGCAGCTGCCAGATGTTGAAATAGACAGCAAATCCAGAGAATAGTAGAGAAGTGAGTGAGTAGAAGTAATTGGAAAATGATGAAACTCAGTGTCTGCCTGTGACTCCTAGAAGAGTTCAAACCAAGTCAAGTGGGTGGGGCTGGGGGGTAACAGAAGAAAGGCAGATGAGGGGTGGAAATGTCCAGGGTGAAGCCTTAGGAGGAGAAGGAAGGGGTCAGCACGTTTCCTCTTGACCCGCCTGTTCGCTTCTATGTCCAGACTCCCTCTTCTGCCTCTTTCAGGCTTGTGCAAAGAGTCAACACTTTTCCACCTCCCGTCCACTTCTCAAGTCACATCCCAATACTACCTCGAAGCTGCTTTTGGCAAAGTCATCATGGGCCTCTTAACTGCTGGATTTAATGGCTGTTTTAGAGTCTTTCACTTACAGGATCCCACCTTTTCCTTGAAACTCTTCACTCCCTTAGCTCCAGGATTCCACACCCCAGAACATCCTCATCTCTCCGACTGCTCCTAACTCCGTGTGGGCAAGGCTTACTTCCAGTGGTTGCTTAAGTGCTCCCCAGGGACCCGTCCTTGGCCACCTGCTCTCATGATATGCATCCCCAGGGTAGTCCCATCTACTCTTGGGTTCTGCACCACCTATACATTGAGGGCTTCCTAGTTACTCTCTCTAGCCTGACTTTTGCCTTTAGCTTCAGACTTTCAGCCACACATCTTCTCCTGGGTGTTCCCACAGGCACTTCAGACTGAATCTGACTGAAACTGTGTACATCTTTTCCCCCCCGCCCCGAGTCTGCTTCTGTTCTTATTCTCTGTCTAAAGTCATGATACCACCATCTGACCAGACATGTGAGCTTAAACCTGAGTGTCTTCCTTTAATCGTCTTCCATTCCCAGTCCATCACCGAGCCCACCTTTCCATTCCTCTCACTTCTGAGTTCAGGCCTCGTCTCTTCCTCTGCAACAGCCTCTGGTTGGTTTCCTGGCTCAAGTCTTACCCCTCAAGTTCATACTCCCCACTGCCCAAAGTCATCTTTTTAAAAAACTCACAGCGACCATGTCATTGTCCTACTTGAAATCTTTAAACGACTCTCCATGTGCACAAGATCAGGCATAAAGTCCAGTGTTAGACATGGATCTAAGCTTTCTCCTCCACCCACGTCTCCAACCCCACTGCCCACCATCCTTGTTTTGGAGGCTCTGCAGACAGCGTGGACTTAGGGGAACTGCCCTGAGCTCCCTGTTCACACCAGGCTGTTTCTCGTCTCTGTGTGTTGGCCCATTTTGTCCTCTCTGCTTGGAATTCCTCCCAAAACCTCTTCCCCAGCCTCCACCCTTACCATTTCTTCTCCATCGTTTTAGACTCAGCTCCAGTGACCTCTTTTCTAGAAGCCAGCCCCAGCTGGGGAGAAAGCCCCTTTTTGCCCGCGTGTCTCTGTCATTGCATCATCACCCTGTAAGAGAATGTTCCATTGTCTGAAAGTCTCTCTCTCATTAGACCAGTGTGTCTCAAATCTGGCTGAACTTTAAAATCACTTGGCCTCCACCCCAGAGATTATGATTTAATTGGTTTGGAAGGGGACTTTTTTTTTTTTTTTTTAAGAAAGCTCTTTGGGGGTTTTAATGTCCATCCACGGCTGAGAAGCACTTCACTAGACCATGGGCTCTCTGAGGACAGATTTTATTATTCATATCTGTGTCACCAGGCCTAGCACAAGGTGGGACACGTGGTCAGGGCTCAGTAAAACCTCACTAATTCTTGTTAACAAATGAATCTGCTGGCCATACGTGTGATCCCTTTTTCCCTTGATCAGTGGCTCCTAAAAGCAGATCTACAGACCAATTGCATCAGAGTCACTTGGAGACCTTTTAAAAATTACTGATTCTGGGTCTCATCCTCAGAGGTTTTGATGAGGAGGTGTATAGTGGTAGCAGAATCTGTAAAAAGCTCCCCAGGTGCTGGTTTGGGGAAACCAGGTTTGGGTGACACTAGTTTAGCTAATCCTGCTTATCTTTCCAAACTCACCCTTAGCATCACCTACTCCAGGAAGCCTTCCTTGACTGCTCTCCTCCCTTTCCCCTTCATCCTCGCTGCCCCACACCAGGGGATGGACTAAGGGCCCCCTATTCCATTGTCCCTCAGCCCTCTCTGCTTCCCGCCGTGCTTCACACTGTGTGCAGAGAGTCTGTTTACTTGTCTGGACCTTCCAGACTCTGCTTTCAGGCAGACTGTGACTTCTTCCTATTTGTATGCATGATGTTTGGGACAGCTCCTGACACAGTCTAGGCACTCAATAAAGATGAGTTGAAAAAGAAAGAAGAGGGAGGAAATGTGGGTGCTGCATTCCTCCATGTTTTCCCCAGTAATTTTCCCAGCTGCCCTTGATGTGGCGGCATCTCGATACATTCTGTTCAGTCACAGGCACGTGTGTTCCCGATTTACTTAACCTTTCGTCTACAGCATCCCAACTGCAGATGTAGAGCTGGAACCCTTCACCCCTGCCTAGTGGCTCCTTGGAGAATTAAATAAGTTAATATGTGGAAAGACTTTGATCAGTGCTTGGCAAATGGAAAGCACTAGAGAAGTGTTAACTCTTGTTGTCGACGTGATCACCCGCACCCTCTGCATTCCCGCCCCAGCTTTAAAATGCCCTTGCTGGGCAGTCATCCTCCCTCGCTTCCTTCTGTGCGGAGTCCTTCCTGGGCCTTGCACTGAACAGAACCAGCTCTCTCACTCACTCCGTAATCACATTCAGTCCCAAGCTTTTGGAAATCCAGAGGAGCCTTCCACTCATGCAGCCTCTACTTTAATTGAAAATCAGTTTGCTTATCAACAAACAAAGTCAGTCTGCAGCAAAGCATCAATATTTCCTTATACAGGGTTCAGGAACTCTAGACGCGCCCCTGCTTCCTCTTGCCCGAAGACAGGCTGAGTGCCAAGGATGACTCACCACGGTTCTTAGGCAACAGCCCTTCTTGGGGTTTGGCTACAAGGAATTTTGTGTCTGGCTGCACACACAGGCAGGAATGCTGGACAGCTTTTTGTGTGACTAAGTACATTAGTGTCCTAGGGCTGCCAGAACAAATTACCACAACCTGGTGGCTTACAACAACAGAAATGTGTTCTGTCACAGTTCTGGAGGCCAGAAGCCCCAAATCAAGGTGCTGTCAGGGCCGTGTTCCCTCCAAAGGCTCTGGGGGAGGATCCTTCCTTGCCTTTTCCAGCTTGTGGTAGCTCTAGGGGTTCCTTGGCTTGTAGATGTATCTTTCCATTCTCTGCCTCTGTCTCTGTGTGTTCAAGCCTCCCTCTCCTTTCTCTTATGAAGATGTAGGCTCATCCTAAATCCAGAATGATTACATCTCAAGATCTCTAGTTAATTATATCCGCAAGATCCTATTTCCAAATAAGGCCACGTTTGGAGGTTCTGGGCGGACATGATACTGGGGAGGGACACTATTCAACCCTGTACACTAAGTATTTGGCAGAGGGGGAAGATACATTTATTGTTTTCTAATAATAAAGGTCAAGGTGACCTTCTCTGAGAATGTTTGCTTATTTCTCAGTTTCCTCCCCCTGCTCAGAAAAAGAGTTTGATGCAGTTTACAGTAAACACACAGTACAGATGTGCTGAACCGTTAAAATGGAAAGGCAAAAGTCCATGAATAAACAGGAAGAGGAAAGGGACATGATATCCAGACACGTAAGCTGAGCAAAACTCTGGTTCTTGAGTCTCCTAGAAGTTAAAGTAGAGATGGACTCCTGATGGATTGTCTCTCTCCTACTTTTGATTAGATTATAAGTAGAGAGACAAACCTTCCTTTGATCCTGAATGTAGAAAGGAAGTTTTCCCATGGGAACCTAGATTTTTAGGAAAATACAGAGGCCTTGCTGAGGTAGGTTCTTCTAGTTGCTTTCCCTAAAAGCTGAGACAGTGTTAATTTGTCATCACATAAAGGCAAGTATAGCATGAAGTGAGAAGACCTGGGTCCAGGCAAATAGCTTTGTGATGTGAGGATAAAGTGCAGAGAAGTTTAAAGAGTTAATACTTAACAGATGTCTTGGGGTATGGGAGGGGTGAGCAGGATACATTTATTGTCAGTTGCTAAGTTCACTATTTCATAAATATTTTTTCAACTCGGTCTCATCAATATAGTTCAGGCGCAGCGCTAGACTGTGGGTACAGAGATCAGCAGAACGTGTTTCCTGACCGTCAGGGAGCCGGGGTCCAGCAGAGAAAGGCCAAGTAGCAGTTGCTGGGAGGGCTCCCGGCAGGAGCCAGGGAGCAGACCCATCAGAGAAAAGGTCATCAAGAAATATTCAAAAGGTATATCCTCACTGAAATTGCACCCTAGGAGTCTGGAACTTAAACCTTCAGGCTGTGGCAGGTTCAAATTTTTACATGACCTGAACTCTGGTGGGCAAAAATAAATGTGTTTCTTCTATATCTACATTTTGTTTTGACTCAAGCCCCTGTTGACTGATATCAAAATATGTGTTCTGATAATGTCCAGGTACATGCAGCAGCCATCTTTGTGATTTTTCCCAGACATTTCAGACTTAAACTGTCAATTTCATTATTTTCCCAACCCCTGTAACTTGATCCCGGAGTTGATGGCAGAACCAGATGGGGTAACACTGCCAGCACGTGGACTGCAGTGTCAGTGGGAGAGAGCTGTATGTGCTTCCCCGTCCTCCTCTGTCTCTGCTGTGGGCTTATGTCTCATGAGATACCACGTGCCCCTCTGATCCCTGGCTCCATGGTGTCATCCTCTGAGGTGTCACCCATCGCCATCTGATCCCCCACTGGAGGGACCCCTTTGCATCCTCTGCTGTGGCATCAGCTCTTTCTCAGCTGCTTCTGTGCCCTGTTCAACAGCTGGGGTGCAAGCCCAGGGCTTCCCCTCTGCTCTGGGACCACAAGAAACGTAGGGGCTTCTCTCTCGCTCTCACTCAAGGACACATCCATGTCTCCATGTCTACTCCTTGTCTGCTGCATGTCGATGGCTCAAGGGCCACCTCTCTGGTACACCTGGGAAGTGAGAGACACAGTGCTGTCTATGCTAAGCCCCCAGGCCTAAAGAGATAGGCTGCTTCTCCCATAGGGACTTGGTCTTAAGAGGCAGAAGGGCAGGCTCCTAAAAATGCGCCGGGTAAATTTTAATGCCCAAACTCCAGACCCAGGTTGATTGGGTTCAACTCTCAGGTCCACCACTTATTAGCTGTGAGACTCTGGGAAAGCCACCCAGAGTTGTCTCAACTCTTCATCTGTAAAATGAGGATTATATTGTACTCCCTCATAGGTTTAAATGGGACCATGTACATAAATTTAATATAAATAAAATATAAATATATGTGCCTATCTCACGCAGAGCACAGCCTGACACATTGTGTTATGTAAGACTTAGTTGCCATGATCCTTAGGAATAGTAGTGTAATTAGCATTATTCCATCTTCAGCTCTTTCCCTTCCCTCTTCCTCTCCCCTAGCAGTTCAGAATCTCTCATCTTATCTCTTGAGGGAGAGAAAACCTTAATCAGACTGTATTCTTCCCATTTCTTTCACTTATACAAAGACTACAGCTTTTTTTTCTTTTAGTAATTTTTAAGGATTTGCATCTTTATTTTCAATGGCCTTTGATGACAGTCCCCATCAGTGCTGATCTGATGTTTCACAGACCAAACGGGGACGGTTATGGGGCCAAGGCACACGTTGGGAAGTGCATGAGTTATATTCCCAGGTTGTCCCTTCACCAGACAGTCTCCAGAACCATGGTTGGGGAGGTTCAGGGAAAAGCTGTGCCCTGGTGGTGGCTGAATCTCTGTGCTTGCATCCTGTGCAGGACTCAGGAATCGACATTGGGGACATCACTGCAAGGAAGGCTCTGAGAAAACAGCTGCAGTGCAAGACCTTCCGGTGGTACCTGGTCAGCGTGTACCCAGAGATGAGGATGTACTCAGACATCATTGCCTATGGGGTGGTAAGGAGCTCGCCCCTCGGGGTTTCGCCCAGACACAGACAGAGAGCAGGACCAGAGAGAGGTGTGGAGAGTCAGGGAGGGGAAGAGCCTCTTGGCCCCCAGTATGGGACGTGTGGTAGACCTGTGGACAAGAGGCTGATTTTTGGAGCTGAGTGAGAAGCAGCCTATGCTTTCATAGCCCAAACCTCTCCATTCCCTTGAGAGAGGTGCTCAGTCTCTCCTTTACAGTCCTAAGCAATTCAGCTCTGGCCCCAAACCTGCATATCCCACTTAATAAAACAAAAACCTGAAGTCAGGTTAAGATTGCAAGACAACGTGACAAACTCCACTGTTCCTCAAGCATGGGTGCCTGAAGTTCTACCAACCAGCTTTCATGCCTCGCCCACCCACGGGGCTATGTCTTTCACTCACACAGAGCCTCCTGGTAAGGCATTCTGGGAAATATAACCTTCCTGAGTTTGCTGTATTTTGAGGGATGTTTTAGTACCACTTATTGATTGGCAGCGAGCAGTTCCCCCAGCAGAGGCAGCAAGATGGAGGGACAGAGCAGAGGGTTTGGACCTGGTTCCACTCTTGACCCAGCCACTTCCTGGGCAAGTCTCTTAATGTCTATTGGCCTTAGTTTCTTCATATGTTAAGTGTGGTAAAATAATACTGTCCTTGTGGGTAGAAGAAAGTCTCAGATACATAAATGTGTTTTGTGTCTAAGGTTAAAATACTTTGAACATTATAAACTCTCCCATTCTTCCAATATCCCCAGGACCATACAACTCTTAAGGTATTTTAAATACCTGATTGATTTTTGGATCTCTCACCTGGTTTTTGCTGACTGAACACATAAAGATTTTCTATGACAGTTAAGCCCTCAAAACTATCCCCTGGGGCCACCTGCCTTACCCCCACCCCCTGCTGTGTTACAGATGGGGAGACAGAGAGGAAAAGTGACTTGCCCATATTCACGCAGTTAATCAACTGTGAAACTGAATCTAAAACATCAGCTTCTGATATCACTGTCATTCCTCCCTTTGCAGTGTCCCCTCAGACCTTTTAGATATCCCAGGATGAAAATTTGAAGGAAGAACTGAGGCCTCTTCCTTTGATGACCTGTGCTCAGAACTGAGTTCAACACCTGCCTCAGCAGGAACATTATGGGTACAACGTCAGCCTGGGAGGAGAAGAATCCTTGCTGAAGGGTTGGCCTCAGTGTTTCCCTGGGGGCCTCCCAACTCTCACGTCCTAGGATTCTAAAGGAGACAGAGCCAAGGTCCCAGGAACTCCCCCCTTCCCACCCTCCTGCAGGGCCTCTGTTGTCCCCGGAGGCCAACCTGTAGGAGGGGGTCATATCTTCCCACAAGAGTCCCCGTGGCATGGCTGACATGTCCTGAGAGTACCACCCAGTAGCCTCTTGCCTCTCCACTTCCCAGGCTGGTATAATTCAGATGTCAGAAAACTCCTCAGCTGGCACTGCGCAGCTGTTGCCTGAGGCTCCAGATCCTGTCATCACTGTGGAAACACACTGGACTGTGAGGTGCCCATCAGTCCCACCTACCTCCCCAGAACCGTCCTGAGGATGTGGCAGTTACCGGTACCCCTACACCCAGCCCAGAGCAAGTTGTGTGTGCTGCTTGCCACTGTCGAACCCAGCCCAAACAGAATAGTTAGCTACTGTGGCTCCAGAGAAACTATTGGCCCAGACCTCTGGGAGCCAGGGCAAGCTTCTGGACTCATGGTCTCACCAAGCTATCAGCTGTAGCTAAAGAGTATTAGCCAAACTCAGCCAGAGAAGCGGGGAAAGCAATAACAGTGGAGGTGTATGCACGCAGCCATTGCAATTCTGGGTTTTGGCCCAGGGCGTTCTTGTCTTCCAAGCAAAAGGGTCTCATCTTATGAGCACATACAGCAGGTTTACCATGTAGTCTCCTCACCACCACACCCAGAAACCTTTGGTTGGTCAAATAGTAAGTGGCATATACAGGGTTGTGATCCAGATCCGTTTGAGTCCACAGCTGGGGCTGTTTTCACTAGGTTGTGCTGAAAAACCTCCACTTGCCATCCCAGAGGGCCGAGCTGTGTCAGCCGTTCCTGGGCCTGGCGGACGTCTCTGACCCCCTGCATGTTCATCTACCAGCTTCTGTTCAGGGCCCAGCCAGCCCCCCTCCCTCCTGCCTCCTCAACAGGCTGGGTTCTTACGTGAGCAGAGAGATCCTTGCTTGTCCAGGAGCATAATGAACTCTTGATGGGGGCAGTAAGGTGACAATGGGCAGGGCAGGATGCAGCACAAGAGCAAGAGGATTTCTGGGGCTGAATCTTTCTTCCTGGTGATTACTTTTATTCTGAAATGGAAAGACCAGATGTCTTCTCAGGGGCACGTTGTTTTATTTTTTTTTCTTTTTCCCTTCCAACTCATGCCTAAACTGCATTGCTCAGGTCAAATAACCCCCTGGGATTCTCAGGCCATTGTCAAGTCTATATAACCCTGCCCATTAATCCAGTAATAGGTCCCACTAATGCCTCCTGCAGGCTGAAGGGCCTGTGGGCCCCGCTGTGTGGGCATGGGCATCCGCCTGGATCACCAAGCTCCGGGCCTGGGAGAGGGCATGGCTTTGCATAATCCCAGCTCTGGTGCTGACAGTAGAGATGGAGCAGCATCTGGAAGCAGACATGCCTGCTTCTGAACATTAGCTTTGCTACTTAATCACTACGTGACCTTGACAGTTTGCAAAACCTGAAAGGTTATAGTCATATCACTTCATGGGGCGTCTTTCACAGTCTCAGGATCGTCTCCATTTGCATGATGGAAAGAGCTTGGACTTTGGAGACCGACAGACTCCAGCTCTGCCATTTGTCCAAATATGATGCCATTCATTCACTGTTCATTTTCTTCATTCATTCACACATACTTACTGTGTAATATGTGCCAGGGCTGACCAACGTCGCAGGCTGTGAGAAAGCCTGAGAGCTAGTCTGGTGACTGATAGAGGAGACGGGCAAGTGGAGAAGTGACAAGAATACAGCATGTTAAGTGCTGCAATCAGAGAAATGGAGGTGTTGGCCTCACACCCAGATGTGAGTCAGGAAAGGCTTCCAGAGTGACAGAGAAGCTGAGGACCACAGGAAGAGGAGGATTCAGTCAGGGAAAAGAGAAGGCCAGGGCAGAGGGTCCATGCAGTGGGAACAGCATGACAGACCGAGAGGTGTGCAGAGCTTCCTACTGTAACACACTTCTTGCACCCTTAAAAGAGATAGTATTACCGATCTGGCTATGTTATTTTGAGAATTAGGTGGGATAATGCATGGAAAACATTTCACTTGGGACCTGGCACATAGATGCAGTCATAAAAGCTAGTTTCCCTGAACGGCCTTCAGAAAGGTTATAATGGTAATAATAGTAGCTAACAATTATTGCACATTTGCTATTTGTCAGGCCCTGTGCTGAGTGCTTGTAGATATTGTTTCAGTTAATCCACAAACCTATGAGGTTGGCACTAGTATTATCCCTATTTGAGAGTGAAGGAGACAGATGAGGAATTATGTTGCTTTGTCCAAGGCCACACAGCTGGAGCCAGGATTCTATCTCAGCCCGTCTCTCCCAACTTCCTCAACAGACCACCTACTTAATGGGGGGTGGATGACACAGAGCCAAGGAGGACTTTATCAAAAGGCACCACCCACCCCTCATTCAGAGGCCAGCTTTGGGGATCCAGGGGAGATCCAAGTCTGACATCAGGGCTTTCTGGGACTTTCTCTTTGTAGTAGAAGTTAGCAGGTCTCACTGATGGATTACAGTGTTCGGCTTCAAATGTGACACCCACCCCTCCATGGGCTGTGGGAGAAGTCCAGAGAGTATTTGCCTGTGCTCCTCCCAGCCAAGTAATTGGTTTATGATAGAGGATTTGCTGCATCGATGCATCTGGGGCCCTGCCTAGAAAACTGACACATGCTCATATTTCTGCAGAACCCCTAAACTTCAAGTTTGAGATTGAGCTGCTATCACCCAGAAAGGAAAGGGAGCTCGAGAGAAAACGATTTGGCTCTGTTCCTTGTCCCCTGTCAAGAACAGGGGTCACATAGAGCACACGTGGGCCTCTGGTTATCTATTCCATTTCGCACCCCTTAACTGGGTTCACTGCACTCCTGCCACGTCCATCAGGACTACGAAAACTTAGCTACTGTCTGCCTCTGGCCTTCCCCAGATAGATGACCCACCTGTGGCCCATTGCCCTGGTCTCCCCTGGATTCTGATCTCCAGCCTCCTGCTGTGAACAGAGTACTTTGATTGCTAAGAAGAGCTGTTGAAGCTAGCTCAAGTTTAGGTGGGTAAAGATACCACAAACTCTCTCATGGGCTTAGGAACTAAAGTACAGCTGGACATGAGCACTTGAGCTGGGAAGCCACTCAAACTGCAGCGGCGGCAGGATGATCTCTCTTGTCTCTAAATCTATCTGCCTCCTGCCTCATCTCCTCCTTGATCACACTGGATTCCTCTGCTTGCACATGGCCCAGCAGATCCACCACACCCAGTCTAAATGGCCTCACCATCCTAGTGGCCAGCACCCACTGACCACGGTGTCTGGTCTCTCATCTGGACTCCTAGGACAGAATAAGAGGATCATGAGATAGTCACATTCCAGAAAGAGAAGGACCAGGAGAGGGGAGGAAAGAAAGACAGCTGTTAATTCATTCTAAGCTATTTGTTGGTGCCTGCCACGGTCTACTCAGCTATGGCATGCGAGCAGGACCACGTGGACCGTAAGCTGCCCTTTCCAAAGCCTGAGAGTGAGCTTAAGCCGGAAGGGGACATTGAATATGTGCTTTCCTACCTAGATGTGGTAAGACATTGGTTCATGGTACCCAGACATTTGTTCTGTTGATTGCCGTGTGCTTGTAGGTGAGGATAAGAGATACCCCTCTCTTCCCCTGCTCCCACTCTGGCCCCCTTCTCTCTTATTCTCCCACCAGACCTCCCACTCTGGAGAACCCTCATCAGCTGGGCCTCCGCTGGGGCCTGGCCAACCACTGCTGGATCTGCAGGAAGCAGAGAAGGCCGGGTACTAGAGGATATCCCAGGCCCCCAAACAGCTGACACGTTGCCTACTTCCCCCAACCCTCAAGAACAAAGACTTCTATCCACGGACTTCTGAAGGCCATTATGCCACCCTTGTGCAAAAGGAGGGGGTGAAAAATCTAGTAGCATCTCGTGTGTGTGCATGCGTATCTTTTCTTTTTACCTAGGCTATCCCAGCTCCGCAAACCCAGCTTGCTGTTTAACAGAATCCTAATGCTTCCCCTCCAGAAGAGGCTGGTCTTCCCTCAGCACCCTGATGCAAGGCAAAAGCTGGTGCTTGTTGGTTTCCATAGTATTCAGAGGGCCTCGGATTGATTATGGAAGCAGAGCCTGTCTCAGTGGAATGCTTGTTTCTCCTGATTTAATGCATCTGTTTCTCTGTTCTTTTCTCTTCGGTGTGGCCGCCTCTCCTCTGGCGTTCAGCTGCAGAACTCTCTGAAGACTGATTTGTGTCTTGATCAGGGTCCAGACACAGAGAATATTCCTATCGTGTACATCTGCCACGGGATGACGCCCCAGGTGAGTGCTCTGAGAGATCCCCATGCACGTGTGTGTCTGGTGTGGGGAAGGAAAAGCTAAACTCTGTCATGGCTACTCTGGGCCCAGAAGCCTTGGGAGCTTTTCATTAGGAAGTATCCTCATGAGCAAAAAAGCGAGTCATACCTGCCATGCCTGGAAGGAGTCTGAAGGAGCAGATGCTGGGTTGCCAGGATCCCCTGGGGTGGGGCACAAGGAAGGCGATACATCTCTAAAGAGGAACACCTGCCTCCGTTGGGGACACTGTGCGTAAATTACAGCCCTGGCTCTTGCAGCCATGCCTTTCCCTAGCAGGAGGGAAACCAAAGTTCCCCAGGCTCCCTGATGTCTCAGAGTCCCTTTGGAGTGCCACTTCACAGCCTCAGGCTCTGCCCTTTAGTAGATCATAGCTGGGACCAAAATTTATAGCCATGAGATCCTTTCTAGCTCCTCTGACTTTCTGGTGGAGAATAAAGGGAAGCTACCAGGAAAGTAAGTTATCCCTCCAAAATTCTCCATTCATAGCCTAGGCTTCAGATATCTGAAGAGGTTGTTGAGACACTGGCAAGAGAAATGGTTTATTCAACAGAGTTCAGTGGGCAATTCTTGACCAAGAGTGCCATAGACTGACCTGTTATGACTTGACATTTTCAGAGTTTACTTACCTTACCTCCAGAAGTGTACAAGGATTTTTAAAAGGTATCTTAGTATAGAAGATGCGTATATTCGTGCAATTGCAATTTAGTGCTTAAAAGAGTTGTTACCTGCCTGAACACACAGCTAAAGGAGATTGCGATGTGTGTGTACCCGGTGTACGATGCCGAGACTTCCCAGCAATTGTCCACTGTGATCTCCACCACCTTGTCCTTTTTGTGGGCCAAGCTGCTGTGACATCACTGAGTGGTCAGTCACAGGTCAGCAGATCGCACTGCCTTCACACCACACAGTATAGCAACTCATTCTCCATTATTACAATGGTGTGACATTTTTAGTGAGTGACTATTTTTATGTAAACTTTTTATTGACATAGAACATATATACAGAAAATAGACTAATGATAAGTGTACAGGATTAATGAATTTTCAGGGCAAACACACTCATGTAACCAGCACCCAGGTCAAGAAAAAACATTATTGCTTGATTTTGAATTTTATGTAAATAGCATATAGGGTATATGCTTTCTCATGTTGGCATCTTTCTTCCATCATATCTGTAAAGTGCTTCCTTACTGTTACATGTAGTTGTAATCCGCTCATTTTTGTTACTATGTAGTATTGCATCTTATGGATATACCATTTTCACAATATAGTCTACTGTTGATGGACAGTTGGACTATTGCCAGGTTGGGAGAATTATGAATACTGCTGCTGTGAACATCTTGTCCATGTCTTTTGGTGCACATATGTACTAATTTCTTTTGGATTTATACCTAAGAGTCGAATCACTGAGTCATAGGGTTGACATATGTTCCTTTTTTTTTTATTAGTTATCTATTTTATACATATTAGTGTATATATGTCAATCCCAATCTCCCAATTCATCCCCCCCCCCCAGCTTTCCACCCTTGGTGTCCATATGTTTGTTCTCTACATCTGTGTCTCTATTTCTGCCTTGCAAACCAGTATATGTTCACTTTCTGTAGACAGTACCTACATTAGTCTGCTAGGGCTGCCATAATAGAATGCCATAGGCTGGGTAGCTTAAACCATAGAAATTTATTTTCTCAGTTATGAGGCTTAAAGTCCAAGATCAAAGTGCCAGCTGAGGGGCTTCCTTCCCTGGTGGCGCAGTGGTTGAGAGTCCACCTGCCGATGCAGGGGACACGGGTTCGTGCCCCGGTCCGGGAAGATCCCACATGCCGCGGAGCGGCTGGGCCCGTGAGCCATGGCCGCCGAGCCTGCGCGTCCGGAGCCTGTGCTCCGCAGCGGGAGAGGCCACAACAGTGAGAGGCCCGCGTACAACAAAAAAAAAAAAAAAAAAAAAAATGCCAGCTTTCTGCTGAGAGCTCTCTTTCTAGCTTGCAGATTGTCGCCTTCACGCAGTGTCCTCACGTGACAGGGGGAGAATAAGCAAGCTCTCGGGTGTTTTTTTGTTTTGTTTTGTTTTGTTTTTGCTGTACGCGGGCCTCTCAACCACTGCGCCACCAGGGAAGCCCTGGTGTCTCTTCTTAAAGGAACACTAACCCAATTGGATCAGAGCTGTACCCTTATGACCTCATTTAACCTTAACTTGAAGATTTGGGAAATTCTTAGCCTGTTCACTTTGCAAAAAAATGAGAAAGCTTCTTCTGGAGAGAATACCAAGAGTGTGACTGAACAACCATTTGATTAAGAGATCATGGGTGGGATTCATGGACTTAATTAGTCATCTCACAGCAGAAGGCATCAGTAGAGATGGGCTTATACCAGCAGAGACACTGCCAGTTTGAACTAAAGAAAAAGTGGGGCAGAGTGAAGGAACGCTATTGGACTTCTTGGATTCTATAAGATGGGACCACATAGCTATTCAGTTGTGAACATGCACCATTCCTCAAGAAAAGGGAAGAATAGTACTGAAGGTGATGTAGACATCATCAGGGCTGCCACTCCCACCACAGGCCCAGGGGTAAGGCCATTCCCTCAAAGGATAGGCCTGCTGCTCTGGTTTCAGTGGGCAAGGATGACCCAGTACCAGAGGGGTAGGGCCAAAGCAGTGAGCACCTTGGGTGGGACCGCTCCAGAGAGCTGAAGGGGCAGGCGGCCCTGCAGAGACATGAGGGTGATGCTGCCACCCCAGTGGGCCTGGAGGGCAGAGTATCGAGACAAAAGATGATTCTTCTTGAGCCTTAAGATCAAGTGGAATTTGCCTTGCTGTGGTTTGGGCTTGCTTGGGGCCCATCAACCCTTTCTTCCTTTCAACTTCTCCCTTTTGGAACACGATCATCTATCCTATGCTTGTCCCACCATCACATTTTGAAAGCACATAACTTGTCTGATTTCACAGTGTCTTAGCTGGAGAGAGATTTTGCCTCAGGATGAATCATACCCTGTGTCTCACACATATCTGATTTAGATGATATTTAGATGATATTTGGACTTTAGACGAGTTGATGCTGGAATGAGTTAAGACTTTCGGGGCTGGCGGGATGAAATGAATGTATGTTGAATGAGAGAAGGAAAGGAATTCAGGGGGCCAAGAGCAGAATGCTATTGACTGAAATTGTGTCACCCCAAAATCCACGTGTTGCAGTGCTAATCCTGACTATATTTGGTGTAAGGAAGTAATTAGGTTAAATAAGGTCATAAAGTGGAGCCCTGATTTGAGAGGATTGGTGTCCTTCTAAGAAGAGCCACCAGAGAGCTCATCATTCCCTGTCTCTCTCTCTCTGCCACGTGAGGACACACCAAGGAGGGAGTCGTTTGCAAGCCAGGAAGAGAACTCCCTCACAAGAAATGGAATGCCAGCACCTTGGTCTTGCACTTCCAGACTCCAAAACTGTGTGAAAATAAGCTTCCGTTGTTTAAGCCACCCAGCCTGCGGCATTTTCTTGTGGCGGCCAGAGCCATGTAAAATACTGTCAGTTTTCCAAAGTAGTTGTGTTAATTTTTACTCCCACCAGCCATATATTAGAGTTCTAGTTATTCCCCAGTCTTGGAAGTATTTGGTACTGTCTGTCTTTTTAAACTTCTAGACATTACGGTGGGTGTATAGTGCTATCACATGGTAGTTTTAATTTGCATTTCTCTGATTATAAATGCAGCCAGGCACCTGGGTCTTCAGTTGTTCTTGAGTGTGAGTCAGGACGGCCAGGTCATAGGTAGTTGGGTCTTTGTGTAAATTCCCTCTCTGCTTTGTAATGCCTACGACCAAGAACACAACAGGTAAACTTTCTTTTAACAAATCTATGTGGAAATGTGCAGGGTTGGTGCTTATCTAGGTCACTGACCGAGCGTCAGGTGTTTCCTCCGTGGGATGATGGCTGTCTGTTCAAGCAGAGGCTGCCGGTCTGCCAGGTGCGGATGATTCAATACGGGGCAGTCTGTGTTGTTAGGAGTGTGGATTCTGGAGCCAGCTCGCCTGAGTCCAGATGTCAGCTTTGGAACTTTCTAGCTGTGAACCTTCGGGCAGGTTTTTCCATTTGGGCCTATTTTTTTAATCTGTAACTTGTGGATTAATAACGGTATATACCATAACGGTTGTTGAAAGGATGTAATACATTTAAATAGTGCTCAACAAATGTTAGCTATTAGTATTGCTATAATGATAATATTATTATTATCACTGCTCATTGAGCCTTGCTCAGTATAAATACCCTCAAGTTTCTAACTCCAACCCACATTGGACTGGCTTTCCTTGGCCTCATGTGCCATGTGCTGTAGCCTGCTCTGGTCAAAGCCGACCCATAGACTACGAGAGCATTTTGCTATAGCAGCAAAAAATACAGTGGTGTAGGGGCGAGGGCAGTGAATGGGGCATCAGGAAGCCTGAGTCCTAGGCCTGGTCTTGCCACACATTTGCAATGTCACCTTAACCCTCTCTGGGCCTTTATTTTGTTTTATTCTTTTATTGAGGTGTACTTTCACACTAAAGTACACACATCTTAGGTGTGCAGTTCAATGAGTTTCCACATGTGTAGACGCTGTACAGGCACCACCCAGATCAAACTCATCACCCCAGTGGGCTTCCTCATTGCGCCTCTTGGTCAATACCTCTATACAAAGGTAATGACAATTCTGATCTCTAGCACCATTGATTAGGTTTGTCTGGGTCTGTATTCTTATCTGCAAGCCAGGAAATTGGACTGGCCATCTCCAGGCCCAGCTCGGCCAGCTCTGACAATCTGCTTACCTCGAATTCTTTTGTTCTGAAATTCAGTTGGCCTGGGAAGCTGTGAGTTTGTGCTGCGCTTGCCAGGAATTTTGGGAGCTGCCTTCCCTTGATGCTTTGTAAATCAGCTTCTCGATGTGGAGCTGCAGCAAGCAGACTTGGGTCCCCCTCCCCGTTCCCCACAGAACCCTCGTATAAGTGGACTGTATATGGAACAACCCCAACTGGGCCCAGTTGCCCTCTCCTACCAGGCCTGCAGCTGAGGTGCACAGCCCAGAGGTAAGGAGGCTTGAGACCAGCCTCAAATCACACACATTTCCCAGAACAGAGAGGTGTAGGTGCTCTGCCGTGGCAGGAGTTTGTTGAGTATGGCCTTCCCAGTGAGTTGGGAGAGCTGGGGAGAACTGGGTCATCCTGGAGATGGGCTGTGTATCCTTGGCGGGAGTTCATCCATCCACTAGGGGTGGACATGGGTACAGGGGTAAGCGATGGGTGAGGAGGCAGGGCCTCTGGCTCTCAAGGCTTCCCAAAGGCATCCACTAGCCCTTAAGAATTTCATTGGCTCATGGAAGAGACGAGAAAAGGAGGAGCTCAGGGATATCACCTTAGTACAAGGTCAGGGTACATCTCAGAAGGGGACTGTGGACAGATACAGGCCTCAGGGATACTCTGAATCTCCCAGAATTGGTCCAAATTAAGTGCTCAATATGCATTTCCAGGAACATTTTCCCCTCCTACTAACAGCTCTCAGCAAATCTCTTGGTACCATGGCCACAGAGGTCAAGGAGAACCCAGGGAAGTTCACAGATGGGACTGCCACGTCCAATTATGCAGGTTGTGCACTGTACAACTCCAGAGGAGGGATGTGGTACCTCACATTGTTGTCTGGGGAACAGAGACCTGCCCGAGGTGACAGTCTTTCTGGGCTCTGTTATGAAACCTCACATGTTCCTCCCCGAGCATCACACTTGATAGGAAGAGTAAAAATGTTGAAAGGCAAATGATGAGGTATAGAGTGGTCAAGAACCAGACTACCTGGGTTCAAATCCCAGCCCTACCACTTACTAACCCGGTTCCCTGGATAGGTGTCATAGCTTCTTTGTGTCAATTTCATAACCTATAATGTAGAGATTAGAGTAGTGTCTGCATTTTAGGATTGGTATAAGAATTAAATAAATTGATGCACGTAAAACACTTAGACAACAAACCTGGTACACAGTCATTGCTTACTAAATATTGGATAATTATTACCAGATTGGTAAAGAGATTCAAGACCATGTCCTTACGAATGAGAATTGTTTAGCCTGGAGAGGAGCAGATTTAAGGGAGACATGAAACTTCCAAAATTATAAGGACACAGATTTTTTGACTGAGTGTAAAGGAAACTTTTTCCAGTCATTGGCTCAGGCAATCGTGGCCTCTCCATCATCAGAGGCGTCCAAGCCATGTTTGGTGGGCTCCAGGGGCATTGTGCAGGGTTCCTATGTCATGTGGATGCTTAAGCTGAGAAATCCCTAAGGGCGCCCCCACCCTGAAGTTCTATGACTTTTTAATTCATTACCTTTTAAAATTTTTCTTTAACGAATGAGAGTCCATAATTTGCCAGATACTGCTCTTGGCCTTGCGAGACAGTGATGAGCCATATGGAAGTCGCTGCCCTCACGAAGTTGCCATTCTAGTGCTGGAAACAGACTTTTCTGTATTATTTCATCCTCCGTCTTTTCTTTCTTGGGAATTATGTATGTGGCCACAGTTGAGCTGCATGCCTTGGATTTCAGCCAGGCAAGAATGGTGAAGGAGGAAGAGGACAAGAAAGCAGGACTGCGACCTGGTCAAGTTCATCCTGCCGACTTTGAGGATGAACTTCCCTTCGTTGCTTCCTTCATCCAAATTTCTAAGGTTTTTTCATTTGGGGTTTTAAAACCAGAGAGAACCTGTATCAGCCAGGTAATAATCAATCCCCAAACCTCACTGGCATTAACCAAACAAGTTAATTTTGTCAATTCAAAGAAGTAAAACATTTTACATTAAACATTAAACAAATTAAAATGAACAAGGGATAAAAACGTATTTAACTCATTAATAAGGGAAACAGTAAGCAGGTACTGAAAGTATTTGAGGAACTCAGTATCTGTAAGCATTTTCTAAAAAAGAGTGTTAGAATAAGATTATAGGTTAGATACAAAAGTAGTTAATGTCCTACAGGGAAATAAAATCATAGCCTTTAATGTGATCTTTTCTACCCAGACAGGAATCTAGAAGTTAACGTTTAACTTCATAGTGTCTGGGTACTAATCAAAAGGTAAATAACAAAGTCAAACACAGGTATATTCTCTTGGAAAATTACGTACTCTTGGGTGGGCTTGTTAGACGATGCTCCAGTTATGGCATTGAAAGGATAGGTAACCTCCCGTCCTTTTTTGCCTTATTTCCAGGTTTTAGGTAGTTCTCTTAGTCTTTTCACAAAGTTGGCTAAAGGTGGGGTGACTCTCCAGGCCCTTAGTGACTTGGGTACCCTTGTGGATTCACAGTCGAAGCACATGGACTTTCCCCCCAATTATTTCCTAGAGCAGCCATAACAAAGGAGTGCAGACTGGGTGGCTTAGAGAACAGAAATTTATCATCTCACAGTTCTGAAGGCTAGAAGTCCAAGACCAAGATGCCGGCAGGGCCATGCTCTCTCCAAAGGCGCTAGGAAAGGATCAATCCCAGGCCTCTCTCCTTAGCTTCTGGTAGTTCCTTGGCTTGGGGCAGCATAACTCCATCATCACATGGTGTTCTCCCTGTGTGCTTGTCTGTGTCCAAATTCCCCCTTTTTATGAGGATGCCAGTCATATTGGATTAGGGGCCACCACTCCAGAATGACCTCATCCTAACTTAAATAATTACATCTGCAGTGTAATTGTTTATTACACGTATTTCCAAATAAGGTCACATTCTGAGGTACTAGATGTTAGGACTTCAACATACGAATTTTTGAGGTACACAATTCAACCCCCAACACCCCCAAAGAGGAAGAGTGTGACTAGAAACCTGACTTCTGTGCCTCAGACGAAAAGTGCCTCACATCACTTCCTGTCACATTCGATTCACCAGAGCTATCACATGGCCCTGCCTCACTAGAAGTTAGGGTTTTCTGGGTGCCCAGGAAGCCTTGTCTCTGCCACACAAACTTAGATATTTTCTAAATCACTTCCTCCTCTGACAAATAAGAAAACAAGAAAATGGCAACTGGGGATGTGAACTCCTTGCCTGGGGTCACAGCACAATCTACTGGCCAAGACAGGTCTAGGAAGGATGCCTGTATTTTGTGTTCCACTTTCTCCTCCAGTTTCATTCATTCATTCATCAAACACATGCTAGGTTGTCTCTCAGGAAGTCCTCATATTTTGAAAAGTTTCATTTCCCTTGAAGAACAAATTTGGTCTAGTGATAGAGTGGCATTGTAGAGCAACTTATAGTGGGGCCCAAAGACATCAGAGACCCTAAGGTAGTTTGGACGAGGAAGAGGGGTGGGGTTCAAATCTGTGTTTCAACCCTTTGAGAGATTCTGCTTAAACATTGTTTAAAAAGTTCACTCTGATAGCATTGTGATATTCCTGGGTCTCGGAGAAGGCCTTGGGTAGGAGAAAGCCTAGTGTAACTAATCAAATTAGTGAGGTGAAGTTGCTGCTAAGCATGCTAATTGGTTAATGAGTAAATGTAACCATTTTATTTAAATTAGCAGCAAATTTCAAGCAATCCTCAAAATAACTGAGAATATTAGCCCTAATTAGTGTAACAGCCTGGAAAATTTCTTCTGCTGGGAAAGGTGCAACAATGGGGTCTCCCCACAGGCTCTGTTTATTCAGTCGATCACTCATTCACTCACTCATTCCTTCATTTGCTCATTCAACAAACATGCATTGAGTATTATGTTAGGCCAAGAACTGTGAGAGGCAGAGACAGCTTTACCAAGGTCCCTGACCTGGAAGAGCCCCAATCTAGAGAGGGAGTCGGACACTTAGAAATTACCGTTTATACGGTGCAACCTACGGCCCCAAGCCACTTTCTCATTAGGCCATCAGAGGAGAAACGGGACAAGAAAAGGTCTGAAGACCTCTCCCATTCTTTCTGCCTGAATCTTCTAGACTGTAAAAGACACAGGGGGGAAAAAGTGCTTTTTCCACAGGAAGGTAAATTTTTGGCTGTAGAAGAAGGAAGATGAAAGGAACTTAAATTCTTTCTAAAGTTTTTGAAATACTGAAGCTGCCACGTTTATGCTTCAGGAAGTGCTTTTTGACTCAAGGTATAAACATTACAATTGAGTTGAAAGAAGTCTTCTATTTACCCCGGAGATGAATTCCCTGTTAGATCAGGTAATGTGTTTAAGAGAAGTGTGGAATTGTAGATGGAATTTGTTGCCTCTGCTTTTTGGAATTTCTTCATTTTTTTCTCACTTGGCTCTCCATGCATATACACACACATGCAGAGAGAGAGAGAGAGAGAGAGAGAGAGAAATGAGTGGGAAAACTAGCTTATTTCTCTGTCTGCTAATCACTTTCTAGAAACTGCCATTCCCACGTGGGGTCATGATAAAGCCATCACCCCTGGCCTGGTCGGCAATGCTCCCAAGGCCAATGCATGCGGCATTAGAGGCCCTTCCTGAACTGTGCTTGCACCCCCAGAACTTTCAAGTAACATCTGAGAGACAGCTGAAAAATTTTACTTTGTGGGATGAGAATTTAAATCGCCAGCCACTTCTCTGTGACCTTTGGCAGACTTCTTCACTTCTCTGCGATTTATACCTATAAATAAATGAGAATGCCAGGCACCAAGTGGTTGTGAGGTTTTGAAAAACTTCCCTGAGTTTGTTTCTTGGCTTCTCATGTGTGGTTTTATTGCCCAGGCATCAGCTGAGGACTGTTAGTGCAGGGCCCCGACTGGATTACGGTCCTGGGGGAGCCTTACCCTGTCCTGAAACTCTGGCTGGCCACCTCCAGCTCTGCATTATTCGGGGACTAATCCAAATAGGATTATTTGGATCTCTTCATTTTCTTAGTACATCCTCTGCGTTTAATATTTTATTTTATATTTCTTAGAGCTTCCGAATGCTAATTTGATCATATTTTTTTGCAATTCTATAAGTTGTTAGCTCTTCCACTAAAGTAGAGATTGACTATGGTAAGATACAGAGCAAAATAGTTCCTTGTCTCTGACCCAAGAATCTTGTGTTTTCTACCAGCATCTGTTAGGTTAGCTTGTTAGTAGGGTGAAGTCTCAGATCCTTCACAATTCTTTATTTTAAATTGAAGTATAGTTGCTGTACAATATTATATGTTACAGGTGTACAATATAGCGACTCACAATTTTTAAAGGTTATACTTCATTTATAATTATTATAAAATATTCGTTATATTCCCCATGTTGTACAATATATCCCTGTAGCTTATTTTATGCCTAATAGTTTATACTTCTTAATCCCCTACCCCTATATTGCCCCTTCTCCCATCCCTCTCCCCACTAGTAACCACTAGCTTGTTCTTTATATCTGTGAGTCTGTTTCTTTATGTTATATTCACTAGTTTGTATTATTTTTTAGATTCCACATATAAGTGATATCACACAGTATTTGTCTTTGTCTGACTTAGCATAATACCCTGCAGGTCCATCCATGTTGCTGCAAATGGCAAAATTTCATTCTTTTTTATGGTTGAGTAATATTCTATTGTGTGTGTATGTGTGTGTGTGTGTATAATGTATTTGTATAAAATATATATATTATATACATATGTATGTGTGTGTGTATGTATATATACTACATCTTCTTTATCCATTCACCTGTTGATGGGCACGTACATTGCTTCCATATCTTGGCAATTGTAATTAGTGCTGTTATGAACATTGTGGTGTGTTCTATCTTTTCTAATTAGTGTTTTTACTTTTACTTTTTTTGATAAATACCCAAAAGTGGAATTGCTGGGTCATATGGTGGGTCTCTATTTATTAGCCTCTGAGCTGTAGCCTCACACGTTTCCAGGGGCCACCATTCCTGTGGGGTACAGAGTGAGTGGGGCCTCTGGGGTGATTCAGTGTCTAGCCCTGGGACGCCCTGCTTCTTGCACATCCTCCGGACAGCCACCCCTCAGCTCCTCCCCTCGGCCCTCTCACTTTCGCAGTGCAGGCTGCTTGTTTGAGGGGGTAGCTTTTGCTCCAGAGGGCCCAGGGCAGTGATTGATGCCCTCACAACCTTGAGGTCAGGGGAGGCTGGGATCTAGGCCCAGTTCTGCCCATAGCACATGTGTGATTGCGGCCAGTGACGGAGTCTTTCTAACGCCAGTTATAATCCATGAATTGGGGCTTCACTAAATTATTATGAGGGCTCTGTTGGCCCATATGTGACAACACCTAGCCCAGTGCCTAGAACATGATGTTCGGTGTGATTATGTCACACTCGAGGGCAGCCTCTCCACGGGTGCAGAAGGGGAACACTCAAGGGCAGGAAGAGTAGGCTGGCCACCGGTGCTGCTTTCTCTCCCAGCACGGCCTCCCTTAGATCCGGCTCCTCCGCAGGGCATGGCCCAGGTGACCATCACAGGGCTCCGTCTCCATCACGTCTCCATACTCATGGCCCGCCCGTGAGTGTCTGCCTGGAGCTGGTCTCACCCTGCTTTAGGAAAGTACCCCATTGCCATTTCCCTTTCAGTAGTTGCACACCGAGCAGAGCCGTGGCCCTGACACATCAGCTCAGCCCGGGACACAGGCACACAGATGTCCGTGCCACAGTGGTGACCTCCTCTTTCCCCAGGTGATGCTGAGCCCTGGGCTGCTCCTGCAGCTCCAGTGCTTAAAAAAACAACAACAGGAGGCCACTTGATTTGTTATTCACTCCACACAATACGTTCCTCACTTCGTGTCCAAACTCCACAGCTAGTGTTGAAAACAGTGAGTTTTGTGCGACTTTAATTAAGCTCCCATAGGCTGGGAAGGAGCGGTCATTAGTGGCCCCGCAGTGGGCCAGCGATGAGGAAACCGGTTCCAGCTCACTACCCAGACAGAGGCTGAGCTTCCCACCACTCACCTGCCATTCTTGGAGAGCTTTGCCTCTCAGGCCTCGGGCCTTGGGGATAGGTCACTGAGCCAGCATCCAAGGAGCTGAATTTGGAACCCGACTTGGCTTTGTGGTCTCTTACAAGTCACTTCACCTCCCTGAGCCTCAGCTTCCTGATCAGGAAAGCGGGGGTGGATGCTGAGATTTAAATCAAGTAACCAACTCCTATGTGCCTGGCACCAAGCCTGGCACGGAATGGGGCTCAGTAACGTTGGCTTCTTATTCTAATTAGGGCAATCTCTCAACAGTTTTGGGGAGCTTGCTAAGCTGCCTAAAGATAATGCTAACGACAGCTTACATTTATTGTTTACTGTTTCTAGGCATTTTTCTAAATGCTTTGTGTGTATAATCTCGGTTAAAACCTTCTAGAGCCCTGGGAAGTAGGTACTGCTATTACCCCATTTGTACAGGGGAGAAACTGGTCACATAATTACCAAGAGGTAGCACCTGGCTTGAAACCCTGGTTGCCTAACTGGGAACCCACGCTCCAAGCCGTGGCTCAGGACTGCCTCCCTGGTTTCATTAGATGTGTGGCCTCCACTCTCAGGAAGTTCTCTGGACAGAGACAGGACAGTAGGCCCCTGTTGTGTGGTGTGATGAAGGCTTGGCGCCGAAGAGATGTTCAGGGCACACTTGCTGGATGAATAAAGGCTGCGGTGAGATTACAGGGAGGGAGTAGCCGATCTAGCCAACCACCAGGCATGTTCTTCTTCTTGGGTTCTAAAGGAAAACCAAGTTTAATTTGCAGTTTCCTCCCTGAGAGGACTTACGGCAGGGTCCAGAGACTGGGCTGAAGGAGAATTGAAAATACTACCCAGTCAACTCTGTCCTTCCCACCCACCATGGGCCAGGCCATGGAACACAGGCGAGTCAGCTCTCTGGACTCATGAGGGCTCTCTGCGCGTGCCCTTGCCTGTGGAGCTCCTGCTTTGCCCTGAGGAGCTGGGACGACCATCTCCCCGTAGGATGCGGACCCCGAGGATGCTCCAGCTGTATTGTGCCATTTTATATAAGGGACTTGAGCATCCGTGGATTTTGGTGTCCGCGGGGGTCCTGGAATCAATTCCCCACACATCCTGAGGGATAGCTGTCTGTATAAATGTAATTGTCATCACAGCTGATGGATATATACGTGAATTGGTGTACTTGTTAGTGGTCTCTCTCCACCACTACATCGTAAGCTCCTTGAGGGCAGGCACTTTGCTTTGTTCTCCAGCGTATCCCTGGTGCCTAGCACACTGCCTAGCACAGAGTAGGGTTCAGTGCACCTCTGATTAGCAAATGGATCTGTTCATAAAGTTGTTCATAAAGACTTTTTAGTGAATGAAGGTAGTCTTCATAACACGACCTCCTAGCAGCCTGCCCAGACACACTGGCTTTGCCACTTACCAGCCTTAACCCAGAAGCCTGACCCTTCATCTGTAAACTGGAGTTAAACTCACCTATCTGATAGACTCTATCAGATAGAGGTTTTGTGAGGGTTAAATGGAGAAATACATAGGATGCTTGGCACTATGCATGGCATAGTGTAAGTCCTCAATTAATACATCATCATTGCTGTTACTTTTATTGGTAGTATGAGTTATTATCAGTCAAGATAGGCTCTGGCAGGATCTGTACTTTTAGACCTAGTATCTTTTCATGGAGACCCAGGGATGGGAGCTTGAGAGATGTGCCCTCCCCCACTGGGATGGAAGCCAGATCCTTGTCACTTTTCTCGATGAGGGCCAGTTGCTATGGGTACAGGTTGGACAGGAGCGGGGGCTTCTCCTGCCACCAATACTTGCTGGCACACAGAGCTGGCCTGCCTTTCCGTTTGACCCCAGCCCCATGCAAGAGAGACTCTCAGGCCCTAAGCGTTATCCTATTGGCAGGGCTGTACTAACACCCTCCCCCCCGCCCCCGGAGCTTTCTCCCCCACTCAAGCTGGTTTTGCACAGCTGCATCCAGGAGAGCCCGGGATAAGAACAGCAAGCCAATGACAGAATGTAAGTCACAAGCATTTCATCTCAGGAGAGACTCTTTCTTTCATCCATTTGGAGCAGGAAGTGGGGAGGTTTCCCCAGAGTCTATACCAGTGCTCTGCAGCCCTTTGCACAAAGCGCCGGCCATTAGGAAGTGGGCTGCTCCTTGCTGCGTTTCTAAGTAGGGTGTCAGTGTCATTTTGGGTAGGGCAGTTCTTCGTTCTGTGGGACTATCCTACCCAGTGCAGGATGTTTAGCATCCCTGGATCCTGACCACCATCAATGTTGATGTGGAGCCAAAACATCCCCCGCTCATTTCCAAAGGTCCCCTGGAGGAGGTGTTACCAGCCCTAGCTAAGAGTGTGACGATGAAGGAGTACAAGAAATAGGCTTGGGACTTCCCTGGTGGCACAGTGGTTAAGAATCTGCCTGCCAATGCAGGGGACATTGGGGTGGGCCCTGGGGTTGGAGAGGAACTTCTGCCTCTGAGGCTCAAGGTCAGGATGGAGGGAAGTTCAGGAGGAACACGTTTGCAGCTGTCTTGCAAGTAAAGCAGGGGGCATCTGGATGCATTAGAGAGTAGAGGAGATTTAGGAACGTTGCTCAGGGGAAGTGTTTTTTTTTTTTTTTTTTGCGGTACGCGGGTCTCTCACTGTTGTGGCCTCTCCCGTTGCGGAGCACAGGCTCCGGACGTGCAGGCTCAGCGGCCATGGCTCACGGGCCCAGCTGCTCCACGGCATGTGGGATCTTCCCCGACCGGGGCACGAACCCGAGTCCCCTGCATCGGCAGGCGGACTCTCAGCCACTGTGCCACCAGGGAAGCAGGGGACAGGGGTTTGAGCCCTGGTCCAGGAAGATCCCACATGCCGTGGAGCAACTAATCCCGTCGTGCACCACAACTACTGAGCCTGTGCTCTAGAGCCCACGAGCCACAACTACTGAGCCTAAACTCTAGAGCCCACGAGCCACAACTACTGAGGCCTGTGTGCCTAGAGCCCATGCTCCACAACAAGAGAGGCCACTGCAGTGAGAAGCCCGTGCACCGCAAAGAAAAGTAGCGCCCACTCGCCACAACTAGAGAAAACCCGCGTGCAGCAACGAAGGCGCAATGCAGCCAAAAATAAATAAATAAATTTATTTTTTTAAAAAAAAGAAAGAAAATATCTTTTAAAAAAAAGAAAGAAATAGGCTTGGGGATTTGGGAATGGCTGGTGGCACTGAGTGGGGATGTCTGAATTGTGTTTATATCAGGGAAGCTTAAGGATGTGCTTGTCTATTTCAAGAAAGTGCCTAAGTAGATGTGTTCAGAATATATCATGGGCCGAAATGGATTCTTATATTTGATTTTCCTGACTAACTCCATTGTCACTACACTGCCTTTGTCCCAGCTGCTTTTCCTGAAATCTATTCATTGCTGCACGCTAGTCCTGCCAGCGAATCCTTGAGGTTAGCACTGTGTTAATATACTGGGAATTTCAGCAGAGCTGGGCTCTCTAAATCAATCACCAAAACAGCTTTTTTTTTTTTTTTCTTGCTCAAAAATACACTGCGAAATGCAGGAACATGTGTGGGAGTGGAGGTTGACTTGGGTGAAGGACACACGTAAAAGGAAAATTTCATAACTTTTTTTTTCTGCAGGAAAAAGGTCTTAATTCTTGTAGAACTGGGCTACAGAACACATTTATGTCTCTGCCGTATCTTTAGCTCCTCAGAACATCTTGGGCTACTCAGAAGTCACTCAGTAATGTTTGCCTGGGGCATTATAGGTACTTAACAAATACGTGTTGGATACAGGAATGAGTAAATTCATGGAAAATTTAAGCCTTTTAAGTGATGACCGTGGTATGGACTGATCAGTATTTACCTTCTCAATCCCCCTGGGGGTTTCCAGGGTGTCAAGGTTCGCCATGGGAGTGTAGACTTCTCTTCCCCAGAGTTTGCTCTGAAGGGAGGGAGAGAAAGGGGCTGCCTATTAGAAGTGGGTGGGGTTGAGATAAGATAGGTGTGTATTAAGATTTGCTTCTTAAGGAAAGCAATAAGGGAGCATGTTTTGAGATTGATGGAAAGAAGTCTATAGAGAACAAGCTCTGATAGATGGGGAGGGAATGAAGCAACATTCTCAGGGTGGGGACAGGGCAAGATGGGAGAGGATGGGGTCCAAGGCCATTGGGGTGGGCCCTGGGGTTGGAAAGGAACTTCTGCCTCTGGGGCTCAAGGGCAGGATGGAGGAAGGTTCAGGAGGAACAACTCTGCAGCTGTCTTGCAAGTAAAGCAGGGGGGATCTGGATGTATTAGAGAGTAGAGGAGATTTAGGAACCCCGCTCAGGGGAAGTGGTTCAGAGGCTGGGCAGGCACTCGAAGAAGGTATACCAGATAATGCTGCGGGGCACCCTTGACGATGAAAGCCAGGAGCTTGTGATGGGCCTAACTTGCCCACTTCTGTGATTTTTTTTTGGAGTTACAGAAAGCTCCACCTCCAGGGAACGGGTGTGGAGAAGGTGTATGAGGCTGCAGAGGTGGGGTTTACAGGGTGTTGAATGCAGAAAGGATGAGGAATTAGACTTGAAGGTGCTGGCGAGGGGTTGACGGCAAGAATGTGAATATAGCCTTTCTAGGGATCTGGAGAGGCCAGGAGGGAGAGGAAGGCAGAAAGGGTTATTATTCCGAAGGTCTCAGTTAGCTTGGTGAGCAGGCATTTGGGAAGTAAGAGAGGGTGTAATCAAGATTAAGATTTCAGGGGTATAGCAGTTCGGGCACTGAGAGCTGGGGTCTGGATGTGAATGGCCCTCCCTGGAATTGAAGCCATGGTGCAGGTTGGGTCATTCGTTGATTGGGACTCTGAAGTCTTGCTGGTGGGATGTAGAGGAAGCTGTGAGCCTGATGCCAAAGACCTTGATGGATGTGGTGGGCTACCTGGTGAGAACAAAGTTGGCAGAGGTTGGTGGTGTCTAACGTCTGATGCTTAAAGAGGAGATGCTTTTATACCAGAATGTAGGAGCTGAGGGTGGAAGGAGTGCTGCAGGGAGAAGAGAGTGTCAGCTCCATCTCATGTCCCTGATGAGAGAATCGGCAGGTTCAAAGGCACACAAGAGTGGCGGTATCCTCCAGGAAGAGCTATTTTGGAAGGGACAATGTGGGACTGCATCCTGCAGGCCTGTAAGCCTTGTAGTTGCCCAGCCTCGAGACCAAAGAAAAAGCCCAGAGACAGCAACAGAGACATCAGTGGTTCATTGGGCAGGGGGATCTTACACAAAGTGTCCTGGAGCAACACCCCAGGGTGTGTAGCAAATGGTGGACAGGACATGGCAGCAGTCTTTGCTACTCAGAGGAGAAGGAAGCTACCATTTATAGGGCAAATTGATGTCAGGCACGCTCATCAGTTTCCAGGGGTTAATGAAGCCCTATAATTAAGAGGATTGGATAGTCATGTGAGTGAAGCAGGGACTGGTCCAGCAGGGGATGTACAGAGAGCAAGAGAACAGCCATCTTTAAGGACCTAACCATACACGCAGGCAAAGGCCCCGTCTTTGAAAGACACTGGGATTTTGATAGGTGTTTTCAGAAGACTCAAGGTGAGGCTTAGGAGGGAGGCAAACAAGGGAAGATTAACCAGGAAAAGAAGCACAGAGCATATCAGGGGGTGAGAGAGGGTGAGAAAGCCCCATACAGACAACACAGATTAAACCTTAGGTACACACTTAGGCCCCATGGGAACTGGGAGGGTGGGAGGAAAGGGATGGCAGAATCAAACTGGGGGAACCACCTCCCCTTTACTGCAGCCACTGCAGTCACCCTCGGTCCCCAGCTTCTGTGCTCAGGACAAGGCACCCACTCCCAAAGCTCTCTCCATCCCCACGGCAACAGAACTCTGTCCCCATCACATCACGCTGCTTTCAGGCCAGGATCAGCAGGGCTCCATGGAGCCTCTGCTCTGCCACGGAAAAGGGGTCAGAGTTCCAGCTGCCAAGGGGAAAAGAGGGCCAGGTCTTGGAGACCTTGAGAGGTCAGGGAAGACTTCCTGGAGGAGGAGCTGCGCCTGGACCTTAAAGAAAGAGTAGGATGGTGGAGCAAAAGCAGAGCAGGAAGAGGGCTTCAGGAGTGGGGCACAGGCGGAAAGGGATGGAATCGAACCTTCCTTTCTTTCTTTAGTAAAGAGCAGGGTATCATAGTGGTTGAGAGCTGGGCTTTAGAGCCAGGTGACCCGAGTTCAGCTCCCGGCTCTGCCACTTGCTGTCTGTTCATTTACCTCTAATTCTGTTTTCTCACCTAAAAATGGAGATGATAATACACCCACTTATGCCGGGTTATTCTGAGGATGAAATAAGTGTGTTTGTAAAACAGCATCCCTGACACACCTGTGAAATGAGCTACCTGGGTCAGTACACTTTTGCCACATAGCAAACTACCCCAAGATTTAGTGGCTTAAGACACATCCATTTATTTAGCTCAAGATTCTGAGGGTCGATAATTTGGGCTGGACTGTGCTGGCCCTGTCTTCTGCTGGTCTCAGCTGGGCTCAATCAGGCAACTGTGGCCAACTGCTGGTCAGCTAGTTGAGTCCGCTTCTGGAGGTGAGCTGTCAGCTGAAGTGAGGGAGCTTCTGGGCCATGTGTGGGTCATCATCCCAGCTGCTTCACATGATGGTGGTGACAGGGGTTTCTAAGAGCAGCAAGAAAGGGCAAGCGCAACCGCATGAGTGTTTCTCGGGTCTCTGCTTGCATCACGTTCGCTATGGAAATGTTGTCAGGGGTCAAAGAAGTTACACGGCCAACGCAAACTCACGGGGCAGAGAAATAGACTCCATCTTTGAAAGGAGGAGTGACAAAGTCACATTGCAAAGTGGTTCATGCGCAAGGATGGGGAAAATCTGTAACTATTTTTATTATATATCACAATGCCCTATTGTGTTCACTTTGTATTTCATTAATTCACTCATTCATTTGTTCACTCATTCATGCAAAAATAATTACTGAGTACCTATCTTGTGGGATGGCAAGAAAAGTAATCCCCAAAAGAATGGCCTCAGTTTCCTAGTCATAGTGCAATCCATCTGGCATTGCTGTCTGAGGTCTGTGACATCCAGTAAAGACATGAGCTGGACCTTTTTCCCCAGTAAATCAGGTTATACTCTTTCCAGAGAAGAGGGAGATGAAGTGGGGGATGGTGTTAGAGCAGGTGAAATAGGAAGATTTATATTTGCAAATTAAAATGAGATACCAGTATTTCATCCCCAGGAAGTCCATTTTTCTGGGCTAACTTCTCCCTGCTGGATCTTAACCCACACGTTTTATTACCGTGATCTTTCCTCCATCTTCCAGATCACTGAGGTTGCTGGTGACTCCAGATCTCTGTTGACCGCAGGTTAAAAACTGTTAAACACACACACACACACACACACACACACACACACACACACACACGCACTCCCCTGGGAACATTCTAAGATTTTTCTCAATTCAGTGCAGGATAACAGCTGTGATATGCCAGCAAGGGACTAAGCCCCTCATTGCTCATGGGGGCCAGGTAAGAATTAGACTGTGTCCTGGGGGGAAAATATTGAGAATCTTATCCTGGAGAGAGAATCCTATTCTATCCAAAATATTAATCTACAAGGCTACATGGAGGGTGTTGTCCAAGGTACTGGTCCAAAACTAAGCAGAGAGAAGCTTAGAGAACGCTTAGAGTAAGGAATATGAAACAGGCACCAGGGAGGGAGCCTGGACGGATGTCTGAGCTGGAGCTCAGTGTCCCTGGAATAGTTTAGTAACACATTCATTTAATCAACTAATATGTTTTTGAGTATATGTTTCATACCAAGCACTGAGTTGGATAAGAGACAATAGTTAGCAAGACAAGCACGGTCCCAGCCCTCAGGGATCTTGGAATCTGATGGGGAGAGACTGATGGTACAAGAGCATGACTAACGACTAACCAGACAGTCCCCCATCAACCCTATGCTGTGGGTACCATTATTATCTCTTGCTTTTACAGATGAATAAATTGAAAGATGAATGGCCAGGTAAATCGTCTACAGTCACACAGCTAATGAATGATGAGACTGGGGACATAAATCCAGAGTCAGTCTTTCTTGAATCATTCTCCTTCCCCTGCCCCACTAGATCGAGTCCTCCTGGTATATCTTTTGCAAGCCCCTTTTACTTGTCTTTAAGCGCACGCATCACATTTTGTGATTCTATTTGTGTGTGATTGTTTGGTGAGGGACCATAGCAAAATAGGTGTGTCAGCCAGTTCAAGCTTTGTTATGCTCTAGTAACAGGTGACCTCGAAATCTGAGTGGCTTACAGTAACAAACATTTCTTGGTCTCACTACATATCCAAGTCTTTCTTGACCTTATCTTCTTTTTGCAGTACTTGTCAAAAACAGCCAACAGTAACAAAGGCGTGCTCTTCATCGAAAGCACAAGCTCATTTGCCATGTTTTGTCTACCAACTTATTGCAGGCAACAGCTTTGCCACATATTTCATCGCTGCATAAAAGAGATCACCATCTTTCCAGCCTCCAGGGATGGTTCCTCACCACCCACTTTCTGGCCCCAAAGTCAATGTCTCACGTTCTAGGGTTTGGCACACACCCGCTCATCTAGAATCGATTTCTTTATCATTCAGCTTAGGTTGATGATGTGCAAATCTCAGGGGCTTAAACCAAGGACTGCTTATTTCTTGTTCGTGCCACATGGTCATTACAGTTCAGCTGCAGCTCTGTGTCACTTCACCTTTTCTGGGACCAAAGGAGAAGCTCCCCTCTGGGACGCTACCGGTCCGCTGGCAGAGAGCAAAGAGAGACATGGCAGATGTCACGATTGCTCTTAAAGCTTCTGATTGGAAATGACGCGCGTCTCTCCTACTGATGTCCCATTGGTTAAGGACACATGGCCAGGTCTGACACTAATGATGCAGGGATGTGTCAGAGCTCAGTCTGGAGGGAAGCACAGGAGTGGCCTCACAGGACAGGGCAGTGAATCAATCTGTTAGAGGCGTTAAGGAGCGTGCATTGACTGTCGCAGGCAGATGCAGAGTTGGCAGACGTTGTATTTTGAAAAGAGGAATGTCAGGGCACATTTTCCTAGGCGCACGTGATGCGCTCCATCTTAGCCGTTTGTCAGTGAGTAGATGGAGGTGGTGGTAGATGAGCAGACACAGCTATAAAGAGTTTTGAGCAGCGCATACGTGGGACCAGCAGTCAAATAGCAGGTGTGTGAGCTTTCTTGAAGATGGAGAATGTACAGATGAACAAGAGAACTGTATTTGTACTTGGACAATTGGACTTGATGGGAAGGAGTAACAACCGTCAACAACAACTAAAATAAATACAGGTAGTTTAAGCTAAAAACAAAGGGTTGGTGCTATTAGAGCAACCCTGGGGTGATTCATTTATAGACTCGAAGGGAGGGTTGCCTAGGGAAAGGCAGGAACAGGGCAGCTCTCAGCAGTACAGGTTCACAGATCTTCTCTAGAGAGTTGCCCTAAATGTGTCTTAGCTATAGTACTGCCTCATCTCTGTGTCTCTCCGTTTCATGTTTTAAATTCCTGGGAGGAGGGAGCCTTCTCGGCCCCTTAACAGCCCTATTCTCGCCAATGGGCAGGTGGTAGAGTCACAGAATACAGACTACTGGGTGCCCAGCCCTATTCTCAGAGGAGATGGGTCATTGTTAGACATTGCAGGCTCAGTCCTGCCTCTTCACAGCTGCCAGCCCCAGTCCCTGGCTCTGCCCCCTCCCGCCTTGTTCTGATAGCAGCACACATCCCATGCGCATCCTTCCTCTCCGTGACAAGCCCAGGTCTGCAGCCTCCGGGGCCTGACCCGCCACACTGGCCATCGCTATTAATGGGGCCTCCTCTGTGCCCCGGCCCTCGGCAGCCTGTTTCTGCCTGAAGTCGCCTTCATCTGCAGCCTCCATCCATGTCAGAGGGCTCTGCTGGAGAGAGCTCCCCAGGCAGGCATCTGTGTCAGGTGTGGGGTGCAGGTTGAGAGCAGGGGGAATGAGGGAGGACCGGCAGCAGGAGAACCTGGATGCGAGGCTAAGGTCCAGGCCGGGGCGGTTGACAAGCACTGCTCCCTCAGGACAGACACCAGAGGCTGCAGAAAATGAGGGGCTCAGCCAGCAACCCCAGTCCAGGGCACCTGTTCATTGTCTCATCCTGGACCAATGCTGACCTTACTTCCCCATAACTTGAGCTCCCTCTGCAGCTCTCAACTTCTCCACTTATACCCACATGATTGATAATATTCAGATACTCAGTCCACTCCCAGGGACTTACTAGGGCTGTGTGAACCTCCAGGCTCACTAGCTTCTCACCCCCTGAAGAAAGCGTACTGGCATGCAAACGAGTGAGATACTTCCTTATCTTGTAAAAAAAAAAAAAAGTCAGACATTCACAAACTTCAGTACTTTATTATTAAAACAAATGACTTGCTTTATTATAAGAAAGAATAAACCTTATACACACATGATATCTACATTCACCCTGTGCCTAAGATCCACTGGGCTATATGACTCCATGATCCTTTTGCCCCATCCCCTTTGGTAATCTGGAAAGGTCTCCTGTATCTTCCGTATTAGCCAAGACTCTTGGTTGCAAGTGACAGAAATGCAACTCAATCCAACTTAAATGCAAAAGAAAGTTTATCATCTCATGTAACTGACAAATTCATGTCTGTTCTGGCTTCAGGCAGGGCTGGATCCAGGGGCTTCAATGACACTTTCGTTTCTCTCTCTCTCTCTCTCTCTGTCTCTCTCTCACACACACACACACACACACACACACACACACACACTCTCACCACCATTTGACTCTGGTTCCTTTTATGTGTAAACTTTGTCTCTCCTATACTAACAGGGGAAGGGGCTTCTGTGATTTACCTCAGGAAAAAAGGCAGCAGGTAACTCTGGACTTAGAGCCGTCCAGCTTGACCCTACAAATCCAGGGGGGACTTTTATTGGCCCAGACTGGGTCATATGCCTGTCCTGAAACCAACTCTGGGCCAAGGCAATGGGTTACTCTGATTGGCCAGCCTGTGATTCAGGCCTACCCCCCTGACCAGGGTGAGGCAAGGTGCTGTTACAAGAAAGCAGATAAAACTCTCAGCATCAAGAGTCCTGCAGCCGTCTTTTCTAGTTCGTCTCTGGTTTCTCACTGGTTTCCATGCAGAAGCCCAGGGTGACCCCTGTCACCTGGCTCTCTCCTGAAGCCGAGGGGCTCACAAGGACACACTGGGCCCAGGAGATACCAGCAAACACAGAAAGAGCAAAGAGCGCAAGGTGGGGGATTAGGTTTGCCGACGGGGCTGGCTGGGCTGCACACAGCCCCATAGGTAGTGGTACAGAGGTGACACCTGTGCTGCAGGCACAAAGTCTGGAATGAAACAGGAAAACAGACAGCTGGGAATCGAAGGCAGACTTTCTGAGCCTGGCAACAGTGCCCACACTGCTTCTGCCACTGCCTGGTTCAGGTGCACAGTGGCAGGACCTACCTTAGCCTTTTCTGTTCGGTCTTATGTTCAGAGACCACACCTCAGTCCAAAGCTCTACTCTTCTCCCAGCTTCCCTGCAGGCTTACAACTGAACTCTTCCAGACAGGCCTGCCGAGTGGCCTGAGTCACCTCTAATCCCAGCTCACTTCCAAGCCCCTTGAATGTTGAATGTCTCAGAAGACTCTGAGAATCCCTCAGATGGGCTAGCAGGTGGAGGGCCCATTAATCTGAAGTCACAGCTCCCCACAGCCTGCAGGGTGCTGTCCAAACTCTGCAGCCCCCAAGCTGCTTCCCCAGCCTCACCTCGCCACCCCGCATCGGCACTCTCTTTTCCCAAATGGCAATGCAGTGCCGAGCCTCTGTGACTTTGCTTACCCTGTTCCCTCTGCCAGAGGTCCCTTGTCCTGGTCGGCTATCTGGACAAACTGCTCTCTTCTTAAGCTGTTCTCAAAACTCATCACCCACAGACCAGCTCCGGGTAGCGTTCATCACTCCAGCTCTGGCCCCCAGCACTTTGCCTGCTCGTGGTCTGTGCTAAGCCTGGCCAGGAGGCTATTCTCTCTGCCCTGTTCAGCATGGCTGTCTTCCCTCCAGGCTGAGAGCTCCCAAGGGAGGCCCTGCCTGGTCCCTCTCTGCTCCCCAGTGCCCGCTCAGGCCCACACCCTAGACGGCACCAAGGAGTATTTGCTGAATTAAACTGAGTGGACTGCTGTCTAGGGGCTGAGTGCCAGTTACAAACCTGGGGGTTTTGCGTGCTTAGCCTCACCTGTTGCCCCTCCCCAGGGAAATGGGCTCACAAGGGGAGGGGGTTTCTGAGCTAGGGACCTTGCTTTCCACAGTTATGAATGTTTACAAATGTTTCCATTGCCTATAGGTACCTGGTCCTGTGGTTAGTGAACATAAGATCATTTTGGAAATGACTCCCCTTCGTTCCTGATTTAGCATCAGTGCCCTGCAGCCCTCAGCACGGTAACCTCTGTGTCGAGGGGTTAATGACCAGTAACCAAACCCTTAAATCAGCCCGCCCTGTCTGCAGCGGGGCCAGAAGCTCATACTTGGTAAAGAGGACAAGGACCATTTCTAGCACACATTGCGGATGTCACAGTCACCACGCAAAATTGAAATTTAAGAAAGCAAGGCTCTGCTCCTTCTCTGCCCCGCCCCGCCATGCCCACACCCTGCCTGCTGTTTCCGTAAATCCTTACCCGCAGGCCTACTGGCCAGGCAGAATCAGGGAGGGGAGCCCAGAGATGAGGGGCACTGAGGCAGGGAAGCTGGACCAGCAGCACCCCATACACACGCACTGGGTCTCTTCTCGCCCTCCATCCCTGCCTGCCTGTTCCTGCCCTGCAGTGCCTGTGGCCAGACTAGAGCCTTGATGAGCATTTTAACCCTCACAACTGCGTTCTACAGGTCAGGAAACTGAGTGGCTCTCAGCTAGGCAGTGAGGGTGGAGACTTGACTTAGAAGCCCACCAGACCACCCTTTTCCTAGACCAGCAGTTCTCAAATGTTCACGTATATCAGACTTAATTGGAGGACTTGTGAAAACACAGATTCCTGAATCCTACTCTCAGAGTTTCTGTTTCAGCAGGTTTGAGACTGGGCTCCAAAATGTGCTTTTCTAACAAGTTCCCAGATGATGCTGGGACCACACTTTGAAACTGTTGTCCTAAACAGTGGTGCATCCCAACCTCTCACCACCCTCCTCAGAGTTTTACAAACAATGCCCTGAAGATAGATCCTGCTTACCCCCCACAATGAGAAGGAGGTTTGGAATCCAGGTTCTGTCCCTATGTTTCCTCCCTAGGCTGCCAGAGTCCCCTCAATACACCTACTTTTCCACCTTGGCTGCACACTGGAATCACCTGGCCTAAAACCCCAAGCCTAGGCCTTACCCCTAAGACTGTGATTTATAGTTTTTAAAGCTCCCCAGGTGATTCAAATATGCAGCCAAGGTGGCAAGCACCGCCTGAGTTTGATCGCATTTAGGGCTGTGTCCTTTTCACGCCTCTATCCTCCCCCGTTTCATTTGCTCACAGGTCTTTCTACTCTCCCAGTGCACACCCCCTCCTCCAGGAAGCCCACCCTTCAGGCCACAGGTTGGTTCTCCTTTCAATGATCTTTGCCCTCCCATTCTGATACTTTGTAATCACCCTATTATGTGTAATTTTCAACCCCTAGACTGTCACTCCCCTGGTGTGACCCCCAACCCCACAGAGAGCTGGGCTCTTAATTCTTGGTTGGGCTACAACCGTCCTCCAGGGTACAGATCCCCTCTAAGTATCCAAAGAAATGACTGCAAGGACCCCACTTTGCCCTGGGTCACTTTTCCCATGAAAGCACCCTGAGAATAGAGTTGTTTTCTCCCTGTTTCTGAACCTCTTGTAAAGAGTGTCCGCCTATGGCTCTCCCCCTTCCAACCCCTCACCACTCACCAGGCTAAGGAAGGTTTTAGCCAAATACCACCACTGCCGCCCCATCTCCTGACGAGAGAGTGTCTCTGTCTCCAAGATACCTCATTTTTCAAGGGCACTTACTCAATAGGCCAGCAGTGTTGCCAAGGAAACATGGCTTAATGGAAGGAATAAAGCCGCTCAAAATCCACGTGCCATTGTTTGGAAGAGAGCCAGTACTTCTGTTGTACCTTGAAAATGTATTATTAAGTAATCTAACAACCCCATTTAGCTCCACGTTCCTGATTTGCTGGGAGGCCCTCTCCACCAACCCCCCCTCCCCCTGCCCATCCTATGATTCCCTGGGGAGGGCTCCAGAATTTCCATAGCAGCTAAGGTATGGTGAAGTAGGTAGGCGAGTCTGGACAGAAGAGGAGATTGGATGATTGGAACATATGTAAATTGGCCATATTATAGAATGCAAGGGACTAGGGGCCTGGAGGCGGTTGTAGAAAGGAGGTTAAAGCTATTCACCAAATGTTCACGAATTCCAGTTGGTGGCGTTTAAGCTGATGAAGATTTACTAGGCATTAGTGTCCTCCTCCCGAGTGAAGGCCTCGTGGTTGACAGCAGTGGTTTTCAAACTTTTTTTGTGAATTCTTCATAACATTTTGTTCAAGTCGAATGTTATGAGAAAACCAAATAAAAGAAAGAAAGCCCAGGTTGGGCTGGGAGAGGGGCCCTAGAACCCCACCCACCAGGCTGTCCTCCCACACCTGACTCAGGAGCCCATGAGACCCCTTTTTGGAGTCCGCGGGACTCAGGGTGAAAAACCTGGTGGAAATGACCTGGCAGTTCCCTTGCTGGTTCCGAGGGATGAGGCCCTTGGGGAGCCTCACTCCTGTGCCTGAGTCGAGGGTTGGGACTCGGGGAGGTGGTGCCCCGGCTCCAGCCCAGGCTGAGGGGAGGCCCATCTGAGCTGCTCCACCTGGGGAGTGGGATGAAGGTCCTGAACTGCCAAGATCTCAGCCTTCCCTGGAAACTCCCCCTAGTCAGGGAGGGGAGAGAGCAGCCATCTGCCTGTGCACCTGGCAAGGTCTTCAAAACTTTCTTAGCCTCGGTTTCCTCATCCTTACAGCTGAAGGTGACCGCAGGTGTGGAAGGTACCTGGGCATACAGGTGTACAAAACTATGTTGGTTTTCTTCCCACCCTTCTCTTCCTGAGGTGTTTCTCCCCGCAGCAGCCATTTCTGGCAGGGAGGTAATATTTCATACAGTGAGGGCTGGAGCTTGTAGAAGGCTGTACTCAGTCTCTGACAGGGGCAGGTCCCGCCTCCAAGCCTGCCAGGTAGAGAAGGGATGCTAAGCACACCTGGCAGGGCGCCCACCCGCATCCTAGAGGGTGGGGGCCCTCGCTCGTCTGGGAAATGAGGTAACAGAGCAAGCCGAACCTGCAGCCCTGGGGGTCTTTGCCTGGCCTTTGTTCTGTGGCCCTGAAGACAGGAGTGTGCACCCGGGGGCACTCCAGGCTCCCTGGCTGGCTGTCCAGCTCAGCTATTAGTCCTTACTCCTGACCCCGGCCTGAGGGAGAGGAAAATGCCCCTGGCGTGAGACCTGAGATACCCATGTGTTTGTCCTTTTCCCTTGTTGGTGATTTTTCTCTTTCAAGCATCAGATTGGGTTTGTAGCCCGGCTGAGCTGTATGGGCTGAGTGGTGAGCTGAAGCACTCACCTGTAGCTGAGAAGGAGCTGAGGGGTCAGGGATGTCATTTCTATGCCCCGGGAGGCTGGGGGGTTTGTGAAACATCCACATACAGGATGACCGCTCGCCCTCCACCTCTGACGTGAGTTACAGCAGGGCTGTCGCCGTCTTAGCACTTCGTAGCATCTTGTATTCTAGGCCTTTTAGTCAAGGAGCCTCCAGCCCTCGGCTGCTCCCTTAGTCCAGGCCCCCTCCTGGCTCGAAGGGATCACAGTGGAAGCTTCTAAGCCAGCCTGTCCCCCTCCAGCCTGGCTGCTGGAGCTGGAGTAACCGGAGGGAGGTAGGCGAGTGAGGTGAGAGGTTACAGGTGCAGCTCTGGTGTCAAACTGCCTCAGTTTAAATCTCAACCACTGTTCTCCAACTGTGTGACTTTGGACAAGTTCTTAAAATCTCCATGCCTCAGTTTCCTCATCCACAAGATGGGGATGATGGTAACAACTGCCTCATAGTGCTATTAGGATTCACTGGGCTAAAGCGTGGCAGCACTCCTGACATCTGGGGCTGGATAATTCTTTGCTGTGGAGGCTGTCTGTGCATTGTAGGATGTGGAACAGCATCCCTGGTCTCTACCCACTGGGTGCCCATAGCAGCCTTTCTCACCCCCATCATGTCAACCAGAAATGTCTCCAGACATTGCCCAATATCGTCTGGTTGGCAAAGCCAGCCCCCCCCCACCCGCCATGGTGAACCACAGTTCTAAGTCATTTCTTATTAAACCTCCAGCTTCCCTGTTGCTCAGAAAGCATAGCTGGGCCTGCCGGGCCTGCAGGCACTAAAAGTGGGGTGTCTTGTACAAAACTGTTTCCCTCTTTTGTGTTCAGGCCACTTACTGATTCAGTCCACTGCTGGCTGGGCTTCTGAGTTGTCCAGGTGACAGCTTAAGAGAATCCTCTTTGTGAATCTCCCTGTGATCTGACCAGCTTCATGGTTACCCCACTCAAGATGCGCTCTGTTGTTTGCCTTTTAAATAACAGACAACTGTCTGTCCTTATTATGATTTTCCCAGACTCTGGAGCAATAAACAGCTCTGATGACAGGTGTACTAGGTAGTAAGTAAGTGCACACATGTCTCTCAGAGCATCTCCTCGAAGCATTTCAGAACAGCTAAGTGGATAAAACTGATTTCAGCTATTACCTAGGCAGCCGCTTGTGTCTGTGGAGCCCGCCCTGGAGGTGAGAGGCAGGTCCTGATGACAGGGATGAAGGAAGGGGTGGCAGTGACCGGCTTCCTGGCTGTCCTTGTCTGGCAGCCCACACTCTGGAGCTTCAGGAGATCCGGGTCCTGGCCTGCCAGGTGCCTAAGAGCTACACCGTCCTGAGGAGAGAGCATGGTGCATTCAACCCAAGGACATAAACAGCTGTGCATCTCTGCAGAGAGGCTCAGGTGGCAGGCCCATGCTTTTGCACATTGAGGGAGGGCTTTCTGGAGGTGGTGAGTTTTTATATCTATTTTCAAAGTAGCAAGAGTCGGGGTATGCGAGTGGAGGAAGCAGAGACAGTTCCCATATCAGTGTGATTAGGACCATTATTTCCTGATATGTTAGTTTCCCCAACTTGGCTGTTGGATCATCCAGGACAGGGAACCACGGTTTTCTCACCCTCAGGACCCAACAGCGATTACTTGTTGGATGGGTGGATGGATGGATGGATGAGATGCCCACCTGCATCTATTTAATTTCCAAAATCCCACCAGTCATCAAATTCTCCCTCAGTGCCAATAAACTGGAAGCCACAGCAGGTCATCAGGTTTCCTTGGTGGTGAACTAAAAACCCAGGTCACACAATGGACAGTCTCGGGATTCTGATGAGAAGCCCAATTTAGGCGATGAATAGGTTCTCCTTGCCTCTGTGTTCTGGTCACATTTCCACACTGAAGCCAGGCATTCTACATTTGGCCTCCACTCAGAACTTTGGTCACTATGATACTTCACCCCCTTTAGGGGAAGAATCAGCCACCTTGGTAGTTTTGATGTCCATTTCCGTGGATTCACCAAACCTGATAACTTGTAAGTTTACCTTGGAGAGCAGATCCTAGCTGTAGTGAGTGCCTTCCATTTGTCTTTCCATCCTTTTTCTTCTGCTTTGCAGAGCTGACTTTATGGAATGTTTCCATGGGCTCCTGTGTTGTCTGACTTCCATCTGGGTTCTGCCAATGGGCCGACCCAGCAGAAGAATGGAGTGAGGAAGGGAGGGTGATGTTGGGGTGTTTATTAGCCACCACTCACCATCACCCGCAAACGTCTCCCTCTCTGAACCCTTCTCAGTCTCTCTACGTAACTTTTCTCTTACAGGTTCTGGTACCAGCTCTCTCCTCTCATCCCTTTGGGCCTGGTGGTGGCAACAGCTCCATGTTACTATTCCAAGGAACTATACTATCCCCATGGCTCCCTTACCCTATACCCACGCCATTGAGAACTGGGCCTTTACTACACCCTCCTTGGATCCCCCTACCTTGAGTGTGCCATTTGTTTCCTGTTGGGGCCTTGAGTGATACACTGGCCTGAAGTTCTTCTTATGTCTGAAGGGTGATCCTGCCTGCCTCTCCACCCCTCCCCTGGACTTCTGAGGGTCAGAGAGAATACGCCCCGAAGGACCACCCTTACTTACCCTCCTCGCTGGTACTGCCCTTCTCACTACACAGTCCATTTTATTCCCTGTACCATGCTTTTAAAGTCCTTGTCAACCATCCTCTTTTACTAAAGCAAAAAATACTTCCTTTTACCGTTTGAAATTAATCAAAAATATTTACCAGTGAGAATTTTTGTATAGATCAAGACAACAAGAGGGCCTACCCTGAATTCTAATCTAAAGCGGAGAAGTGTGGTATCTTGGTTTGCCCATGCGGCCTCATCGTAGGTGGGGCTGTTAATTTCTTTACTAGTAGAGGATGAGAGCTCACAGACCCCGTGACTGCCCACTCAGAGCCCTTGTTGGGAACCACTGCCTGAGGTTGGGGGAAGTGACTGAAAACTTTGAAGGCCAAGGGTCACATGACCTTCTTCTAGACCAGAGCCAGCCCTGATCTTTGTAAACAAAGTAATTCATTTGTATTGTCTATGGCTGTGTTTGCACTACAACTGCAGAGTTAATTGTCCAGACTGTCTGGCCCTTTGTGCAAAAAAAAAAAAAAAGGTTAAAACAGCAGCCTGACTGCTCTCCTTTGAAAGGCCTGGTTGGCCCCTGGCTGGCATCTTGGAACTTGGATTGCAGGAAGGTTCCCACCATTCCCACAGATGGTAAGAGTGGCTCACTGTGCCCACACTGATTATACAAATAATATGGTTTGTGCTGAACACCTGCCTTCCTTCTGGAAGTCTGGGATTTCAGTATATAAAAAGCCTGGGTGCTGAGCCTCTAAGAGCTTCCCTGGTAGATAACCCTTCACAAGCATTATCTCAACTCCTTCCTGCTTGTGAAGGGCCGTTCTCTGTGACTGCTGGGAGAGGACCGTTGGAAGCTTGTGCCTGGTTTCCTCCAGACTGTGCCCCACGTGCCTTTTCCCTTTGCTGATTTGATGTGTACCCTTTCCTGTAATAAATCATAGCTATGGTGCAATCAAACGCTGAGTCTCCTGAGTCCTAGTGAATCATCGAACCTGGGGGTGGTCTGGGGGACCACCCAACACACTGCAAAACCCCAAATATTTGCCACCTGGCCCTTTAAGAAGAAGTTTGCCAACTCCTGCTCTATACAGTCTTAGGACAGATGGAAATTACCTATTACATATCCACCATGCCGCAAGACTCTGAGCTCCCTAAGGTGCGGCCCGTGTCCTTTGCTCTTTAGCTACCAGCCAAGCACAGCATCTTATACAAAATAATTATGGAGGGGGGGAAGCCAGCAAGCCTGCAAATAATGGATTCAGGCAGTGTTTTTTTAAACTGTGGGTGGTGAAATCAAGTTAAAAGGTTATGGCCAATGTTTTTCAATGAAAGAATAGAATAGAAAATTGAGTACGCTGCATATAGTAAGGCTAAGTTTGATTTCTTGAACATTTTGTTTCAGTTGTACGTGCGGACCAGACACTGTATCGAATCATAATGTAAAAGGGTCTCTTCTTGTCCGTTGCAATGGAAAATCATTTGAAGGCCACTGAATTGTGGTCTCTTTGCCAGCTGCCTGGGGAGATGTCCTACAAACCCTCCCCATCTCTCTGGTCGTTAGCGTTTGACCTCGTTCTCCCCCTGCCCCCAGAACGTGTACTACACGAGCAGTCAGCAGATCCATGTGGGCATCCTGAGCCCCACGGTGGACGACGACGACAACCGGTGCCTGGTGGACGTCAACAGCCGGCCGCGGCTCATCGAATGCAGCTATGCCAAAGCCAAGAGGATGAAGCTCCACTGGCAGTTCTCTCAGGTAGCAGCCCCACCCGGAGAAGCAGCAGCATAGAGAAACAGGGGAAGGGGCCGGGGCAGGGAGGAATAGGAGGGATGGAGGAGGAGAGGGACCAGTTCTCGGGGTTTAGTGAGCACCTACTATGTGCCAGGTGTTTGGTATACGTTAGCTCATTGACTCATTGATACTGGCTCTGAGGGAGGTTATTATTGTTGTTGTTGTTGTTGTTTTAGTGGCATTTTATTTAACTTTTAGATATAAGGAAACAGCCTCAGAGGTGGGAGTCCCCTGCCTGAAGTCACACAGTGAGGGGCAGGGCAGGGATTTTAAACTCAGATCTCTGACTTTAAACCTCACATTTCTTCTGACAAGCCCCTTCTCACAAGCGCAGCCCCAGTCTCTCAGGTATAGACAGTGCTGGGTCGTCTCTGGTCTGTGAGCCGCTCTGCCTTCCTTCTCATTCTGTAGGGAATGAGGTTTTCTCAAAGGGCAGTGTCTGGGAGCCATTTTGTGAAGGGCAGTCCACACACTGGTGACCATGAAATATTCCTTTATTAAGTTTCCATCAATTCTGAGGACCATATTTATCTTCCTGCTCTGCATTGGCCTAGTTATAAAATGATGCTCCGGGGGCTTCCCTGGTGGCGCAGTGGTTGAGAGTCCGCCTGCTGATGCAGGGGACGCGGGTTCGTGCCCTGGTCCGGGGGGATCCCACATGCCACAGAGCGGCTGGGCCTGTGAGCCATGGCCGCTGAGCCTGCGCGTCCGGAGCCCGTGCTCCACAATGGGATAGGCCACAACAGTGAGAGGCCCGCGTACCGCAAAAAAAATAAATTAATTAAAAAAAAATAATAATGATGCCCCGGGATCAAGACGCCAGCTGGAGATGGCCCGCAGTGACCCAGCTTTGAAGAAAACCAGTGCCTTGGCCCAGAGGCCTCCAGCCCCTAAGGAATCTGCTAAATAAGGATCAGTTTCTGCCCACAGATAGGGACGCCCACCTCCCAGGTAGTGCAGGGAAAGCACTCAGAACAGGAAGTGATGGAGCCCGTGGGGTTTTAGGGCATCAGGACTGCTGGGGGCTGCACATGGTGGATGCTTCTGGGGAAGTCGGGAACAGAATGTCTATATTCATGGGACGAAGAGGCAGGGACCCCGACTCAAGCCTCCCAGCAAGCTGCTTCCGCCCTGAGAGGAGGCTGACAGGCACAGGATGGAGGTGTGCGGTTGGCCTGACCTTGATTCCAATCCTCATGTCCAGTGACTCTCCCCTGTAGTGGTGGGCCAGTGAGGGGAGGTCCCAGCTACGTCAAGTTCTATAGGCACGGGGCACCTTTGACCTGTGGTCTGGGGGTGCGGAACCTGAGGGCTGAGAGAGACCCTCGGTTGGGTCCTAAATGGATGGTGAGGGTCAACCCTGAGCAGCAAGTTCAACACACGTCATAGATTTAGGGGCTCGTTGGAAAGCAGGAGCGAGAGCCCAGACTAGGACTTTGGGACCCCGGGAAAGCAGATGCTGGGAAGCAGCACAGGGAGCCAATGACAGCGCATCTGAGGGTGGGTAGAGGATGCACGTGGCAGCTCTGAGTCCAGGCTGGGCCTGCAGGATGCGTGGGGTTCAATGAAAGAGAATGGTGCCCGGGGACTCCTGCCCTGCCCCTTCCTGTCCATATGACCTTTGACACGTGTTGTAAACTGTAAAGGTCTGTCCCGTAAGAGGAATTAGCTAAGGTTCATACTGTGCTTAACGTGTGCTGCACTTCCTAGGCGCCTGGCGCACACCAGCTCATTTAATCCTCACAACACCTGTGTGTGATTAGATGTGGACCATTAGCCCGAGTTCATAGATGAGGAAACTGCGGCACGAAGATGTTAAATAACATACCCACTGCTTATTATTATTATTCCTGAACTACTTCAGATTCTCTGTTTTACTTCTAATCGTGGGAGGATGTTGGAAGTGGCCCCTGGAAGAAGGTCAGGGGCAGGGCCGAGGCTTAGAATATGGAGCACTTCTTCCTACCACCTCTCTCTCTCCTGGTGGAGCCCAGATGCCCCAGCTGTGACCTGTTCTGACCGTGCCCAGCAGAAGCCTTTGTCACTTTCCCCAGCCAGGCTTCTGGCCCAGAGTGACACAGGACAGGGCTACATTTCCCCTCTGTCCTCCTTCAGATTACGAGGCAGAGGGAGCCCTGGAGGTGTGTGGTCAGGGAGGAAGGCTGGCCATGGGCTGGGTGGTAAAGTGGCTGCTGCCTCCTGGCTCGGATTAGATGCAAAACAGGCTCACAGGCTGGAGGCAGCAGAGAGAGGAATGGGTACCTCGGCCCGCGGAGGTGAGTGGGCTGACTTGGCCGGGTGAGACGGGGACCGTACCATCTGGAGGGACTCACCTCAGGCTGCTCCCTGCTGCCGTCAGCCCCACCTCCTGCTGCCCTGAGTTCAGCTTCCTCCTGGGAGCTGACTGACACCGTGCAGGAAGATGGGGCTGGCAGGTTGGGGCAGGGCTGGTGGCTTTCCAGAACAGAGAGTACATAGCTTGGCCCTCGAAGAAGGCTTAGGAGTTTGCTCCATATAGAAGTAGTGAGGGGCATTCCAGGGAGAGGCAACGGCACGGGTGCGAGCTGCGGGCATCAAACCCAGGCCACGTGCGGGCAGCTGCGGAGGGTCGGGTGTGGCTGGATCCTCGTGGACCCCATGGGGCGCAGCCAGAGATGCGCCTGCAGGGGCAGCTGGACCTGGACCTGGTCCTGTGGGAGGTGAGGCTGTGTGCGGGGGACTGGGGCGTTTAGGTCTGGGTTTTGGCAGCCCCCAGTGGCCGGGATTGTGGAGCTGAATGGGGAAGAGAGATTCTAGAAGCGGGGAGGGGCAGGTAGAAGAGTTACGGGGAGGCTCAGATGCAGTTTGAAAGTTTAGCTGTTCCCTCCTCCTTCTCCTCCATGACCCTGGGGTCTTCTGGACTCCAAGATCTCCTCTCAGGGCAGGGTCCGAGGCTGCCCCTCACCAGGGGAAGAGAGCTCGGTCTGTCTGTGGGGTCTCAGCCTCTCCGTGCCCAGCTTCATGCAGTTTGAATCCAAACCCGGGCTGCTTTGACATCCCAGCCCCGCATACAGGCACATCCGACTCCTTTCCAGCCCTCGTAGACAGATGGCCTTCCCACACATGCCCAGATCCAGAGGCCTTGGTGCCCCCAACCGGCTCTCATCTCATCTGCCCGTTCCCAACTGGGGCAGAGAAAGGAACATTCCTCCAAAATCCAGCTCCTTCCTTCACTCATCTCAGTGCATGGCCTTGAACAGGCAGCCGGACAGATTCCTGCTTGAAGGGACACAGTGACCAACCAAGCAGGCCACATTGGCATGTGCAGCCCTGAGGTCTGGGCAGTTTTCAGCTACTTATACGTACATCTAATTAAAACTACCGGGGCACTCTGGCAGTCACCTCTCTGATCCTTCTACCAAGGGGACCTGTTTGGAAATAATATTTTTAAATCCCTAATTTGCAAGCCCAGAGCAGCTGCTCTCACTTGATATTTAAAAATTAATGTATGTGAAATTTTTGTTTAATGCAAAATGACCAGTGTTTATCAAGCATCCTGGAATCTGTCCTCAAGCCCTCACTGGTGAGGAGCTACTGTTGATGAGGCCAGAGGAAGCTGGGAGCCTCTTAAATGATTAAAGTCATTGCTTGGGCTAATTTTCTTGCAACAGGTTTAATCTTTGCAAATTACAGGGGGATCCTACCAACTAAAATGTTCTGGTGGAGAAGTTGGGCTGAAAGATTTTACTGGTGCATTTCAAATCTCCTTTTCACTTTCACATTTTGCATTATTTACTCTCCTGAGGGCTACGTTTAAACTCCAGACATTCAGGCTGAATTAATTTCAAAATAATCTAGTGTGATTCTCCCAGGTTCTCCTACAAAGAAGATAGACATTTGCATATCTTGGTGTTCCATCTCATAGCCTGATTTTCTGTTTAACAAATAAAATGCCTTTCTTCTAACCCCTGCAAGCTCTTCTGAATTTTCCACGCTTCAGGATGAATCAGGACAGCGTCAGGTACTGACACTGAGAAACCACATTTGATGACAACATCTCTCAGCAACACTGATGCACAGGGCTCTGATGAGCAGTTTTCCAATGATGGACATTCTTTCCTTCCGTCATTCATCAAGCATTTATTGAGCATGGTGGTTGGGCGGGAGGGATGCAGATATGAATCAGACACGGCCTCTGCCCCTGGAGGAGCTCATGGGCGTATAAACACATAGCAAAACTGGATGACGAGAGCTGAAATGAGGCGGGTACGGTATTCCAGTAGCCGAGGGTGATGGGCTCTGTCTGCACAACTCAGGGATGGCTTCACGTTCAAGGCATGTTTGATCTGGATCTTGAAAATTGTAGGATAGTTCCCAGGCATAGAAAGGGAGAGCATCCCATGTTAGAGGCTCAGCATGGGCAAAGGCAAGAAAAAGCAGAGCATATTCAGTGTTGGTATGGATGGAATTTAGAATTTTCAATGGGACGTGAGAGAGATCAGACGTAAGCGTCAGTTTGGGGCAGATAATGGTCACTGAAAATCATGCTGAGAAGTTCGGACTTCACCTTAAAAGCAAAGGGAGGGACTAGGGGAGGTTCTTAAACTGTAGATTACCATGATGGGGTCTGAATCCCTCTAGCAGCAGACTGCAAGGTGGATTGGAAGACAGAGAAGAAAGTAGTGGGCTGTTCCATCATCCCTGTGAGAAAAGGGGTAGACTCGGTTGCCATGGAGGCGTGGGGCCAGGCAGCTGTTGGGGAGGACTTGGAGAGACAGTTCAGCAGTCTATTGGAAGTAGTGATGGATTAAATGGAGGTAGTTGTGAGGGGAGATTATGAATCCAGGGCCACCCCAGGCTCTGGGTCTGAAGAAGTCAGTGGATACCCGTCTCTAAACAGCCAACATTTCCCACATCAACACATGATGAGACTTCATTAACATTAGAAGTGGTAGTTGTGACTCCTCCCGGATTAGAGAATTTCCTAAACTGACTATGCACTGGGATTATAAATTCATATGTGTTAAGTATAAAACTTTAATCTTCCCAGAGTACCCCACCTACTGAGATCTGGGGGATTCTGGGATTAGGTGATGCAGTGTTAATGAAAGAGGCATCTAGTCAGTGACCCCTGGACCAGTAGAAGGAGAGGGAAGCAGCAGATATCAGGTCACTACACAGGAGAACGTTGTGGCAGGACATCTGTCATGTGAAGCAACAGACTACCTCTCAGGGGTAATGAGATGCCCACCCTCCCCACCATCCCCCCATCACCATTACTTTGAATGGTTAAGCAAATGCCGAGGCCTCTCTTCAAGATGTTATTGAAGGGACTCATGCCCTAGGAAGGCTGTTGTGATGTGTGTTCTTTAAGGTCCAACTTCCTTAAAGTCTATTTGTGCGCATGGTTGAAGCCAGAAAGACCTCAGGAGTGCCTGATCTCTGCCCTCAAATATCTGAAAGGCTTCTCTAGGCAAAAGAGAGCAGGATTGTCCTATGTAGCTCTGAGGGAGGACCAGCTGGAGGGAGATTCAAGGACAATTTACAGAGCAGCTTTCTCATAGTCAGAGATGCCCGGGCATGAGATTGGCCATTCAGGGAAGAGGTGGGCTCAGACGACCACTCAGCAGGCCATCAAACATGCTACAGCTCTAAGTGGAGTTAGACCGGATGGTTTTAAGGGCTTACCAGCCCTGAAATTCTGTAATTCTAAGCTCCTGAAGTTAGCATGCCCTGAAAAGGGCTTATTCTACCTAGAAGCCCAGACGGGGCCTGCCTTACTAAAAAGCACCATAAACTTGAAAATGAGCTGCACTCCTGGTATAAGGGTCATCGTTATCCCACTTTATGGAATTGTTTATCTGTTATTTTCTCCATGACTCTTTCTCCCATCAACCAATAGATGGGAGGGCAGGGCTGTCTTACACTTTCAGTGTCTCCAGCACCTAACAGAAAGCCTGAAACAGAAGAGACACACAGGGTGCTGTCAATTAAATTAAGGAGTCCTTTCTAAAAATTCACAAATATTAACACAAATACCCTGTGTGCCAGGTCTCAAGCTAAGTTTGTGGGAGACCCAAAGATGAACAAACCCTACCCTTGATAACTCTTCCTTGCATGCATGCATGCTGATTAAAAACTAATTGTACTAGAGTATTTCAAGGACATTTGAACATAATAGTCAAAGGGCCCCGCTTAGTTAGAAAATCCCTATAAGAACACTTTTAGGTGGTAGTGCATCCCAGCCGCAATACACAGACATGCGTGAAGAGGGGTACTCCAGTTTACTCTTCCTATAGCTTCAGATTTGGGGGAGGAAGGTGGAAATGATTTTTACTAAAACAATTATGCATACTGTATGAAGGGGAGTAGCAATTTCTATGAATATTTGTTAAAACAGGGGGCTTTGATGAAATGTCGAGGTGTTCTGGCCATATTTCACGCTGCCTCAGACTCTGGCATGTGCTCTCACTCCCGTTGGCCACTGGGTTCTTTGGTGGAAACACTGGCAAGGCCCATTCGGGAGTCCGAGGGCACACAGGGCAGCGTTCCCGCTGGTGGGCGGTCCTGCCATCCCACCCCCATGCTTGCCTCGTTCTCAGCTCAGCGTTAATGCATTTTCCAAATGGAGAACATCAAGGATAACAGCAGAGGTGACCATTAAGGCCAGGAGAGAAGAGATTTTCAAGAGCATGAGGAGACTGCCTGGAAGAGAGCTGAGGGCAGAGCTGAGCCTGCCTGGCCAGGGACCACTGGCTCTTACTTGTGGGATCTAATTTGATAATTTGATGCAAGATGAGTAACCCACTCAAAGAAGAACTTATTTGCAGAGGGCATTTCCCAGGGAGCACCACTGATTCTGCCAAAGAATTTCCCAGCACGCAAGGAGGAGGAGTCCTTGACTTTCTCCTGCTCCACCCCCCAGGCGCTGGCAGGAAGTCCAACTTTGAGAACCTTTTGTGCTGAGAAGAAAAGGCTGTAATCGGGTGTTTCCTTATGGCTCTGGAATAAAGCAGCTTTTCATTTCCATGTCACATGAAGGGGCAAGTGTGGGATCATCCAGTTTTGAAGGACTGACAAAGCCTTGTTTAGGCCCTGAATATTTTCTTAGTTATTTTTAGATTACGGCAGTCAGCACTTTAGACCAGGAGCCAGGACCAGGTGTGACAGCTCAGTGCCTCACTATTCAAACCTGGGTGAGATTTTTTTTTTTTTTTTTTTTCTTTTTTGCGGTACGCGGGCCTCTCACTGTTGTGGCCTCTCCCGTTGCGGAGCACAGGCTCCGGACACGCAGGCTCAGCGGCCATGGCTCACGGGCCCAGCCGCTCCGCGGCATGTGGGATCTTCCCGGACCGGGGCACGAACCCGTGTCCCCTGCATCGGCAGGCAGACTCTCAACCACTGCGCCACCAGGGAAGCCTGGGTGAGATTTTTAAATTTATTTATCAAACTTTTATATAGTGCTTACTATGCGCCACATACTACTGTAACTGCTGTATAAATATTACTTAATCCTCATGACCTTGCTGTCAGGTACTTTACCATCCCCATTCTACAGTTGAGGAAACTGAGGCACAGAGAGATTATGTAATTTGTCCAAGGTCAAATCAGGCTTCTGCCTCTAGGGCCCACACTTTAAACCACCATGCTGTGGAGCCTTTGTCTTGCCTCTACAAAGCCCATGGATTGCTGCAGTGGGAATTTGGGGCTGCGGTCTCCCTGCCAAACCTTGTAGGTGTGTGTGAACTGGCTGGATTCCTGCTTCCTCAGCAAACTCCCTCCAGCCATCCTGCTGTCTCCATAGCCCCCTTCACCTTTCCTTTTGCACTTGACATTGCCATTACCCCATTTTCAGTCCAATGGCCCTCACAGCAAATCCCAGGCAGGCTCTCACTCTGGCACAGGTGCGTCTCCTTTAAGAAAGACAAACACCAAAGCACTTTTTGAATAGAGTGTTGAATATTCGTAATACAGAAAGACCACTTTCCTCTACAAAAAGACTTAATCTCGGTGGGGGGGGGCGGTTCTTTAACTAGCACTAACATTCCACCCATGCTTTGAATTATTTGATTACTAATCATTAACTACTTAACCTGGGAACTCCCGAGCCCACTGTGCTTAAAGCCACAGACCCACTGGGCTACTTGCCCGTAGAAAATTAATTAGAACGGAAAGTGGAACGGGAGCTCTGAGATAAGCAGAGTCTTATTCAGTCCACACACAGCCCCCTCATAAACACCGTGACTGCAAACGTGAGCTCAGCCCAGCTGCTTCATATCCTCTACCTCAAGGTGGTGAGTGCGAGTGACAAGCCAGGCCTCATCCTTTCCCTGGAGAGGGTGACGGTTTGCTTGTGGTCCCCAGACTGTGATCCCTGGACCAGTACCACCAGCAGCTGAGATACTCGGGAGCTTAAAAAGGCACATCTTGGGCCCCATCGCAGACCCGTAGGGTCAGAAGGTGGGCCCCAGTGATCTGTGGTATCACAAGCCCTCCAGGGACTGTCTAATCCATTTACCCAACCCACATCCCCAGGAGAAACCAGGAAGGTTGGTCTGGTGCTTGAGGTCCCACCTCTAGCTGCTACAGACACACCTTGGGGAAACAGGAAGAGAGGAGGTGCATGGCTGTGTAACCTGGGGTCGGATCCTCAGTGCCTCAGCCCAAGGCGCTCATGGGCCACGGCTCCACATGCCCGCCAGGCATATAGTCAGCGCTCCGTGTCTGAGTGCCCCACGGTGCTCCGGTGCCTTTTGCAAATGAGAAGACTGAAGCCCATGGTGGCTCAGCCCCTTACCAGGGTCACGGCCAGGGAGAGCCGCCAGAGACAAGGCTGGGAGCAGAGTCCCGTGTTCCCTGCTTCCGCTCATCCCACCTCTGATGCCGTTTCTAGTCTCCAGAGAGGCTCGGAAGGAGAAGGACCTAGGCTGGGGGCTGGGAACCGAGCTCTCGGAATTATTATTAGCCTTCTTAATTCCATACATTCAGCTTTCCATTTTTTTTTAATGGGAAGTATACCGATTTCACTTTATTAGCCTAATTTCGGAATGGGATCAGGACTATGGGGTTGAGGTCAGGTGTGAAGGAAGAGGGTTAAAATTTGTGACAGCAAAGATCCCTTCAAAATTCCGGTGCAGTCCTCAGTCACTGCAGCCTAATGGTCAGTCAATAGAGCTGAAATCCAGAACACTGAAAGCAGACTCCTGTGCTCCATTTCTGTCCAGGTACTCTTCAGTCACAGTGATGAGGTCCACCAGGTTGCCTTTAGGAGGAGTCATGCTGTCAGGAAAGAAATTTACTAAGGTGTGAAAGAGCAGAGTTCTTTGAGCACAGGTGTGATCCACACTGGAAAAGCCTAGAGCTGTGAAATCTGAACCAGATTTAAACAGAGCTGAAGCTAGGAGCTGAAACTCTTTTGTCTCTTCTGGGTCTGAATGATCCACAGTTATATAAAGATCATTTTGTAGATATTTCAGAGCACTAAGGGGATCCATTTGGGCCTTCTCTTCAACCCTGTGTTTTCTTATGAGGTACTTGCAATGCCTCAATAAGTAATCTTTTGAAGGCCTACACAATTTCAGTGACCAGTAGTCATCTAATCTCATCTTTGGGGACCAAGATTTTCCTGGATTCCCACCAAATAAATAATGAACCTTGTGTATGTAACTCATCGTATACAAGCTGATGGGCAAATCTTGGACATGGTTCTTTCTCCTGAAGACTTTTACTTGGATTATCCTTTGCAGCTTGATCATTCTTATAGACACAAGACCAACTATTCCTTACAATGTCATAAATCCAGAATGAATTTCTGACATTCTCTTCCCTCTTTTCCTTGTCTTTGCTGAGTCCAGGTAAGACATGTATTTCATCCAGTTCTGGATCAATGGTTGCTCTCTGTATGAATCCTGTCATTGGAACTGATGATCAAACACCAGTTTCGGTCCTCCATCAGCAGTATCCTCACTGAGTAACATCCATGTGTTTGTGTCAATGTCATAATGATAGAAATCACTTTTCAGAGATTTGCTGTTCTTCACAGAGGAATCCGAATAACGCCCCGGTGTGTAGATTTGCCTTCATTGAATGTCAATGCACATTTTATGACATGATCTAGCGCTAGGAGCATTCTCTTTCTCAGTGTCTCTAGAGATACACGTCCATTGGTTCTCTTTCACACTGTACGCCCAGAAGTCAGCAAGATCTTGTGTTCCATCCCAGCCACCAAACAAATAAACAGTCTCTGTTTGAACATCAATAACCATCTGATGGCCTCCTCTCATTCCTGGTCGGTTATCTTCTCCATCACCTTTGGTACTTTTGGGAATGATTTGACTCCATCGTGGCTTATATTCCTGTTGACTGATGTACTGGTTGAACAAGCCATCATTTACAGCTTTTTCAATCAATTCTTCACAAGCATCAAAATCACCCTTCAGTACCAATTTATCGTGCAGATCTGTTAACATGGGATGTTCCAGGGCAATCTTGGTTTTCTTTTGCAGTGATTCAAAGGCCTCTGTATAGTTATGTTGTCTGAAGTGTTTTAGGCAAAGGCGAATAGCTTCCTGTTCACGGTACTACTTACTATACCAGTTGAGACAGGGTTGTACTACATCGGGATCATCAATGCCACTAAGTTCAACATACCAGATGCTAAAGTTAAAGCTGGGTCCCCACGATAAGAGTGGAACTATTTTAATGAATCAACAAGGAAACATCTGTTCACCAATTTTATGCTTCAAGGTAAATGTTTCTTTGTTATAATCATTCTTTAAGCCACTGGACAATAGCTTTGTCATGTTTTCTTCATTCATTCCACCAAAGACTTTAAATTTCTTCAAACTGCAGACATGAGTTTTCTCGTATTTTCCAAATGTGATATTCTGGACTATCGCAGGCCTTTCAAGCTTCAGAAACAAGTACTGGGCAGGGTAGTTGCTCTCTGTAGACCACTGTGAAGGCTGGTCATTTGGCTTATCCACTAAAATGTTCATTACACCCAAGTATCTTCCTTCTGAACAATGCCTTCACATAAGTATTCCCATTAAAGTTTCAGGAAGGTAGGTGGAGGAGAAGGAGCTCCACTTGTGTAGTGCGCAGGGCAGAAACCGGCACTCGGGCCCCGCCAGCCGCCATCTTGTCAGCACCGTAGCGACCGCCGCCCGTTTTCTTTTGATGCTGTTTCCATACTTAACTTGGTTTCCATTCCAGTTAGGCTCTCTGTGTGCTGTGGCATCCCTCCTGCAAGGTTTAATTGCCCTTTTTTAAATTCTTTAATTAAAAGTATTGTGTTTCCAGATCCTATAGTTTTAAGTATTACACAAATCATTTAGACGACTGGACTAATAAACCAAGCCACTGTGCCCTCCACCGAGGGCGAGGCCAGCCAGGGGCCCTGCATCCAGCCCCCGCCCACTTGTGTGAGGACCAGAGCCTGCTGACAGGTGGCCCTGCTTCCTTCCTTTCTCCCAGGCTCTGCGTTCCACACAGCAGCCAGGGGGACCCGGTTAGCATGTCAGTCCGACCCTGCAGTGGCCTGTACTGTCACCAGGTGAACAGCCGAAGTCCGTTCGCACAAGATGCCCCTCCCTCCCCTCTTGGGCCTCATCTCCCACCCCCGCCCCGTGCTGCTCCCTGCGCACACCAGGCCTCTGCTGGTGCAGGAACTGCACTCTGGGGCACAAGACTCCCCCAGATACACCTGGGCTCCTCCTCGTTCATGTCCTTGCCCAGCTCTCATCTTCTCAGGGGGCATCACCGCAACAGCCTCCTGCTCTCAGCACCACTCCGGTACCCTCACAACCTCCCGGTCTTAGTCCGTCCACGCTGCTATAACAAGAAAGGACCAGAGACTGGGAAGCTTGAACAACAGACATTTATCTCCCACAGTTCTGGAGGCTGGAAAGTACAAGATCATGGTGCCAGCAGATCTGGCGTGTCACACCTTCTCACTGTGTCCTCACGAGGCAGAGGGAAAGAGGTCATCCCTCCTGTGACTCTTCTTGTAAGGGTACTAATTCCATCATGAGGGCTCCACCCCTATGACCTAATTACCTCCCAAAGGCCCCACCTCTCATCACACTGGTGATCAGGGCTTCAACATATGAATTTTAAGCAGACACATTGTCCACAGCACTGCTCTACATTTTTGTGCACAATCTTAGCACCTCTAACACACTATAGAATTTACCACTTGCTCCCCCTCCTGGAATATAGTCTCCACAAAGACAAAGATCTTCTCCTGTTTAGTCACTGATGTATCTCAGTGGGCGGGAACTGCTCCTGGCATGTGGTAGGCACTCATTAAATATTGGATGGATGGATAGATGGATAAATCATGTCTTTGCAGAGAGCTCTCAAAAGAACTAGACCAACCTGACTCACCAGAGCCCTTGAAGCTCTTCAGATGACCTTCCACCCCAGGCAATGGGACACCAGCAGCTCTCGGTCTAGTCTACTACCTTGAGGCAGGTGTGGGGTGGGATAAATGGAGGGGAGGGTGTGGCCACTCATCCTAGTGAGGAACAGCGAAGGGGGCAGACTCCCAGGTTCTCAGCCTGGTTCTACCACTGACTGACCATGTGACCCCACCTCTCTGAGCCTCAGTCTCCAGTTCTACAAAATGGGGATAATTATCATCTCCACCGCTCAGGGTTATGGTGAAGAACACTTGAGATTGAGTGTGTGAAGCATTTGACACAGTGCTGGGGACATGGTAAATAAGCCTTGACTGTAACTACTTTTACCTCAGGGCCAGAGCCCGCAGGTAGAGGTAAGGATGGTAATACCACCAGGCTGCTCCCAAAGGCACTGAGCTCACCAGGAAGGGACTAAATCGAGAACAGGAAGGCTCCTTTGCAATTTTGGTGAATGGCATTTGGCCGGAGAGGGGGCGAGAGCCCACAGTTTGCTCAGTGAGAGAGGCTGAGGTCCAGGAAGGAAGACGGGAGGGAGACTGGCCACTGGCTCCAGCACCAAAAGGTGGGATGGCTCCTCTCTCCGTATCCCACATACGTACCAAGATGTATACCAGGCCTCCAAGGTGGCCTTACTACTCTATTCTAGAAGATTCTCCTCTCAGAGCCTTTGGGGAGGGTGCTTTCTTGACCTCATTCTCCACCCTCCCTACAGGCCCAGATGCCCTCACTGAGGTTGTGTCTCCTTCACAGCCCTGCTCTTGGCCTCACTCCATTTCCTCCAGCACCTTCCCGGAGACCACACAGGCTGTTTCTGCCTCAGGGTCCCTGTGTTTCCTGTCTCTAGGGTGCTGAAGGCACAGCTGGGCCAGGGTAGGGCCTAGAAAGTGCTATATATATTTTTTCTGTTTTATTATTTATTTATTTACTTTAACATCTTTATTGGAGTATAATTGCTTTACAACGGTGTGTAGTTTCTGCTTCATAACAAAATGAATCAGTTATATATATACATATGTTCCCATATCTCTTCCCGCTTGCGTCTCCCTCCCTCCCACCCTCCCTATCCCACCCCTCCAGGCGGTCACAGAGCACCGAGCTGATCTCCCTGTGCTATGCGGCTGCTTCCCACTAGCTATCTACTTTACGTTTGGTAGTGTATATATGTCCATGCCACTCTCTCGCTTTGTCACAGCTTACCCTTCCCCCTCCCCATATCCTCAAGTCCATTCTCTAGTATGTCTGTGTCTTTATTCCTGTTTTACCCCTAGGTTCTTCATGACATTTTTTTTTCTTAAATTCCATATATATGTGTTAGCATACGGTATTTGTCTCTCTCATTCTGACTTACTTCACTCTGTATGACAGACTCTAGGCCTATCCACCTCATTACAAATAGCTCAATTTCGTTTCTTTTTATAGCTGAGTAATATTCCATTGTGTATATGTGCCACATCTTCTTTATCCATTCATCCGATGATGGACACTTAGGTTGTTTCCATCTCCGGGCTATTGGAAATAGAGCTGCAATGAACATTTTGGTACATGACTCTTTTTGAATTTTGGTTTTCTCAGGGTATATGCCCAGTAGTGGGATTGCTGGGTCATATGGTAGCTCTATTTGTAGTTTATAAAGGAACCTCCATACTGTTCTCCACAGTGGCTGTATCAATTTACATTCCCACCAACACTGCAAGAGGGTTCCCTTTTCTCCACACCCTCTCCAGCATTTATTGTTTCTATATTTTTTGATGATGGCCATTCTGACTGGTGTGAGATGATATCTCATTGTAGTTTTGATTTGCATTTCTCTAATGATTAGTGATGTTGAGCATCCTTTCATGTGTTTGTTGGCAGTCTGTATATCTTCTTTGGAGAAATGTCTATTTAGGTCTTCTGCCCATTTTTGGATTGGGTTGTTTGTTTTTTTGTTATTAAGCTGCATGAGCTGCTTATAAATTTTGGAGATTAATCCTTTGTCAGTTGCTTCATTTGCAAATATTTTCTCCCAATCTGAGGGTTGTCTTTTGGTCTTGTTTATGGTTTCCTTTGCTGTGCAGAAGCTCTGAAGTTTCATTAGGTCCCATTTGTTTATTTTTGTTTTTATTTCCATTCCTCTAGGAGGTGGGTCAGAAAGGATCTTGCTGTGATTTATGTCATAGAATGTTCTGCCTATGTTTTCCTCTAAGAGTTTGATAGTTTCTGGCCTTACATTTAGGTCTTTAATCCATTTTTAGCTTATTTTTGTGTATGGTGTCAGGGAGTGATCTAATCTCATACTTTTACATGTAGCTGTCCAGTTTTCCCAGCACCACTTATTGAAGAGGCTGCCCTTTCTCCACTGTACATTCCTGCCTCCTTTATCAAAGATAAGGTGACCATATGTGCTTGGGTTTATCTCTGGGCTTTCTATCCTGTTCCATTGATCTATCTTTCTGTCTTTGTGCCAGTACCATACTGCCTTGATTACTGTAGCTTTGTAGTATAGTCTGAAGCCAGGGAGCCTGATTCCTCCAGCTCCGTTTTTCGTTCTCAAGATTGCTTTGGCTATTCGGGGTCTTTTGTGTTCCCATACAAATTGTGAAATTTTTTGTTCTAGTTCTGTGAAAAATGCCA
>NW_021703784.1:63131512-63445243 GCF_005190385.1 Monodon monoceros | reverse complement strand
CCTTTATCAAAGATAAGGTGTCCATATGTGTGTGGGTTTATCCCTGGGCTTTCTATCCTGTTCCATTGATCTTTCTGTCTTTGTGCCAGTACCATACTGCCTTGATTACTGTAGCTTTGTAGTATAGTCTGAAGCCAGGGAGCCTGATTCCTCCAGCTCCATTTTTCGTTCTCAAGATTGCTTTGGCTATTCGGGGTCTTTTGTGTTTCCATACAAATTGTGAAATTTTTTGTTCTAGTTCTGTGAAAAATGCCAGTGGTAGTTTGATAGGGATTGCATTGAATCTATAGATTGCTTTGTGTAGTAGAGTCATTTTCACAATGTTGATTCTTCCAATCGAAGAACATGGTATATCTCTCCATCTATTTGTATCATCTTTAATTTCTTTCATCAGTGTCTTTTAATTTTCTGCATACAGGTCTTTTGTCTCCTTAGGTAGGTTTATTCCTATTTTATTCTTTTTGTTGCAATGGTAAGTGGGAGTGTTTTCTTCATTTCACTTTCAGATTTTTCATCATTAGTGTATAGGAATGCCAGAGATTTCTGTGCATTAATTTTGTATCCTGCTACTTTACCAAATTCATTGATTAGCTCTAGTAGTTTTCTGGTAGCATCTTTAGGATTCTCTATGTATAAGTATCATGTTATCTGCAAACAGTGACAGATTTACTTCTTCTTTTCCGATTTGGATTCCTTTTATTTCCTTTTCTTCTCTGATTGCTGTGGCTAAAACTTCCAAAACTGTGTTGAATAAGAGTGGTGAGAGTGGGCAACCTTGTCTTGTTCCTGATCTTAGTGGAAATGCTTTCAGTTTTTCACCATTGACGATGATGTTGGCTGTGGGCTTGTCATATATGGCCTTTATTATGTTGAGGAAAGTTCCCTCTATGCCTACTTTCTGCAGGGTTTTTATCATAAATGGGTGTTGAATTTTGTCAAAAGCTTTTTCTGCATCTATTGACATGATCATATATATGGAATTTAAGGAAAAAAAAATGTCATGAAGAACCTGATATAACCAGAACAGATCATGATATGTCATGATCATATGATCTCCTTCAATTTGTGAATATGGTGTATGATGTTGATTGATTTGCGTATATTGAAGAATCCTTGCATTTCTGGAATAAACCCCACTTGATCATGGTGCATGATCCTTTTAATGTGCTGTTGGATTCTGTTTGCTAGTATTTTGTTGAGGATTTTTGCATCTATGTTCATCAGTGATATTGGCCTGTAGTTTTCTTTCTTTGTTACATCCTTGTCTGGTTTTGGTATCAAGGTGATGGTGGCCTCGTAGAAGGAATTTGGGAGTGTTCCTTCCTCTGCTATATTTTGGAAGAGTTTGAGAAGGATAGGTGTTAGCTCTTCTCTAAATGTTTGATAGAATTCACCTGTGAAGCCATCTGGTCCTGGGCTTTTGTTTGCTGGAAGATTTTTAATCACAGTTTCAATTTCAGTGCTTGTGATTGGTCTGTTCATATTTTCTATTTCTTCCTGATTCAGTCTTGGCAGGTTGTGCATTCCTAAGAATTTGTCCATTTCTTCTAGATTGTCCATTTTATTGGCATAGAGTTGCTTGTAGTAATCTCTCATGATCTTTTTTATTTCTGCAGTGTCAGTTGTTACTTCTCCTTTTTCATTTCTAATTCTATTGATTTGAGTCTTCTCCCTTTTTTTCTTGATGAGTCTGGCTAATGGTTTATCTATTTTGTTTATCTTCTCAAAGAACCAGCTTTTAGTTTTATTGATCTTTGCTATTGTTTCCTTCATTTCTTTTTCATTTATTTCTGATCTGATTTTTATGATTTCTTTCCTTCTGCTAGCTCTGGGTTTTTTTTGTCCTTCTTTCTCTAATTGCTTTAGGTGCAAGGTTAGGTTGTTTATTCGAGATGTTTCCTGTTTCTTAAGGTGGGCTTGTATTGCTATAAACTTCCCCCCTTAGAACTGCTTTTGCTGCATCCCATAGGTTTTCGGTCGTCGTGTCTCCATTGTCATTTGTTTCTAGGTATTTTTTTATTTCCTCTTTGATTTCTTCAGTGATCACTTCGTTATTAAGTAGTGTATTGTTTAACCTCCATGTGTTTGTATTTTTTACAGATCTTTTCCTGTAATTGATATCTAGTCTCATGGCGTTGTGGTTGGAAAAGATACTTGATACAATTTCCATTTTCTTGTATTTACCAAGGCTTGATTTGTGACCCAAGATATGATCTATCCTGGAGAATGTTCCATGAACACTTGAGAAAAATATGTATTCTGTTGTTTTTGGATGGAGTGTCCTATAAATATCAATTAAGTCCATCTTGTTTAATGTATCATTTAAAGCTTGTGTTTCCTTATTTATTTTCATTTTGGATGATCTGTCCATTGGTGAAAGTGGGGTGTTAAAGTCTCCTACTATGAATGTGTAACTGTCGATTTCCTTTTTTATGGCTGTTAGTATTTGCCTTATGTATTGAGGTGCTCCTATGTTGGGTGCATAAATATTTACAATTGTTATATCTTTTTCTTGGATCAATCCCTTGATCATTATGTAGTGTCCTTTTTTCTCGCTTCTAATAGTCTTTATTTTAAAGTCTATTTTGTCTGATATGAGAATTACTACTCCAGCTTTCTTTTGGTTTCCATTTGCATGGAATGTCTTTTTCCATCCTCTTTCTTTAAGTCTGTATGTGCCTCTACGCCTGAGGTGGGTCTCTTGTAGACAGCATATATAAGGGTCTTGTTTTTGTATCCATTTAGCCAATCTGTGTCTTTTGGTGGGAGCATTTAGTCCATTTACATTTAAGGTAATTATCGATATGTATGTTCCTATTCCCATTTTCTAAATTGTTTTGGGTTCGTTATTATAGGTCTTTTCCTTCTCTTGTGTTTCTTGTCTAGAGAAGTTCCTTTAGCATTTGTTTTAAAGCTGGTTTTGTGGTGCTGAACTCTCTCAGCTTTTGCTTGTCTGTAAAGGTTTTAATTTCTCCATCAAATCTGAATGAGATCCTTGCTAGGTAGAGTAATCTTGGTTGCAGGTTTTTCTCCTTCATCACTTTTAATGTGTCCTGCCTCTCCCTTCTGGCTTGCAGAGTTTCTGCTGAAAGATCAGCTGTTAACCTTATGGGGATTCCCTTGTGTGTAATTTGTTGTTTTTCCCTTGCTGCTTTTAATATGTTTTCTTTGTATTTAATTTTTGACAGTTTGATTAATATGTGTCTTGGCGTATTTCTCCTTGTATTTATTCTGTATGGGACTCTCTGTGCTTCCTGGACTTGATTAACTATTTCCTTTCCCATATTAGGGAAGTTTTCAACTATAATCTCTTCAAATATTTTCTCAGTCCCTTTCTTTTTCTCTTCTTCTGGAACCCCTATAAGTCGAATGTTTGTGCATTTAATGTTGTCCCAGAGGTGTCTGAGACTGTCCTCAGTTCTTTTCATTCTTGTTTCTTTATTCTGCTCTCCAGTAGTTATTTCCACAATTTTATCTTCCAGGTCACTTATCCGTTCTTCTGCCTCAGTTATTCTGCTATTGATCCCATCTAGAGTACTTTTCATTTCATTTATTGTGTTGTTCATCGTTGCTTGTTTCATCTTTATTTCTTCTAGGTCCTTGTTAAATGTTTCTTGCATTTTGTCCATTCTACTTCCAAGGTTTTGGATCATCCTTACTCTCATTATTCTGAATTCTTTTTCAGGTAGACTGCCTATTTCCTCTTTATTTGTTAGGTATGGTGGGTTTTTATCTTGCCCCTTCATCTGCTGTGTGTTTTTCTGTCTTCTCATTTTGCTTATCTTACTGTGTTTGGGGTCTCCTTTTTGCAGGCTGCAGGTTCGTAGTTCCTGTTGTTTTTGGTGTCTGTCCCCAGTGGCTAAGGTTGGTTCAGTGGGTTGTGTAGGCTTCCTGGTGGAGGGAACTAGTGCCTGTGTTCTGGTGGATGAGGCTGGATCTTGTCTTTCTGGTGGGCAGGTCCACGTCTGGTGGTGTGTTTTGGGGTGTCTGTCGACTTATTATGATTTTGGGAAGCCTCTCTGCTAATGGGTGGGGTTGTGTTCCTGTCTCGCTAGTTGTTTGGCATAGGATGTCCAGCACTGTAGCTTGCTGGTCGTTGAGTGAAGCTGGGTGCCGGTGTTGAGATGGAGATCTCTGGGAGATTTTCGCCGTTTGATATTATGTGCAGCTGGGAGGTCTCTTGTGGACCAGTGTCCTGAAGTTGGTTCTCCCACCTCAGAGGCACAGCACTAACTCCTGGCTGCAGCACCAAGAGCCTTTCATCCACACGGCTCAGAAGAAAAGGGGTAAAAAGTAGAAAGAAAGAATTAGTAGAAGAAAGAAAGAAAGGAGGAAGGAAGGAGGGAAGGAAGGAAAGAAAGAAAAAAGATAAAGTAAAATAAAATAAGGTAAAATATAATAAAGTTATTAAAATAAAAATAAAATTATTAAGAGGGAAAAAAAACAAAAAAACGGTTGGATAGAACCCTGGGACAAATGGTGGAAGCAAAGCTAAACGGACAAAATCTCACACAGAAGCATACACATACACACTCACAAAAAGAGGAAAGGGGGGAAAAAATCATAAATCTTGCTCTCAAGGTCCACCTCCTCAATTTGGGATGATTCGTTGTCTAAAGGAGGGAAGGAAGGAAAGAAAGAACGAAGATAAAGTAAAATAAAGTTATTAAAATAAAAAGTAATTATTAAGAAAAAAATTTAAAACAAAAAGGACAGATAGACCCCTCGGACAAATGGTGGAAGCAAAGCTATACAGACAAAATCTCACACAGAAGCATACACATACACACTCACAAAAAAAGGAAAAGGGGAAAAAATAATAAATCTTGCTCTCAAAGTCCACCTCCTCAATTTGGGATGACTCGTTGTCTATTCATGTATTCCACAGGTGCAGGGTACATCAAGTTGATTGTGGAGCTTTAATCCGCTGCTTCTGAGGCTGCTGGGAGAGATTTCCCTTTCTCTTCTTTGTTCTCACAGCTCCCGGGGCTCAGCTTTGGATTTGGCCCCGCCTGTGCGTGTAGGTCGTCGGAGGGCGTCTGTTCTTCGCTCAGACAGGACGGGGTTAAAGGAGCCGCTGATTCGGGGACTCTGGCTCACTCAGGCCGGGAGTAGGGAAGGTCACAGAGTGCAGGGCGAGCCTGCGGCGGCAGAGGCCGGCGTGACGTTGCACCAGCCTGAGGCGTGCCGTGCATTTTCCCGGGGGAGTTGTCCCTGGATCACGAGACCCTGGCAGTGGCTGGCTGCACAGGCTCCCCGGAAGGGGTTGTGGATAGTGACCTGTGCTCGCACACAGGCTTCTTGGTGGCGGCAGGAGCAGCTTTAGCGTTTCATGCCCGTCTCTGGGGTCCGCGCTGTTAGCCGTGGCTCGCGCCCGTCTCTGGAGCTCCTTTAAGCAGCGCTGTTAATCCCCTCTCCTCGTGCACCAGGAAACAAAGAGGGAAGAAAAAGTCTCTTGCCTCTTCGGCAGGTACAGACTTTTACCCGGACTCCCTCCCGGCTAGCCGTGGTGCACTAGCCCCCTGCAGGCTGTGTTGACGCCGCCAACCCCAGTTCTCTCCCTGCGTTCCGACCGAAACCCGACCCTCAGCTCCCAGCCCCGCCCGCTCCGGCATGTGAGCAGACAAGCCTCTCGGGCTGGTGAGTGCCGGTCGGCCCTGATCCTCCGTGCGGGAATCTCCCTGCTTTGCCCCCCACGCCCCTGTTGCTGTGCTCTTCTCTGCGGCTCCGAAGCTCCCCCCCTCCGCCACCTGCAGTCTCCGCCCACGAAGGGGCTTCCTAGTGTGTGGAAACCTTTCCTCCTTCACAGCTCCCTCCCACTGGTGCAGGTTCCGTCCCTATCCTTTTGTCTCTGTTTATTCTTTTTTCTTTTGCCCTACCCAGGTACGTGGGGGGTTTCTTGCCTTTTGGGAAGTCTGAGGTCTTCTGCCAGCATTCAGTAGGTGTTCTGTAGGAGTTGTTCCACGTGTAGATGTATTTCTGGTGTATCTGTGGGGAGGAAGGTGATCTCCACATCTTACTCTTCTGCCATCTTTGGAAAGTGCCATATTTGAGTCTCTGAAGGAACACTATACTTCTCAGCGATCTCTGCCCCCGCCTCTCTCTCTTGGCCTTGGCACGGTGCCCGAGTGGCTGGCGGGGAAGGAGGGGCTGTGGCCTCCCTGTCTAGGACAGATTTCTCCAAGCCTCAGTGGTCTGGGGCCGCTGAAGCAGCCTCGCTGTTGGCAAGGCCACGCCGAGCAGTCAGAATCCTGGTCTGGCCCCCCTTTCTGCCTGTTGTGCACTTTTTCTGGAGTCCAGATATCCTGACACTGTGAATAGCCTCATAGCCATTCGTTGTTCTGTAGCGGTAAAGGGGTTGCCCATCAGTCCTTCTGCTCAACCCTCAGTCATCAGGGCAGAAATTACGATCTGGCCCTAGAGACGATGGAACCAGGAGGGCAGAGCGGCTTTGCCCCAGGCCACACAGTCGGCAACCAGAAAAGCATCCTCATCCAGCCCTCTCCCCTTTCTGTCTCACCACCCGAATCACCAGCAGACCCTGTGAGTTAGAGAGCTGGGCTGGTTTCATTACCACCCTGCCTGAACTCTACTCCAGCGTCATAGGGTAGGACACACGACCAGGCTGCCAGGGGTATGGGAGGGTCAGGGGTGGCTGGCCCCAGGCCCACAGAGGAAGCACCAGTGACACGGCCCAGCCTGGGTGTGGGCGGCAGAGTGCTCAGGCCACAGAAACCTGGGCCTGGCAAAGTGACGGGCTGGCCTTGCTGAGAGCAAGCGTCACAAGGGATGCCTCTGGGTTCAAAAGTCCAGGCTTAGAGGGACAGAGTGAGGACCCAAGGAGGACCACAGCTTCTGAGGGGACGACTTGAAGCTGGCCTCCGCAGCCATCCCATCGGGGTTCCGGAGCGTGATGTGGCCACCAAAAGTGCAGATCCCTTGGCTATGTTGAAGGAGTCTCTTGTCCAGTGGAGATGAGGTGGTGGTCAGTTCTGAGTGACACAAAAACAACTGGAGTTTGTCCAAAGGAGGGCAACCAGGATGGAAAAATGAAACCAGATTGTCCCACAAGGAACTGGGAATGTTTCGCCTGGTAGAGCATGGAACCGGGCGGCCATGGGCCTCACCTTCCCCTAGGGGAAGGGACGAGGTGGAGAGGCAGGATCTGACCCCCATGTGGAAACCCGAGGGCACAGTCTGGAACCCCTTGCTGGTTGCCCCCCAGACAAGGATTTTAGTGAAGGACAATGCTCCAAAGATGGCGCGGCCCAGGAAAGGGTGCTCAGCCAGGAGGGCTCGGTCAGCTGGTAGGCGAGAACGAGAGGGTCAGTCTCCCATGTCTCTTCCAACATGGGGGGCCTTTGTGAGCCCTTGCCCAGTGGTCAGTCGTCCCTCTGTCCCCTCTGGGCCTGAGCCTGCAGGCTTCTCTCTGGCTGCACCTGTGGGCCCCAGATGAGCTGCCTTTGCTGTGCTGTGTCTCTGCTCTTGTGTTTTCCTCGGGGGAGGTGCTGGGGTCGGGGCACAGCGGGAGGCCCTGCTTTACTCACTCGAACGCTTCTGAGGAGCTCTGCGGTCCCCTGGGCCATGTCGCACACATGGGAAATGAGGAACCGCACCCCCCGCTCCCCGACACACACATCCATACGCTGAGCCCTCTGCCACTCCTTCTGAGGGAGCTGGATTTCTGTTTTCAATTTTTTTAGCTGAAGAATAACCCATACACATATAGAAACATGCAAACATATGTACCAAAATAATTTTAAACAATAATAACTCAGTAATTGAAAACAAAGCCAACACCCATGTACCCACCACCCAGGTCAGGAAATAGCACACTCCCAACCCCCCAGAAGCCTCCTGTCAATCATTTTCCACTCCCTCCTGCCCAAGATACCCACGTTTGACTCCCGACTCCAAGTCTATGGTCTTATCTTGCCTGTTTGGAAAGCTTATGTAAGTAGACCTGTGTGTGTGCTCTTTCGCTTCTTTGGCTAACAAACATTGTATTTGTGGGATTTCTCCTTACTGAGCAGAGCTCTAGTTTGCTCATTTTTAGTGCTGAGTAGTATCCCATTATGTGAATAACCACAAGTTGTTTATCCATTCTGCTGTTGATGGCTGTTTGCGTTGTTTCCAGGTTGGAGCTTTTACAAATTCTGTTTCACAACCGGTGCAAACTGTTCTGTCGGATACCCACTGGGGCATGGGGTAGGTGGGTCGCAGGGCTCAGCGGCGGGAGATGCTGCCAGTTTCCTAGGCAGCTGTGGGAATTGAGTCTCAATGTTCTCTTGAGGTGTCAGTGGTCGCCATGGGGACAGCGGTGGCCGACCGGGGATGACTTCCTTACAGAAGAGGTGTGCGTCCCCCCTCTCTCAGAGTGCTCTTCGCTGGGATGGGCATGGGGGGCAGCTGGAGGGTGGGCTGCAGGGTCCTGCTTCTGGAGGGGAAAGGGGGGGGTCAGCTAGGAGGCTGGTGCCGTTGTCCAGGTTACAGAAGACAGTGGGCCAAATCAGGGCAGGTGTGATGGGATGGGGATGAAGGGACAGGCACAAGGCACGAGAGAGGTGGAACTGGCAGGACTTGGTGCCTAATTAGATGCTGGGGAGAAGGCGGAGGCATCGGTGGAAATGCCTGGTTATTGCTGAGATGGGAAACACAGGAGGGGTAGACTCTGGGGAGAAGGTGAGTTTGGCCATACACTCAAGGACCATTAAGCTACAGGGGGCCCACTTATAAGAACCTGCCTGCTTGGGAGGCCAAAGCCCAGTTGAGCAGCACATCTTTGGTGGAACTCAGAGATGCACAGTCTGAGCTGATGCCCAGGTGACAACCGGTAGCCCCAGAGTGTCTAAGGCCTGCAAGGATCTCACTAAAAGCAAAAATTGGGGGGTTCTTCTTTGCTGCTGTGGGGCTGCTTTGAGAAGCAGAACCTCCCTTCTTTCAAGGGGCTTTGAGCATAAACTGAGTATGCATGGCTACAGAACCTTCTGGGACATCAGTAGCATGGAGGGAAACCATGAATATCCAGGGCTAAGGGAGCCCAGTGCCCTAAGGTAGTATCTAGGAGCCTGGGATTGGTTGAGGCCAGCACTGATGACTCCAGAGGTCCAGCTGGGGGCAAGGACCCTAAAAGCAGGAGGTCCTGGGCCTCTGGCGATGCTCAAATTCAGGCCAATCATGGAGTGGTCCCAAGGAACTAGGATTTTCAGAACGGGACCCCAGCCCATGCTTATGGGGAGCAGGACCCAGCCCCTGGGGTGGGAGCTGTAGGAGCAGACCAGCATGCCACACCCCAGCCAGGTAGATGGAAGCGGGGGCGGAGCATCTCTGTCCTCTGTCCTAGCAAAGAACTAGGGGCCTGTGAAGAAAACGGAGGCACAAGTTCAGTCTCAGGGAGGAGACCAGCACTTCGAGACAGGGATCCTCGGGCTTCGTGGGAATGCTGACCCCAGGCCTCCCGCAGCCTCACAGGATCCCAGACACCTGCACCTACAAGTAATCCCCACCAGCCAGTAGGCCTGAGGCTCCCCCAAGCCCTCTGACCCCACTTTCCACCCCGGCTCCTAGGGAGGCCCCATCCAGAACCGCAAGTCCAAGCGCTGTCTGGAGCTGCAGGAGAATAGTGGCGCAGAGTTTGGCTTCCAGCTGGTGCTGCAGAGGTGCTCGGGCCAGCACTGGAGCATCACCAATGTCCTGAGGAGCCTGGCGTCCTGACCCCGCCGGGAGTCGTCTCACACCCCGCCCCTTTGCTACTGTGTAGCACCCGCTGCAACATTGCCTGCTGTCCGTGTGGGGTTGTTTGGAGTCTGGGGAACCAGGTTGGTGGGCCCCCAAAAGAGCTTTTTATTTCCCATTCAATGTTCATGGAGTTTATAGAAAGAGGCCGAACGGTGGGTGAGGGTATAATATCATAAACTATTTTGCAACTGTAAATAGGGGACACATGGAAAATATTTATAACTGACAATAAAATACTATTGGTTAAGAAAAGGGATTTTGCAGTTATTTGGTGCTCGGTGGAGATTCAGGCCTGGCTCCTCTGAACTTGGAGTGCTTGTAGCCCAAGATGTGTCCCAGTGTGCTCTCCCTACTCTACATCCCTGAGAAAGGAGGCTTTAGGCCCCTGCAGACAGTGGGAGCTCGTTGTGCAAGCTGCTGGCTTTCTCTAGGAGGCCCAGGGCAGCAAGAAGGGTGCCTCGACCTCAGGGCCACCTCCAGAGAGGAGGTTCCCTCTGCCTCTGCGCAGCACTTACCGCCTCCGGAAGACAGCCTCAGTCCTCCATCCCAAGAAACCAGGACGGCTCGTTGGCCACTGGAGCGTCATCTGCTGGGCTTCAGACACTTGTCTACAACAACTGCCCCATCCAGTTTCTAAGACCGTTCTCTTCCTCCATGAATCACGGTGCATTAGTTTCCTGGGGCAACAAAGTGCCACAAACTGGGTGGCTTCAACAACTGTCATCTCCCAGTTCTGGAGGCTAGGAGTCCGAAATCAGGGAGTCAGCTGGGTCGGCTCCTTCTGAGAGCTGTAAGGGAGAATCGCTTCCAGGCCTCTCCCCGAGCTGAGCTTCTAGTAGCCTCAGGCGTTCCTTGGCTTGTAGATGGCTGTCTTCTCCCTGTGTCTTTCCTCCCTCCCCGTGTCATCGCCCCCCCTCCCTCTCAGGGCTCGACCCAATCATCTCCTGAACACTAGTCTCTAGCCCTGCTCCTGGGAGAAGCAGCTCACACCCAGTCCTCCTGTACAAGGGCCCCCAGCCATGACACAGTGCCACCTGGACAGTGATACTCAAAACCTACGTCTCTGCCCGGACCTCTCCTCTGCGCCCCAGGCCCAGTCTCCCTCTGCTGACGGGCCCTGGGCAGCTGGGTTGCTGTCCTTTGGACAGTGCTGATCTGATGTGCAGAGAACAGACCTGTCTCTCATCCTCCCAGGCCCACCCTGGTGACCAGCACCACCCGCCTGCAGGTGCTCAGGCCAGAGTCCTCCTCTCGTCTCTAACCCCCCCACCCCTCACCCCCATATCTTGTCAGTACATCATGACAGTGATACCCCCTAAACAGCTCTGGAATCCCCTCCCCAGGCCTCTTCATTGCTCACAAGGACCTGCCTCCCCACCTCCCGTCTCCCCTCTCCCACCTCACCTGTCCTCCTCACTGCAATTCTCAAGGGGTCTTTCTCAGATGCAAACATCATCAGAGTTTTTCTGACCGAAAGCCTTCAGTGGGTCTTATCAGAGATGGTAAACGTCAAACTCAGGCACCAGCCTCAGAGCTTCCTCCTGTGCTGAGTCCAGAGGCCAAGTGTCAGAAGAACCCGGGTCAGGGGCCTTAGACGCGGGGGGTGGGGGGCATGGGTGCAAGGAGGCCTGGCTTCCCGGCTGTCCCTCCCACTGGACGTCTATAGCCCCAGTCTACCCCCTAGGGATGTTGGTATCCTGTGGCTTCTTTCCTTCTTTCCAGGAAGTTTTTCTTGGGGGTGATATTAGTTTGCTAGAGCTCTGACAACAAAGGACCATAGACTGGGTGACTTAAACAACAGAAGTGTGTTGTCTCACAGTCCTGGAGCCCAGAAGTCCAAGATCAAGGTGTTGGTAAGGTTGGTTCCCCTGAGGGCTGTGAGGGAAGGTCGTGTGCCAGGCCTCTCTCCTTACCTGGTAAATAACTGTCTTCTCTCTGTCTCTTCCCATCCTCTTCCTTCTGTGTGTGTCTTGTTTCCAAATTTCTCCTTCTTATAAGGATACCAGTCATATTGCATTAGGGCCCATCCTAATGACCTTATTTTAGCTTCAGGACCTCTGTAAAGACCCCATCTCCAAACAAGGTCAATTCTGAGGTACGGGAGGTCAGGACTTCAACATATGAGTGTGGGGGGGGGGCACAATTCAACCCATAACAGGAGAGCAGAGGAGGGAGATGAGCAGACCCCAGGTCCCAAAAGGCTGCCTCCACTCACGCCCACCTTGCCCGGCAAGTCCTGCCTGTGGGGCAGTCCCAGCTGTCCCGGCCTCCGCTGGGAGAGGGGTGGGCCCTGAGCTGGTGACGGGGACTCTGCATAAGGACCTGGGATGTTCATCATGGCCCTCTGTGTCCACATCCTTAAGGAAAACTGTCCCAGCCCCAGCCCCAGCAGTGACCCCTCTTATACCCCATGCTTCCCCCCTCCATAGCCGATCTAACCTGACCTGAGGGCAGGTGTCCAGAGGCTGGTCAGCAATTGATGACAACACAAGAAGCTGAGCTGGGCCAATTACATTCTGCCTGCAAACTGGCACCATGGCACATGGAAAGGATCAGCCAGCTGGTGAAGAAGGCCAGGAGCCATTGCCGTACATAGAGATGAGCCCCAGAGGGCCAAGCAAGCCAGGGTCTGTGTGTGCTGAGGTCAAGAGGGGGAAACCAGGGCGAGAAGAGGAGAAAAAGGTGCTGGTGAACAGAGGCAGTGGACCCACCATGCAGGAGCTCTATCTAATGTGGCCATGACACAGATGGAGACAACAGACAGCCCCCCTCACCCCAGACGCAATCTGCACACATGCTGCTGGTTCCTTCCCCTGCTCTTTGCAACAAACAAGACTGACCAAAGCAGGATGTAAAGATTTTAGACACCAGAATCTGCTCATGCACAGACCCTCACGTGTGTGTGAACACATTCACAATCCCTACCACTGCTGTGTACACAAGTAAAAAATGGGCATGCGTTTGCACCTTCTGTGTACAGAGAGGCACAGGCTTACATAGCCCCGCACACACCCGTGTGCACACGCGTGCAGTATGTCACACACACACACACACACACACTCACATGCATATGCACTGACCCCAAAGAGGAAAGTTATTTCTGCCCACTCTCCAAAAGTTGTTTTATAGGAACAAGGCTGCCATCATTTAATGTTATTTAATATGATCCTTGTGAAGCAGAGGCTATTGGAAATCAGAGCCCTTTTCGTCTCACCATTTCTTTCCAATTACAGGCAAGAGATCCAAGGGAGTTCTGAGGCAAGACAGAGATTATGTGGCCTTAAGAGTCTATATCTGTTTTCTTTCTTCATGATCATGACAGTCTAAACCAGGAAAAAAACACGGGACACAGACACCCAAAACTGTGCTCAGCCGTGTTCCTTCTCCCGCCTTCAGCGCCCAAGAGGAGGGAGGGGAACGTGGTGGGTGTACCTCTAGCTCCTGATCCCACGAGGCACCCAGTCCTGCCGCCCGGCTCTGGCCTCGGCCCATCTCTCTCCATCCACAGACAGGAACCGTGTCTTTCCTTGGTGCTTTGCTAACTGATGGGCTAGAAAGGGCAAAGGGAGGCATTAGGCCCAAGGTGGATATTTCTTCAAATTACACAGTGTGGCCACACCTGGGAGCCAGACTGTAAAGACTGTCACCACATAGTGCCTCTTCTCTCTGTTCAACCTCCCTGTCGCTTTCCAAGGCAGGGGCCCACCCATGGTCCCACCCATGGTCCCCACAGGGAGAACCTGTGGCCAGTGGCAGCTTCATGGGGGTATGGCATGGGACCCCGAGTTCAGAGTTTCCCCCTCCACCTCCAACCCAAGTTTAGTTTAATGCTCTGGTGTCATTGTCTTGAAATTCCTCATGATTTCTGAACAAGGGCTTCTATATTTTTTTGTACCGGACCCAGCAAATCATACAGCAGATCCTGCTTCTGACAGCATTTTTGTGGGCAATATCCAGAAACCGGCCCATGGCACAGAACCTTCTCCCAGGAGGAGCTGCTCCTGGTGAGGGAGGGAACAGTGGCCTAAATTCTGGTCCCTTTTCAGCCCCCCCCCTTCCTCTTCTAGGGGACCTTCCAGCTCCTTCTGCTGCCACCCTCGCAATAGCCCCTAGGGGGCGCTGTCCTCCCTTTGTGCTCTGTCCGAAGGATGCACTCAAATCCCATCCCTGGGCTCCTTGGTGAGGCGCACCAGGATTTCCAAAAGGGATTGAACTACTAAAGGGCCACTCTAAGGAAGTGATCCCCAAAGCAAGGAGAGGCATGGAGGTTATTTTCCCCAATACTTTCTGGTCCCCTAAGATGATCTCCTCGTACCTGGTCCATCTGCACTTCCTGGCCATGGAAATAGCCCTGGTATAACCTGACCCCTTCTCCTACTAGGGTAAAAAGGCCCTTCTGTACTTTGTGTGAGTCAGGACCTCGTCAGGAAACAGATGGCGCCCTCAGGTAAGTGGGGTGGGGGTGGGGCTAACTGAAGAGAGTTTAAGGAGGGCAACGGCAGCTCTTCAGCGGTGTGCGCCGGGTGGGGTGAAGCACCAAGACAGCAGGACCAGAAGTTCCCACTCCTACAGAGGGAGGGACGCTTCCCAAGCTCGCTGACTGCAGCCACGGAAGTGGGCTCCCCTACAAGATCCTCAGCCAAAGGGAGGGACCCCCCGGGAGGGACCCCCCACACACACACAGAACCAACAGCGCAGCAGGGAGGGAGCCTTCAGGGGGCAGGGATGAACATCTCCACTTCTCCTTCCTCCGGCTGTCAGATGTTCTGCCAAAGCCTCCCTGTGGTCAAACCCAACGGGAGGTCGGGGCCGAGGAGCCACCGATGCTCAGAGCCGGCCGGAGGGGAGCGGAGAGTGGGAGTAACCAGCACTCGCCTCAGCCCTGCCCTGGTCTGGACGCCCTGCCGTCTGCCTCTCCCATCACCCCACTGCTCCCGCCCTGTCCCGGTCTCCGAGTGCCTCCTCGCTGAAATGAACCATACCTCGCGCTTTCCCATTTCATGATTCCTTTCATCGATGTGAGAGAGGAGAAGGAGAGAGGGCCCCTCACTCACGGCTGGAGTCCCTGGAGGATGTCATCAGCCTTGGTTCCTCCTGTCCATTCCTCTAGGGTCATCAAGACTCAGGCCTCCTCCCGTAGCCTCAGTCCCTCCTACCAGCATGTGGGGGCCTGGAGTAGGTCTCAATCAATGCGCTGCAAGAGCCTACATGGGCCTTTGACCTCGTAGTGCTGGGCTAGCAAACAGATCCGGTCCATGGGAGTGTGTCTGGTTGTCATGGCTGCCTGAAGAGATGTGTTAGGAAAGATTCTGAGGCTCTGGCTTCCATAAGCGAGAGCACCAGGGTGGAGGACCGGAGAGAGGGGAAGCGTGCACGTATGTTACATATTTAACCTTTCCATCCTGCCTTTCCACCCCCCACGCCCCTGTGCTGCTCCAGAAGTCCCACTCCCAGCTGGGACTGAGTCTCTCCGTGAACCCCAGCCCACTGGGTTGGTGCTCTGGAGGCCCTCATTGTCTGGGGTGCTAGTGCCCAGAGACCACCTACTCACCAGTGCCGTGCCCTGCCTCAGAAACCCAAATCCCTGGTCACTCCGTCACCTGCCCAAACCGCATGGACCCCCCAGCTGCACTGTGGCACCAGCCTTTGCTGTGGGCACACTTTCCTCAGCCCTCCCCGCTTGGGGGTCTGACCACCTCCCCATCCCTGCCAGGGAAGGGGGCTGAAGCTCAGTGCGTGTCTCACCGGCTGTGCTCACATGGACCATGCTCAGTGTCTTGGGGAAAATCACAGGCCAGGAAGTCCTAAAAATGATTATAATAACAAAAAAACTTGATTACTTCTATGGCCAGGCACTGAGGTAAGTACTTCCCATTTATTTTCTCATTTCATATCCGTTATAACCCAATCAAGCAGCACTGTTATCATGCCCATTTTAAAGTTAAGAAAACTGAGGCACAGAGAGGTCAAATCATTCTGTAAGGACATATAACTAGCAAGAGTTAGAGGCTAGATTTGAACCCAAGGAGGCTGACTGCAGAGCCTGTCCTCTTAGCCTCACCTACACGATTCTGCTTCCCTTGGGGCTGTGGGAACCCCACAGTAACCTTATGCTCCAAGCTCCACTCATTCCAGAGTACCCCACCCTGAGGCTCTGCCTGGACCAAAGGAGTAAATACAACTAACACCCATAGCTGCACCAAACCTGACCTACCTGCAGTAGTGCTTTGCCAAAGCACTTAAACTCATGGTACCCTACAAGGTAGGTACCATTCCTAGCATTATTTTGTAGGTGAAGAAACCAAGGCATAGAGGTTAAACAGCTTGCCCAAGGTCATACAGCTAGCAAATGTAGTAGCCAGAATTTGAACCCAGGCCCCCTGTTGCCAGTCTGTGGCCCTAACCACTATGCCATACCACCTCCCCGCTACCTGCCTTCGTGTGATACAGAATATCCCCAGAACACACCAGGGCCCTCAGGAGACAGCCTCATGGGGCTCCACACGCTGCCAGGGCTATAAACACCACCCCATTTCATTTCCCTGTGAGCCTGACCTTCCAAACGTGACCACGGTGAGAGTGTGATTAATGAGCCAATTACTTCTATGGAAGACATCGTGCAAAATAAATAGCCCATTTCCCTTCAATTTACTGTTTTAATAAATAAATAGTGCTCCATGCTCTGGTTCTGTTTATGGCTGCTCATACCTGAAAGTTTGTGATGAATCTTCACGTTGTTCATTTCCAAAATTAATCAGATCTGCCAGATGACTCTGAAATATAGGACCGCATTTGTCCTTCCGTGTTAACAGCAACATAGGCAGGTGGGGCCCTGGGGAAAGGCGGGCTGAGGGGAGGGGTGAGCAGAGGGCGGGATGCTTGGAGCTCTGGACCTGTGGCCCTGGAGGCCTAGTGCCCACACGCAGGAACCACAGTCAGGGAGGCTCAGAATGTAGCTTAGTGATTAATGGTTCAAGGAAAACCACCAGGAAGGACAAGGGCAGAGGCGGGGAAGAAACTTCTTTCCTCTGCTTCAAACTTGGGTAGATTGGCCAAACTGGGGAAAACAAGAACAGGGTGTCCAAACTCCACCGAATGGGCAAACTCAAAAAGACCTTCACCTCATCTCCAGGGGTCACGAGTGTTTGCAGAGTCATGTACTCAGCTGGCTATGTTTTCTAGATCCCTCTGTGCAGGCACAGAGCAAAAGGGCAGAAGGCCAGGTGTCTCCTGCGGGGCACTCACCATCTGAAAAATTGTCTTAGGTGGGATGGTAGATCATCAGGGTTCAATGTGATCAGAAGTAAAAGAAATTCAACAATCAAACATTCATGATGTGCATTTACATTCTACACACTTTGACATATATCTAGTTAAGTCTCAGAGTAGTCCATGAGGTCAATATTAAGCACCCATTTTACAGATGAGAAAAGGAAGAGGTTCAGATGGCATCAATAACTTGCACAAGGTCTCAGAGCTATTAAGTGAAAGAGAAAAAGTTCAGATTCGTATCTAGGTCTTCAGACTCCAGGAGCAGTGTTGTTATTTTTCATATAGCTATGATATACTCTGTGTGTGTGTGTATACAAGTTATTTTTTTTGACATTGGTGTGACTGGGCCTGTTTATATTCCTTTCTATGTGCATTTTATCCCCATCAAACAATTCTTTGGAGGGTCTCCACAGATCCCTTGAAATCATCAGTCTACCTGCTCTGTCCCTCCTACTAGGCTGTGAGAACCTTGCAGCAGCATCACTTGATCTGTCTTTGTATCCCTCACTCCTGGCACAGTACCTGACATGCATGCATGTATTTATTCAACACCTATGTATCAATCGTCTGCTGGGTGCTGTGTGCTGGGGACACAACAGTGAATGAAAAGAGACACAGTCACTACCGTCACAGAGCTTACAGACGAGTTGAAAAGACATATTAATCACATAATTAAACAAATAATGTAAAATTGAACTGTAGGAAGTACTAAGAAAGAGACACATAGAATTCTGACACTATAAAAGGCAGATGAAACTAGTCAGCGAAATGAGAGACAGATGCTGAGGAAGTGACATCTGAGCTGAGCTGTGTTGAGAAGCGTTAACTGGAAGATACAGGCATGTCCTTCCATCCTGGGGACGAGTACATGGAGAGGCAGGCAAGGGGGCCTGTAGACAGCTCATGTAGGAGAGGCAGAAAGAACGAAAGGCAAAATATGAGGGTGGAGTAGGTGGTACCCTACCATGAGGGCCTTCATAAGCTTTGCTAAGGATGGAGCCTTTATCCTCAGGGTGAGGGAAGCCACTGAAAAGTTTTAAGCGGGGAGGTGACATGATCAGAGTTGTGTTTGATTAGAGGGAGGCATACCCTTCCCCAGGTAGATCAAGGAGGAGGTAGGGATGACGGTAGCTTGGACCAGGGTCATGGCAGTGAAGATGGAGAGAAGAAGAAATTCCAGAGGCATGGAACGGGTAAAGTAGATGGATAACAGCAGTGGCTTGAATATGGAACGTGAGGAAGAGAGGAGTTGAGGGTAGAAGGGGCGCCACTCCCTGGGATGAGAACACATCATGAGGACCCATTTGGGAAGCAAGATCTGAACTCAGTCTTAAACCTGAGCTTGACGGCCCTTCAAGCTCTCCAGAATGATATGGCAGGAGAATCTGACAATCTGACGGTAGGATATGTGGGTGTGGGGTGTGCTCACGGCAGGGGATTAATCACGTGTCCTAAATTGATGTTCTCAGCTTCTCTCTCCCACCATTTCTTTTCATCAAGAGATAATGATGGTTCTTAGAAAATTTAGAAATAGACATGATTCACCTTGGATAGAGGCTTCGGAAGGAGAGGGCTCCATAAACCCAAGTCACTACCAACTGCTAGGTGCACAGTTTTATAGCTCACATGGGGCTCTAACTCATTTGAGCTTCACAGTAACCTGGGATTATTAACTCCAATTTGAAGTTACATGGTTTGTCCTGAGAAATCATGTGTTGGATCAAGTGTAAACTACTTTCTTATTATCATCTGCCTTCTGGAAGAATCGAAACTGCAAAAAGCTTCCCTATGAGACACGTGAGTTCAATCCACTTTACACATATCCCTGAGCACAAATTTAAAAGGCAAGGAAAAGACACGTAAGAAGAAGTCTCTGCCCTTGAGGAGATCACAGTCCAGAAAACAAGAGTCCCAGTTGATTATAATATACAAAACAATGCGGGAGAATACTATATAAGACTCTTTTTTGTTTGTTTTTTGTTTGTTTTTGTTTTTGCGGTACGCGGGCCTCTCACTGTCGCGGCCTCTCCCGTTGCGGAGCAACAGGCTCCGGATGCGCAGGCTCAGCGGCCATGGCTCAGGGGCCCAGCCGCTCCGCGGCATGTGGGATCTTCCCGGACCAGGGCACGAACCCGTGTCCCCTGCATCAGCAGGCGGACTCTCAACCACAGCGCCACCAGGGAAGCCCTAAGACCCTTTTAAATAAAGTTTCTCTGATTATAAAATAATCAATGTCTAGTATAAACAAATACAAATTTTACAACTGAAAAAGGAAAAGAAAAAGTATCCAAGATCCATCCAGAGGAACCATGTCACTGTTTTGTTTGTTTAATTTTGGCATATGCTTGTGATTGGAGTTTTCAGTTACATAAGTCAATACGTTGCCTGTAATGTTTAAGCTGGTTTTAGTTGGAGTTTCTGTGACTTGCAATCAAGAGAATCTTGACTAACAAGGTTATTTTGAGAATTCAATCAATTAAAGTATGTAAAGTGCTTAACACAGTACCTCGAATGTAGTAAGTAGTCAGTAAACATTAACTGCTATTATTCCTAAGGTTCCATCTATTGGATTGGGGGGCCAGGCACGCAAAAGGCTGTTTACATGAAATACTGAGGAGATTCCTGGCAGAAAACTAATCCTAAGGGAAGAGGAGTCCCAGCACCTAGGATTCGGTAAGAAAGCCTGGGACTTCCCTGGCGGTCCAGAGGTTGACTCCACACTTCCACTGCAGGGGGCCCAGGTACCATCCCTCGTGGGGGAACTAAGATCCCACATGCCGCACGGCCAAACCTATACCTGTGGTGATACACAACTCTGTAAAGATACCGAAAGTCACTGAATTGTGCAAGTAAAGCAAGTGAATTGTATGGTATGTAAATTATAACTCAATACAAATTAAAAAAGAAAGAAAACAAACCTTAGTCAGCAGGCCACGGGGCCATTCTGAGGACAGCCTGGTGTCTGCCAGTCAGAAGTGTCCCCCGGTTCAGCTCTCCCGGAAGTGCAGGTGCATGCCCTGTGGAAGGGTGGCTGGGATGGAACAGCGGAGCCTTGAAGTGAGGCCAGAAGTTTCTATTCCACTGCGTGCTCTCTTGAGGTTGGCTGCTAACACCGCTCAGCACAGGAAGAAGAGGGGCACTCTCTCCTGCTTTGCAATAGAGCACAGGAACCTCTGTCACTTTGAGCCACTGGAAGGTCAGTTAGAGCTGGTTTGCTGAGTCTCTTTGAGACATTGTTTCTAAGCATTCAACACAAGCAGGCTAAGGGGGTTGCGTGGGGAGAATAAAATACAGGTTCTGCCTCACGGGTTAATCATCTAAAGAAAAAATGTATGGGGGCTTCCCTGGTGGCGCAGTGGTTAAGAATCCTCCTGACAATGCAGGGGACACGGGTTCGATCCCTGGTCCGGGAAGATCCCACATGCTGCAGAGCAACTAAGCCCGTGCGCCACAACTACTAAGCCTGCGTGCCGCAACTACTGAAGTCCGCATGCCTAGAGCCCGTGCTCTGCAACAAGAGAAGCCACCACAGTGAGAAGGCCGCGCACCGCAACGAAGAGCAGCCCCCACTCACCACAGCTAGAAAAAGCCTGCGCGCAGCAACGAAGACCCAACGCAGCCAAAAATAAATAAATAAATGAACTTAAAAAAAATAATAAAGAAAAAAGTGTGTGTGTGTATTTGTGTGTGTATGTATGTGTGTGTATGTGTGTGTATATGTATTACTCATCAAAATACACCAATAACAGCTATGGTTTGCTCATACAAAGCTAATGATCTTCATAAAATTTTAACCGTAACTTTGAGCTCATACACCCCATCCATTACCCTACTGAGTTAACCAGTGTCTCTGTGACATGCTGAGAATTGCCATTTCAGGAAGAACTAAATGCTCGGGGTGAGATGGCAGTCGCCCTTTTTCTAGGACCCTGCCACTTCTTCGGAGTCCCATTTACTGGGCTGGAGGGAGCGTATAGACCACCCCTTGTCCCCGGCCACCCCCCAGACAAGGGAAAGGGGAAGCTGCAGCACTCTGCCCCTGTGTTAACCCTTCACAGCCTCAAAGACCACTTACCTCCTGCTTTTGTAGCCCAGTAGTGTGTGAATGGTGCCCTCACGGGGACGCATCAGGTGGTCTCGTCTGGAAACGTGGGAACACATAGCACCTATTGATTTCAACTCTGGGTTTTACTTCCAATTCCAAGAAAACAGATGAAGTCCCATTCAACATCCTATCACCAAAAAAAACAGATCCTCAGCCCTAGATACTGAACTGCGGGTTCTCTAAGAATCTGGCATCTTGGTCCAATCCCAGAAACTCCAGACACAGGGAATGTGTATGTCAGTTGAGGAGATATCTGAGCTACTCCACACTCCCTGTACACCTGTAATAACCCCCATCATGCATCTTGTCCGTGCATGTCTCCTCTTGAGACCTCACGAAGCCTGACTCAACCAGGCGCCCTATACCTGCAGGTGCCTTGCCTCACGCAGATATCCAAGGGCCCTGGGAGGTCAGCTTGGGTTTCATGGCATCTGAGGGTCTCTGCACTTTGCTGGTCCTTGTAAACTATGGCTTGGGGAGCCTTGGAGGCAGCTGTCCTTGGTACTAGACATGACCCTCCAATCTTGGACTCTCTCTGCCCTCCCAGCACACGAGCTGCCTCAAGCACCCACCAGTCTCCAAAGCAGAAGGCCACATATGAGATGATAACATCATTAAGAATGGACAGGGCCTGCCAGGTGCATAGCCAGCTCTGCTTCGGGGGGACCCTGCCAGACCTGGGGTTTCTCATCTGTCACCATGGCCACATGGATGATGCATCTTCCAATTGCAGCTCCCCTAAATGAAGAGATGGCTGTTTAGCTGCAATCCGCAAACCCAACTTGGGAACCCAAATGACATGGCTCCAGTCTTATCAGCAGGAATTATGGCTCTTGAATCAGGCACAATCGCAGAATAAGTGACATTGTCGACACAGAAAAATGTGTTTGAAAACATGACATGACGCACAGTTAAAGTCTGTGGATTCTGCACCTCAGAAATATTACACTCCAGAACAATTTCCTCACTAACTGGCTCTCTCTTGAATGGACCACATGTCTTTTCCTTACTGTGTCAGCCCTGCCTCCACTGGCAGCCGTTCCCAGATGCTGGGCCCACTGATTCCCGAACCGCACACCCAAACCTGCCCAGCTCCTGGGCCATGATTCACAGAGACTCATGACACCCACTCTCTGTGTCCATCTTGGTCCCTGACGCAAACTCCCATCCCAGTAACTTTGAGTGCTGGTGTCTTGGCTTTGCCTTATTTACAACACTGTGCCCAGCTACCTGCCAGGTGGACTTCTGAGCACCACCTGCTTGGATTTCCCATCATTGTGCTGTGTTGAGATTCATTCATTAGTTCATGCATTCATCCATTTACTCAACAAATCATTATAAAGCATCTGCTAAGGCCACGTAATTTCCTGTGCGCTAGAGACACAGTGGTAAACAAGATGACCTAATCCCTCCTCTCAGGGGTGCTGGGCCAGGACAGCCCCACAAGGCCCCACAAGACCCCCCACAAGACAAGCATGGTGTCCTCACTTCCCTCATGTGCAGAATGGGGTGGTCATGAAGCAAACATTTGTGGCCTGACAGCCTTCAGCCCCAGATGAGGGAAGTGGCTGCCACTGGGAGTCCCATACGAGGTTGGGTCTCCTGTGACTCATGCCCACAGCCATCTATTTGGCCCTGGAATGAAATTTATCACACTACATGGCTACTCTTGTTAAATACTGGGTTGGCCCAAAAGTTCCTTTGGATTTTTCCATAAGAAGTTATGGAAAATCCCAAACAAACTTTTTGGCCAACCCAATGTTTAGTCTGCCCCACTCCCAGCCGACAGTTTCAGGAGGCTGAAGTGGTATCTGGATCACCTAGTCTGTCTAGCCCACAGACACGGGTCACTTGGTCATTCTCTCCAGATGGGAACAACTATTGCACTACATGCCTTACTTTGGCTGTGGTCTCACCCTGAGGTGGGCGCCCTTGTTTCACCCACTGAAGCCCATGGGCAGATATGGATGCTGCACCCTGGTCTGGGTCCAGCATCCCAGGCTCCCACAGCTAATTTCCCGAGTCCAGTTCCAGGAGATCCTTGTATGTGTGATTGGACAAAATAGTTTGGCTGTACCAGCCCACAATCCCTGGGCTCTCCACACACAGGACCTTCCAATGCTGGTCCCCTCCACTCACTTTCCTGCTGCCCTCCCCCATGGTCACTTCCACAGGCCCGGTGGCATCTGTCCACAGCCACTTCTGGGCCTGCAGCAAGGAGAGAAGAAAACTGAGCCTTGGACCAATAGAGCCACGCTCCAGAGTTTAGGGTACAAAGCTGGGCCACAGAATTGGCCTGGGGGTCCTGAGTGTGGCAGGTGTGATCACAGCCACCCCTGGAATAGATACCACTATGGTACCAGGCCCAGAAAGCTGGTCCAAAAGCAAGTGAGACTGGATGGTGCCCAAGCAGGAAATTCTCTGCAGCGAACCCGAAATTTGTGATAATGTTGTTCAGTTTTAAAGAGACATGGGATGAGACTTCCTGTGTACACCTTTGGAGTGTGCCAGAGACATGGCAAAGGCCCTTGAAGAGTCATGCAAGATCTAGTTGAAAGGTTATGTCGGAGCTGATACCAATTACTGTAACAACAGACTTTGGATAAGGCATTTTATAAGTAAGATGCTTAATAACAACAATGGTAGCTGCCCCATACATGCCTGTGTGCCAGACACTTAACTACTAACTTATGTACATTAGTTCATTTAAGTCTTGAACCTATAATGTCAGTGTTATTATTATGATGCCTATTTTACTGATGAGAAAACTGAGGCGCATGCGGTCAAAGGAGAGAACCTCATATTCACCAGTGCTGCCATTGTTTGTAGTAAGAAAGCCATCTAGGAAAACAGATATATCAGAATTCTGCAGTGAAATTAAGGAGGCCAAGGTCTCCAGGTCCTAGTAGGCTGTCACACGAGGAAGTAAGAATTGGAGGATGAGATGTGACTTTTCGGAAATGCTTCTGCTTTCAGTCACGTTGTATTCTTTACCTCTCCTCTCAGAAAGACGCTCCACAGCCAACCTAACCAGCATTCCCTGCCTTGGCTGCACAGACCAACTGAATCAGAATCTCTGGGGGGTGGACGCAGGTATCAGCATTATTTAAAGACCCCACTGATTTAAGGCAAGACTTGATCCCTTCCGCCAAAAGCATTTATGGTTCGAAGTGAGGTGAATGTGGCAGTTCCAACCCCGATCAGCAAAACGTGAGCGGCTAATCACAGGTCCCCTCCTCCAAGGCAAGCCGCCTGGGAAAGGAAGGCACAGACGGCATGCTGAAGAGACTTGTGAGGTTGCCAACGGGGTCATGCAACACCCGACCAGAGTCCCGTCAAGCATGACGGGATTTCAGCATGGCTTGAAAACCTCAAAGGCAATATTTGCAGATAGGCAGCTCAAGGTGTTTGATCCACAGAAAAGTGAAGCAATTTAGAAGACCACAGATGACACGGTAAATGTCTCCGTGGGTAGAACAGAAGCACTGCAGACAGAAGCATGCACGGCCCCTGGAGCAGTCAGCCCGTTGATGCCTGATGTGGGACAGCAAATATTCTTCTCGTGGCTGCATGTCCCATATAACAGCTCCAGGGCCACACTGCACATGCCTGAAATCTGATGTCAGAGCAGAAAATAAACATGCTTTGAAGCGGAAATTCCTGGGTTTAAAATCTTTCTTGACACTTGCTAGCTCTGAATCTCACCACCCCCTCTGAGACTTTGCTTCTTTATCTGTAAAAGGAGATCATTAATTCATTCAACAAGCATCCAGGGGCTTCCCTGGTGGCGCAGTAGTTAAGATCCGCCTGCCAATGCAGGGGACATGGGTTCAAGCCCTGGTCCAGGAAGATCCCACATGCCGTGGAGCAGCTAAGCCCATGTGCCACAACTAGTGTTTCTTGGAGCTTATATGTTGTTTAAGGGAAACAGGCAATACACTAACAAATAAATAAAATCGATAGCATGTCGGAAGGTGATAAGCGCTGCAAAGTTATATAAAGCAGGGAAAGGAGAGAATATGCTGGGAGGTGGGGAACGCAATTTTGTAAGATAGTCAAGGAATACCTCCCTGAGAAGATGACATCTGAGCAACAAGCCTGAAGGGAAGACAGAAGCAAGCCAGGCAGAGATCTGGGGAAGCGTGTTCTAGGCAGAGGAAGCAGCAAAGGCAAAGGCTGAGGTGGGAATGTGCCTGGCGTGCTGTGCTCAGGAATAGATTTATCCACCTTCTAGGTGTGTGTGTGTGTGTGTGTGTGTGTGTGTGTGTGTGTGTGTGTACATATAATTCTGGGAGGAGTATGGAAATAACTTGGGAAATACCTTGGGAATCCCCTAACAGAGTTGAGTAACTTGGGAATCATCCTCCCCTAAAGGAGGGGCTGTCACTTCCTCTGAGTTGAAAAAAATCAGCTATTTATAGCTCAGTTGGTGGCCTTTGTGAGCTAACCCAGGCCCAGACAAGAGCTAAATGCCCCACATATTAATGACAAGAATCACTGGTAAAGCAACGAGGTCAAAACTTCCTACAAAGAAAAATGTCCTTTTCTCAAACAAGGCTGTGCTGGGTTGTCTCTGAGAAAAAGCAACGGTCCCCATGGAGAGGTGCACTTGCTTCTCAGATGAGCCCCTTGTGGAAGATGGAAGGAGGCGATGGCACCCTGAGACATCCCTCCCAGAGACAGCAGAATCCACACCCTATCAGCCTAAAGAAAGCCGAGAGCACTCCAGTTTACAAAACCTAAGTGATTTGAAGGGTGAAACCTCATCTTCTTGAGAGGAACAAAGGATGAGGACAAAACTCAATGGACTTGAAAGGACACTGGATGGAACCAAGAGAGAGGTCTGGAGTTTTGCAGGCTGCTTCTCTGAGGTCCCACCCCTGTATGCACAGGGAAATAAATGATCACAGTAAGTTACAAACTCTGCTCCTCCCACAGGAGGCTGCTCTTCTGAAACCCACCTGCCCATCAGTAAAACCTTCCTTTACCTCCATCGTGATCCAGTGTGACAAAAACTGGTGAGCCATGGGGTACCAGCGGAGGAGACAACTGGAGATGCTCTCCGACCATCTTGTGGAGATTTGGGGACAGGAGGGCTGGCAGGGCATTATCTCCTTGCTTTGCTAGCGTTACTGAGATAAGCTCTAGTAACAAGCAATCTCAGATCTCAGTGGCTTAACACAGCCTGGCCTGAGGCAGGTTCCTCGCCCTGGTGCCTCCCTGGGGTGCCTCCACCTCCAAGCTCCTTTCAACATGGGCTCCAGACATCTGGGGTCCTTGGTTTCCAGCTAGGTGGAGGGGAAAGGAGAAAAAGAGGGGATGAGTGCATATAGAACTTTATGGGCAGGACTGAAAGTAGCATATATCTACCTACATTCCCATTAGCTAGAACCTAATTTGAGGCCACATACAACTGCAAGGGAAATTGTGGAATATAATATTCCTGTGTTCTCACACTAGCATTGTCTCTGCCACACCACGTTTTTGACTACTGGGTAAAATCATTGCTAGTCAAAGCCAGCAGAAGAGGGACCTGCAGTCAGCATGTGCAGAAAAAACCCCAGATTAGATCATCTCTGATTGTTCTCCATGTGTTAGCATGTACATCTCCTCCAAACATGAATGGGGAATTATTGAACTCCTAGCTCAGCATCAAAGTCATGGCGGAGATGGATGTTATCACACCTGAGGTCTGTCCTGATTTTATTTTGTCTGGTGTTTCAGAGGCTGTGTGGGAGCTTTGGCTCAAGTGCTCACGTAGAATCATCCAAACATACCCCCCAGACCTGATATTCCATTAGCCCTTGGTCCAGAAAGTTTTCGAGTAGCTACACAGCCCAACCCCAGGACTAGCAAAAAGAGGTGTGCTCCAGAGCAAAAAGGTAGCATTCGATCTACTCCACGTTTATGGCAGTAAATAGCCAATATCCTCAGAAAGTCAAGAATGTAGGTCTGAGCCTTTTTGGTATTGAAGCAAATTTACCTCTAGCTGATTCCAGCTTAACCCAATCCGGCTCATCTTCACTACTAAAACTGATGCCTTCAACACTCGAAGGGAACCTCTTGTCCTAAAGAGACCCTGCTCTGGGGACCAGCTCCCTGCCACACATGCCAAGAAATCCTCCAGCCTGAGCATAGCCACCAGACTCTGGCTATAACTAATAGAAGGAATCCCGTAATGCTTAATCGCAGTGGCATCTCTGAGAGCTCTCGAGCCATGCCAGCTGTGTCTCAGGACCATCTATCAGGGGAGAGGCAGAAGGAAGAATGTCTTCAGTGTCATCTATCTCCCATTGGTCAACATTCCATCTTATGGGACACTAACTCCCTTGCACTTGCCTGAGTGCAGAATGAGGTTTCACAGCGGCATCAACAGCAAAGTCCCAGGATAGGAAGCAAGTGACACATGAACATATCTGAGGTGAGAAACTCTCAGATTGTACCTGTGGGAAATGGATCAAATCCCACGCAGAACCGGCCATTGCAATAGCAGCTGCAACAAGAGAAAGGTGATGCTGACAAGTGCTGCGTAAGAGGTTTTCGATCCACAGGAGCTCAGTCAGTGGTATCTATTGTTATCATTATTGTTATTATCATTACGAGCTAGCCACAGACACCAGTCCTTGAACACGGGCCTCTTCCCTGGAGTCTGGTGCTCTGAATTTCGACTTTGAGCCAGATAAAAGCTGTCTTTGATCTGGCCCATGCTAGTAAATAATTTTATTTAAGTCCAGCTACAATTTGCTTGACTGTGTTAAGACCTTTTAAGGATCCAAGGATCCAAGCATCCCCACCAAAATTAAAAAATACCAAATGCACAAAACCACAGTTATGTGTGAGCGTGGGCTGGTTAGTCACTAACCCATCGAGATGTCTTATTTAAGGGGAAAGAGTGGGCGGTTTTAGGTGAGATGGCCCTGAAGTAAGAACCAGATGTCTGATGAAGTTCATCAACAGAAACCCTCACAGATTATGGGCCCGGAGTGAGAAGAGGGACACCTGCTGAGTGGGTGGATGGTTTCACGTGGCCTGGTGATCAAGCTCGTGGTCCAGGGGGTGAGGGCTCCTAACTGTTGCTACACTGAACCCCTTCCAAAGACCAAGGGAGATTTCCAGTAAGATGAGCTCTGCCTTGCTACTCTGACAAGCTGTGTCAGACTTCCAGGAATTGTACTTTGTGTAACCTGGTCTGAAGCAGCTTAGTTAAGACAATGCAATTAGCTCTTAAAAGCACAGATCACAAGTCAAACCATCCGATCCCTGGGAGGCCATCAGTCAGAAGCCGACGAGGGCATCCTTAGCCCAGAGTGCTTATGGCTCTGTTTCTTGACAGAGTTGGTCCATTTGCCCCCATTGTGAGCGCAGCATGAAAATTTAACTCTAAAGAGTTGGCTCCAAAATGGTGAGTAAGCATATCGTCACACAACTTACAGGACTCTATATATTTTTTCTTTGTTTTTAGGAGGTAGCTGGAGATTAGAGATAAGGGGAGAAAGGAAGGGGGAGGAGTGAAACTTGATACAACAAGAAGCACACTTTACTGCAAAGTGCAGAGGGTTGGAAGACAACAACCCAGACCTGTGCCCTTGAGTCCTTAAGACAGACATAGCTGGAATTACCCCTTGGGTGTCATGCTCATAGGGTGTGGGCATCACTCATCTCCTGCCATACCCAGACATTCAGGCTGTGTTGCCAGAGGGGAGCAATGAAGCCCATTACCTGCTGTCCACAGAAACAAGCCTACTGACCAGCAACTGTCCTCCCTGCCTTGACTGGGGCCAAATATATAAAATCAGTGGTAAATGTGGGTATAATGCTTAGAGTTCTGGCTCTGGACCCTGCCTTTGAATCCTGCCTCTGCTCTTACTAGGTAAATTATTTAACCTCTTTATTTCTTAGTTTTCTTATATATAAAATGGAAGGAATGATTATAGATCTCCTAGAGTGTAGTTATGAGGTTTAAATGAGATAATATATGTGAAGTGCATGAAAGTGTGGCTAGCACATATAAAAGGCCCTCAAAAACAATAGCTATTTTTATTGCTAACATTTATCAAGTTGGTTAATAGATATCACTATGACCCAGACAGTATGTTACGTGCATAAGTCCTCACATTTATCCTATGATCTCTGTAATATCAATATCCTACTGGAGAAACTAAGATGTAGAGGGTGACTTTCCCAAAGGCACCCAGCTGATTTCTTCAGGAAGTTTCTTAAACGAGAAGTATTTTTCCCTCATCGGGGCCCCTGACATATCGTGTAACATCTGCATGATGATACTTATTGTAACGATCTATTTACCACTTTGTCTTTCTCTGAGGGGTTAGAAAACTATAGTCCTTGAGCCAAACTGGGTTTTTAAGGGAAAGTTTTATTGGAACACAGTCATGCCTATCTGCTTCCATATTGTCTGTAGCTGTTTTCGCGCTACAATGACAGAGTTGAGTAATTTCAACAGACACCATATGGTCCACAAAGCTAAATATATTTGAAGTCAGCCCCCTATATCTGTGGGTTCCGCATCCGTGGATTCAAGTAACCACAGATCAAAAATACAGTATTAGGGGAAAAGTTCCAGAAAGTTCCAAAAAGCAAACCTTGAATTTGCTGTGTACCAGCAGCTATTTACATAGCATTTACATTGTATTAGGTATTATAAGTGATCTAGAGATGACTTAAAGTACATGGAGAATGTGCTCAGGTTATATGCAAATACTACACCATTTTATATACGGGACTTGAGCATCTGTGGATTTTGGTACCCACGGGATGGGGAGTGGGGTATTCTGGAACCAATTCCCTGCAGATACCGAGGGATGGCTGTACTAGCTGGCCCTTTATTTTAAAAGATTGCCAACCCCTGCATTAGACTATGAGCTCCTTAAAATAGGGCTCAGGTCTTCTAGGGGGCTTTATCTTGGCACATGATGGGGGCTCCCTAAGTGGGTGCTGAATGAGGGAGAGTGAAGATGTTGCAGACTTGAATGGATGTCACTTCGGAAGGAACAACGCCCTCAGGAGCCCAGGTGTCAGGACCTGAGCCCCACCCAGATCCTGGGAAGCCCCTCAGCTCTGTGATGCTGCCAGCTGTCTAGTGGTCCCCACAGGTGACCCTGAGTCAGAACCGGTAACAGGTCACCACATCATCACACCAGCACCACTCACAGCCCCTCTAATGACAGGACCAGCATCTCCTTGGAAGGAAACCCCTCTTAAATCCTCACTCATGAAATGGAAAAGATGCTGCTGGAGATGGTTTGGAGAGCTGTACCCCGCTCCCTTTTGTCCACTGCCTCCTGCCCCCAGCTTTGGTGCTATGCCTTTCCTTGGAACTCTCATGAATTGAATCAGAGTTTGCTTTTCTGCCTGAGGCAGGCTGTCCCACAGTGATCACTTCAGCTTCTTGCTGGAAAACAACATCTACAAAAAACAAACAACAACAAAACCAACTACCATTCACTGAGCCCCTGCCCTGTGCCAGACACCATGCCACAGACTTTACATAGTCAACACCAGTTTTTAGAACAGCCCTCAGAGGTGAACTAGACTTTATCATCTCATCATAAAGATGAGAAAACTGAGGCTCCAGAAGGGTGAAGCCATCTGCCCATAACCAGTAAGTACCAGAGGTGAGATGGAAACCCACTATCCCTGCTTGTCTCATGTCCCTGACCTGCTTTCCCAGGGACCCATAATCCAGCAACTGGAACGATGTTGGAACTCTATGATATGATATTTGAATCAAGTATTTTAGTTACATTCACCTGACCCAGCCTGGTTATGACAGATAAGGTATCATTTATTAGACACGCATTGGCTGTTCATTTGTCCTGCATCAGGCTCTATGCTGGACACTCAGGACACAGAGGTAGATTGAGCACAGCTTTACCTCTCAGGGAGGTAAAGTGTAATGTTGGAGAAGCAAATGATAAACCAGCAACTAGCACAACAGGTGAGACACTGGGTGGAGGGATGGAGGAGAGAGGAGGGGCTGTGGGTGGGCGTGACTATGAGTGGGCATGGCCATGGTGGGTGGGGCTCTGAAATCCATCCCGCTGCCTCCAGGTTAGCTACCCATGATCTCCTCCATAGATTGAGGTTCCAGGCAAGAGTCCCCTTGAATAGTTCCTTTGCTGAGTTTGAAAACTTCCACTCTACAGGATGAACAAAGAAGGAAGAACCAAGTACTGATGCCATCACCATCTGAAAAACAGGCTTTTTCAAAAAATCACATCCTCTCAGAAGTACAGAGACCAACTCCTAAATACATTCCTGGAGCGTTTTTTTCATCTCAGAGGACAATTAACCTTTGCAATTAGCTTCATCAACAGGAACTTAATATCAAATATTTGGTTGCTTAGCAACAAGGAAGCAGCCACTAGCAGGATTGCAGTATCTTTGTTACTCAAGTCTCCTGGGGCTACAGACTGAGGAAACGCTGGGCTGGATTTCCAGACTCTGCAAGCTCTTTGCCCAAAAGTCCAGGTCACCCGAGGCCCCGCTGTCAGTGACCTCTGGGGCCAGTGAGCCCTACGAGTGAGAACCCAGTCTTTCAGCAGTGACTGAGGGAGGGGAAGGTTCCAGCCTCCAGTGTCCCCCATATGCCTCAGAAGAGCCTCTAAGAATGACGCCCAGGAAGGAGATGTTGGTCTTCCTCACCCTTTAGAGTTGTGTAGCCTGGGAAAGCTGGGGCCTGCTGTATACCTATGGCCAGCTCACTTTTCTTGTCTTCTTTCTAATTTTCACCAGGCCCTTCTTAACCCCATTTTATGCAGGAAGACCAAGGCTCTGATTAAGCCACTTGCCCAGGTGTGCCCAGTAGTAAGTGCTGGAGCAGGATTTGGTCCCCAATTTCATGCTCTTTCCACATCCCTACAGTGGCCTATAGGGTCGTGCTCCTTTTCTGTGCCCGAGCAACAATATTGGACCAGATGTGCCTCTCTGGTCCATCCCAGCTTGGTGTGTCTATGTCTTCCTTCCCAAACTCATGCCAACTCAGAAGTCAGTGTAGGCTTCTGAGGCATTTGCTTAAACCTCTCTGTTTTCTCACTTCAGTTACCATAAATCCCAGAAAGAAAAATCCTAATTCTTTCTAAGTCTGAAACTCCAGCCCCCAAATTGATAAGATTGTGTGGTGAAAAGAGCAAGACCTTTCCAATCAGCAAACCTGGGTTCAGAGCCTAGCTCTAAAATTTACCAGGTTACATCACTCTGGGGACATAACCTCTCCATCTACCCTTTCTCTCATCTGTGAAGTGGAGGTAATAATAACTACCTCAAAAGGATGCCGTGAGGACCAAGTGAGAAGCCTGGCTTGTAGAAGGTGCTCAAGAAGCAAAAATACAAAACAACAGAACTAAAACCACCACCAGACTGCTTGGTACCTCAGTTCCCCCCAGTTCCTATGGGGAGTAATAAGTCTTTTGTCTCTTCCTCATCTCCCTCAGAAGGCTTTTCCGCTGCCAAGTGACCAGAGAAGTTTTAGATCAAGTGACCGCCAGAGGTTTCTCCGTGTGTTACTTAGAAACCCAAACACATACCTGAAGAAAAATTCCTCCTTTTCCATTGAAATAAAAGTAATTCAAAGCAGACAGATCTGGTCTGAATTCTGACTCCTTCCCATACCAGCTCTGGGACCTGGGCAGTTACCTCCCCTCCCAGCTTCCGTGTCATCCTCATTTGTAACACAGGGAGGAGAGTAATACTTTCCCAATTGGGCTCTAGTAAGAACTAAATCCAAAAACTGATATGAAAGAGCCCATCCCAACATGCATCCCAATGTTCATGGCAGCATTATTTACAATTGCCAACGTATGATAGCAACCTAGGTGTCCATCAACAGATGAATGGATAAGGAAGATGCAATACACACACACACACACACACACACACACACACACACACACACACAATGGAATACTACTCAGCCATAAAAAGGAATGAAATTTGGACAGACTTGGAGGGCATTATGCTACGTGAAATAAGTCAGACAGAGAAAGACAAATACTGTATGATATCACTTACATGGAATCTTAAAAACACAACAAACTAGTGAATATAACAAAAAAGAAGCAGACTCTCCGATATAGAGAACAAGCTAGCGGTTACCAGTGGGGAGAGGGAAGCGGGGAGGAACAAGATAGGGGTAGGGGAAAAAAAGGGTTATTATGGGATTATATGAAATGATGTGTGTGAAACTTCTGAAAATTGTAAAGCACGATAGAATTTAAAGAATCTTCCATTCAATTAAAAAAAAAAGAAAACCTTAAAAAAAAAAGAAAGAAAGAAATAGCCCATCCCATACCCTGGCTCAAGGCTCACCTAAGTTACTCAGGAAATATTTGTTGTGTCCGAATCCATTTGGCAAACATTGCCCTTATTTGTTCCTGCTGCTGACCGTCCTTTGAAATTCTTATCGGTTTATTTTTACCAAACTAGTTTTCTGTACACTATTTCAGCACCAGCTTTAGGAAACAGCATACTTGCTTCTATTTTCAAACAAACACACACAAAAAAACTGCAGTCCCATTTCCTTTGGAACTCTGGAAGTGCTGCATATGCCCTTTGGAACTTCCAGACTGCCCGCCATCCCCAGAGCTCTTGCATGATAAACTCTTCCATCGGCCCAGCCATCAGCATGCCCTGTTTGAAACACTTTGGTAGCCTCTCAGGATGTGCAAAGCTCTGCAAAACAAACCTCATCAAGTTAAACATAGAATTACCATATGACCCAGCAATTCCACTCCTAGATGTAAACCCAAGAGAACTGAAAACCTAGGTACACACAAAAGTTTGTACATGAATGTTCATAACAGCATTACTCATAATATCCAAAAAGTAGAAAAAAATGCCCATCAACTGATGAATGGATAAGCAAAATGTGTTATATCTAAATTATTAGTTTCCTATTACTGCTGTAGCAAATGGCCAGAAACTTGGGGGCTTAAAACAACATGAATTTATTCTCTTGAGGCCAGGAGTCCTTAATTGGTTTCACTGGCTAGAGCCAAAGTATTGGCAGGGCTGGTTCCTTTTGGAGACTCTGCAGGGAGAATATATTTCCTTGCCTTTTTCAGCTTCTAGTGGCCACCTGTATACCTTGGCTGGGGGGATCTTTGAAGTGTAACACTCCAATCTCTGCTTTTATCATCACCTTCCCTAGATAATCCAGGATAATCTTCCCATCTCAAGATCCTTACTTAGTCACATCTGCAAAGTCCCTTTTGTCATAGAAGGTAACATTCTACAGATTAGGGTGTGGATATCTTTGGGAGTCATTATCCAATCTATCATACAATAGAATTTTATCCAACTCTTGAAAGGAATGATATACTGATACATGCCACAACTTGGAAGAAATTTGAGACATCATGCTAAGTGAAAGAAGTGACACAAAAGGCCACATAATGTATGATTCCGTATTTATGAAATGTCCAGCATAAGCAAATCCGCAGAGACAGAAAGTAGATTAGTGATTGCCAGGGGCTGGAGGGGCCAATTGGAACTGACTGCTAATGGGTATGTGATTCCTTTTGGGGGTGATCAAAATATTCTGGAATTAGACAGTGGTTGGTTATGTTGGTACAACCTTATGAATATACTAAAAACCACTGGGTTTGTACACTTTAAAGGGACGTATTTATGATATGTGAATTGTATCTCAATAGAAAATAAAAGAAACCTCATCATGCATCAGCATTACCTGTAAATGATAAAAGTAAATTTAAACCAAACTGTGGTCCAGATCAACTTGATTTAAATAAAGTGCTTTCCATCAAATTGTTCAACCAAATTATATCCCCCCCAGAAGGCAGTATAGTGTGGTGGTTGAGGGTAGACTCAGGAATCAGACGGCCTAAGTTCAAGTCCTGGCTCTGCCCCTTACTAACTGTGTTGCTGTGTTACCTTTTCTGAGTCTCAGTTTTCTCACCTGCAAAGTGGGGATAATAAAAGTACCTGCCCCTCAGAGTTGTGAGGATTCAGTGAAATAATCCACGTGATGCTCAGCATGTAGTTAGTGCTCAATACGCACCAGCTATTGCTTTCACTACCCTCATCCCCTCTGCTCTGCCCATCAGTGGAAAGAGAAGGAATGTGATTCCATCAATCCTAGGGGGACCCAATCATCCTCCTTAAGCCTCAGATTGCAGGGAGTTAGAAAAAAGGCATCAGGAAGCTTCCAAGGGTAAAAAAAATGTATCTGGTTTTGTGAAGCTTAGTTTTTATACAGGCATTTATCCATTTCCTTGCTCACTCCTTTCATCTTTCTTTCATTTAACAAACATTAATTGAGAAAATACCATATGCATGTCTGGTACTGTACTACTGCTGGAGATGTGCTCCCACGGAACTCATGATCACTGGGCAAGACAGACAAAGATAAAAATAAGTTCAGGAAGATGTACCCGGCACTGTGCTGGAAATTTACATAGACCCCCCGGGGTTGACAAGTGAATGGGGTGAGTGGATGAGAGAGGACACAAAGGAAAGAGTGGTTAGTTCTAAGGTGGCGAGGAGGGACAAGGAGAGACTTAGCGGAGGAAGTCTAGATGCACCGCTAGGTGTTCTGGTGTGTGTGTGCACGTGTGTGTGTGTGTGGGTGGGCACTAGTTGACAGATAGGCTAGAAGGATAGAAGAGAGGGAGGAACAAGTTCATCTAAGCAAAGACTGCATTCTAAGCAAGAGCAGAGGCCCAGAGATACGGTGCAGCCTGGATTTTTCAGGAAATATTATTAGTTCCTAAAGGTCATGGCTCAGCTAGAAGTAAGCTGTACTAAGACAAAGGCAACCAAGTGCTTTCAACAGGGAGTCAGAGGCTGAGCTGATTAGATTTGCCTTTTAAGATGATCTGTCTGGCTGTGGTTGGCAGAGAAAAACAACTGTGGTGAAAGAACAGACTGGAAGCGTGGTTAGGAGACTGTGGCATGGACCAGGCCTTGGGTGACGGGGACACAAACCCAGCACGGGAGAATCTACTCCTGTCTCCACTGAACCCCCAGTTGACACGCTGAACACGAGAATACATCTGTGTACACACACAGGCCAACACATACCCCCTCGGAGGCTTGGGCGCCCACTGGAGGGCGGGATCATTGATTTCATACGTCAGCTGGGCTAGACTCCATCACCCAGTGACTTAATCAAACACTGACCTGGGTGTTGCTGTGAGGGTATTTTGTTGGTGAGGTTAACACCTACAATCAAGTGACTATAAGTAAAGGAGACGGCCCTCCCCAATGTGGGTGAACCTCATTCAGTCAGCTGCAGGCCTTACGAGCCAAAACAGGTTTCCTGGAGAAGGAGTTTGGCTCTGTTTCTCTGGAGAAAAATGACTGATACGAAGGCTATAACCCACTCCTTTTCAGCAAGGCCTCCCGTGGGCTCTAGAAACCAGTCATTCTCAGGGGTCCTGCTTTGAAGTTGGCTGTGGCTTGTGAGAGTCCCAGGTGACAAATGATTGTCACTTAAAATGCCCCCTGGTTGAGAGAAGAAGGCATGAGACACAGGTCTCTTTCTTCTCTCGGCCTCTTCCCCTCGGTGCAGCCCACCCATCGGACCAGCTCAGGTCAGGAGGGGTCCCACTCAGCATCTCAGCCTGGCATCAAGTCCTTCTGACCTTCTACCACCTCTTCTCTACCTGGTATCTCCCTGTCCCTTGCATCCTGGCTCCAAGGATGGAGTCTCTTTCTTGACCCCCTGGCTGGAGTTGCTGTTCTCAGTCCCCTGCCCAGTGTCTCAGAGATACTGTAACTAGAGTCCAGCATTATTCCCCTCAGCCTCCCCTGGTGGCCAGGGTCTGCGCCTGGCATCCTGCTACCTCCACGCAGGTGCCCTTACCCATAGGCCCCCCCCACCCATTGTCCACTGCCACCCCATCACCAATCACTTGGCCATCTGTGAGTGCCTCTGGGCTTGGCCCTTGGCCGCCTTTGGCCTGGGCTGCCCTTCCCCGATGGAGTCCTGGGCTGGGGCCCTGAAGACATGGCTGCTGCCAGCCCCAGTTAAGGTGGGTACAGGCAGCACAGAGGCGGTCTCTTGGTTGCCCAGGGGGGCCTCTGCACATCAGGCTGGGGGTCAGGAAGGCCAGGAAGTCTCAACTTGGGAGTAGCATCCTCCCCTCGTGGCCCCTGCTGTGGGGTGTGGCATTTCTCCAGCCCCTGCCCCTTCTCTGCAGGCTCTGAAGCAGCCTGCATGTCAGGACACCTGGGATGGGGTGCAGATCAGGAGGCAGGCACTGCAGCAGCTGCAGGGGGTGCTGGAGGGGCCACCGCTGTAGCCACCCGCTTCCGTGTCCCCTCCACAGTACAGCATTTCAGGGCCAAAGGAAGCCTCCACCCCAGGTGCTTTGGGCTGAATGTAGAGACATGGACAGAATCAGGCCATCAGTACGTCCTTGGTCAATAATTAAAATGAACAAGACTCCAAAGCTGTTTTTTCAATGCCTAGTCCCCCAGCCCCACATCCCGAGGTTCTGATTAATTGACCTGAGGCGGAGCCTGGGCATAAGTATTTCTTTTAATTCTTTGGGTGCTTATAATGTGTAGCCAGGGCTGAGAACCTCTGCTCTGGTGCTTTGCTATTCGAGGTGTGATCCGTGGGCCAGCAACAGTGACATCCCTGGGAGCCTGTTGGAAATGCAGACTCTCAGGCCCCACCCCAGACCTATTGACTCTGAATCCGCTCTTTAAGATCCCCAGGGAATTCAGAGGCACATTAATATTTGGGAAGCACCATGGGAAATAAAAATCACCCTTCACCCGAGGAGAGCGGCTTTAAGCCCACTTCTGGCTCCTGTTCAGTGACCACAGCTCTGACCTACTGAGCAGTACCCCAAGCTGGGGGTCCAAATGGCCGAATGTTAAGCGCCCTGGACCCGGACCTGAAGCCCACCTACCACCCTCAGCCAGGCCTTAGGTCCACTAAGGCTCACAAATAATTATTCTTCAGAACAGAAGTGCTCACAGCACTCAAATGCAAGTGTTTCTAATGCTATTTCCATATACAACTTCTCTGTCAGGTTGGCCTTGACTAATAGCAACTACCCTTAACTGGGCACTTACTAACTGACCAGTACTTAACAGACACAAATAGTTTAGTCATCCTATGAACCCTAATAAGATAAGTTTTATTAGCCCCATTTTTCAAATGCAGACACTGAAGCTCAGAGAGGTTGAAGCTGAGAGCCCAAGGTCACACAGCTAGTGGGGGGCAGAACTGTGATGGGAACCCCAGATGTCTGATTCCAAAACTCGGAACCCATTCACGTGGTGTCCATATTATGCCTTGCTTCATAAATAAAAACAGTGAGGGGGCCAGGACATGGAAGCAACCTAAATGTCCATTGACAGAGGAATGGATAAAGAAGATGTGGTACATATGTGCAATGGAATATTACTCAGCCATAAAAAAGAATGAAATAATGCCATTTGCAGCAACATGGATGGACCTAGAGATTGTCATATTGAGTGAAGTAAGTCAGACAAAGATTATATGATATCACTTATATGTGGAATCTAAAAAAATCATACAAATGAACTTATTTACAAAGCAGAAACAGAGTCACATATTTAGAAAACAAATTTATGGTTACCAAGGGGTAAGGGGGGGAGGGATAAATTGGGAGATTGGGATTGACATATATACACGACTGTATATAAAATAGATAACTAATAAGAACCTACTGTATAGCACAGGGAACTCTACTCATTACTCTGTAATTACCTATATGGGAAAAGAATCTGAAAAAGAGTGGATATGGGTATATGTATAACTGATTCATGTTACTGTACAGCAGACAGTAACACAACATTGTAAATCAACTATATTCCAATAAAAAAAAAAAGTGAGGGGACTTCAAAAACCAGACTCAGAAATTCCACTGTTCTCAGGAAAGGAAATGTAAATACATTGCCATTCCCTGAGACCAGTTAACAGGGAGTGGAGGGTGAGGGGGACAGATTTTACATAAGCAAAACTACCTTTGGGAACATGAGCCCAATGCATTAATGTAACAATTATTCCTCCTGCCTGGGCTCTAACTATATTTTTATTAGGATGTTTTCCATATTCTTTAAAAGGCTAAACTGACTCTGAGTCCCCAGATGTGCCAAAAATCTAAGCAGTACATTTATGGGAAATGAAACCCCCCCATGAAATATCTCCCAGAGGCCTGAGTTAGTGGTTTGTATTGTAAGGAGGTGAAAATCCACATCTCTCCCAGGAATGCAACTGACAGAAAATTCAAACCAAACTAAATGTACGTAGGGACTCAGGCTCGACGGCTTATCCTATGGCCTGAATAGATATAATCACGCGCTGTTCTAAGATCTGTGCCAGGAGCCTCCAAGGCTGGAGTGCAAGTTGCCTGGGGTCCAGGCTCTGCAGAGTATGGCATCTCCATCTGTGGCCAGGGTCAGAGGTCAGAGGTCTCCTGTTTGTGGTTCCTTGTTAGGATGTCCGTAATTTATTTTCAAATACTTCAGCATAGAGAGGAATTCAATTTTCACAGCTGTTTCCCTAATCAGGAACCCCCAGACCAGGGGACAGCCGCTAACACGCACACCCAAGAGGAAGCCCATGTGTCAGACGCTACTGTGGTAAGCACTTCTGTTATTTGTATTTCCAGCGACAGCTGAGACTGAAAATTAGCATACTGCACGCCAGAAATGGGTTTTATTGCTGAAAATTGTAGCCTGTTGACCAGCAAGATGAATATCAGAAATGGGCTTGCATTGGAGGAATCAAAGTCGTTCAGATGCGTGGTCTGGCGGAAAAGGCTTTGGAGCCAATTCTCCCCTGTGCATGAACAGGACAGGAGAGTCCAGGGAGGCCTGCACTCTTTACCCCTGAAGCCTGGTGCTGGGTCTGGCGCTGGTGTAGGGGGCTTTCTGGTTGTCTGATGTTGACAAGGAGCACAGAATCCCACGTCTGGAATTCTGTTGTGTCTGCGTCATCCTTTCATGCAAGGTGAGGTTAGATGTAAAAGGATGGAGAGCTGGGACCCAGCTCACAGACTAGGTTGTGGAGACTGTTTTATTGCCTGCTTTGAGAGTGAGTAAATGTCTCATCTGTGGTGGAATTGGGCCTGAACCTCACTTTCATACAATGTGGGACTGAGATCGTGGGGTCATAGCTAGCTCTCGCCTCCTTAGACCTCTTTGGCAGCTTCTTAAGATTGCAAGTGATCCTAAGGACTTCCCTGGTGGCGCAGTGGTTAAGAATCCGCTTGCCAACGCAGGGGACATAGGTTTGAGCCCTGGTCCGGGAAGATCCCACATGCCGCGGAGCAACTAAGCCCATGCGCCTCAACGAGAGAGCCCGCGTGCCACAAACCACAGAGCCCACGCGCCCTGGAGCCTGGGCGCCACAACTAGAGAAGAGAAAAAACCTGCACGCCATAGCTAGAGATAAGCCTGCGCGCCGCAGCGAAGAGCCCGCGCACTGCAACAAAAGATACCGCGTGCCACAACTAAGACCCAACGCAGGCAAAAATAAAATTAAAAGAAAAAAAAAAGATTGCACTCCCCACTTTGTGAGTTTCTCTACAGGAGGAAAAGACTCAGGGAATCTTCGCCCTTCATCAAATTCATTATCCTTGCATCTAATTTGTTTTTAATTTTTTTTCCTTCCAAGTCAGAGCTGGATCAGCCACAGAAAGGATTTCAGAACTGCTCCTGGTGAGGGGTAATCTGACGAGAAGTGATTATGTTCTCAGTAGCAAAACAATTTCTTACCAACCAAATTCTTATTGCCAGCTAAATAAGTAGGTGCTTATTCTACCCACTCAGGGTCCTAAACGACCTCTCAGAGCCACCTGTGAGACTCAACTGACATTAAAGACACATTCTGGACACAGAGTCTGGTCCACAGAGAGCACGGGGGAGGCGGGTGCAGCCTCTCAGACACAAAGGTCGACCTCTGCTTGTCCAGTGATTTCCCACCTCGTGGTGTCCCGCCCCTAGAACAGCAGGGGTGTCAATGTTGCAGGGACCTCAGAATCATCCCACCCAACCCTCTCTTCATCAGATGGGGAGGCTGGCCCAGAGAGGTTTTGTGACTAACCCACGGTCACACGCAGAGCTGGACGGAGGGCTCTGGCAGCTCCCCAAATTCTCCTTCGATTCAATTTAACAAACAATTTCCCCCTGAGCTCAGGGAGCTCACAGGACATAGATACAAATAAGTCTGATAAAAGGAGGACAGCGGAACACACAGTGTTGCGAGTCGAGCAGGAAGCTGGGCTGTCTTTAGCCTTGAAAATAGCATGCAAGCTTCATGAGGGAGGCAGCCTTTGAGCTGGGCCTTGAGAGATGAGGAGAGTTTCGAGAAGAGAGAGAAGGATAGAGGGAGGGCCCTGAGGACAGCATCCAGGGACCTCTGGGGTATGGAGAGCAGGCTCCAGCCGAGTGTCCAGAGGCCCCAAGGGGGCTCCAGATGGGGTCTTGCATGGAGGCAAGCACTCCAATTCCATCTCTGGGTCTGGATGGATCCCTGAGCGGGGCTGTGTGCCCGGCTCACTTCCTTTCCTGGGAGTCCTTCTTTCCTGCCTCCGTCATCTCCTCTCCATGGCTCCCTGACAATCCCAGTCTCTGGGACACCAGCTGGGTTCTCCTTTGAAAAGCCAATCTTTCAAGCTCTTCTCCCCTCACCCCAGGAGCAAAGTAAACAACCTCCCTGAACACCTGCACAGAGACCTCCAACCTGCAAAGCTCTTTTCCCTCACTCTGTCTCATTTACCTTCACCAGACCCATCACTATCCACACTTCCCCCATTGCAGAGGTGGAAAAATGAGGGTCCCAGGAACTCACCCTGTGTCCTCTTGCTGGTACATGTTCCCCAGACCCCTTCCTGACACGGCAGTTCTAAGCACAGACCCTGGAGGTGATCCCCAGCTCTGAATCCCACTCCACCAGTCACCAGCTCTGTGACTTAGGCAAATTACTCTACCTCTCTCTGCCTCAATTTCCTCATCTGGAAAATGCTAATAATAGTAATAATGGTGTTTATCTCATAGCGTTGACGAGAGTATTAAACGTATTAATAAGTGCAAAGAACAAAATAATGCCTGACACATAATAAGTGCAATGGAAGTATTAGCTATTACTAGCATTAACCTTGATCCAGGATTCCAGTAGATTCCTCCCATTAGGTTACTAGGCATCCCTGGGTGCCCTCAGGGAAGTTGTTCAACCTCTCTGTGCTCACAAGAAGGCTGGCCCTCAGGACAACTGGTATTCTTCCTGGGTTTGTCTCGTCTTTCTCTGATCCTTCAGCCCCTTTCTATTACCCCCTCTACCCTCAACAATTCCTCCTCATAAGTCCCCTTCCCCACACCCACACTTAGTCAGACAGGCTCTTTCCTGAGTCTCTGTGAGAAAATGATTCCGCCTTTGTTGGTTCAAAAGCTGTCCTTTACAATAGTAGTTTTTGAATGTTCAGTACAAAAAGAGTTAGTTGTCTCCTTTAAGAGCCCAGTTTTGAATTAAAAAGAAAGCTCTCCAGTGAGAAGCAGCTTTGAATCTGCATCCTCTCGGTGGCAAGGGGATTATCAGCAGAGAAGCATATCGCATATTTACTTGCAAAACCATCCCCAAGGCCAAAGTCTAGTCTGGACTATTGTAAAACCATCCACAAGGCCAAAGTCTAGTCTGGACTGAGTGGCAGATTTGGGTCCTTATAGCTACTCCTTCCAAGTTCTGCAGAAGACATCAGGGTGCAATAAAGAGGATCTTTGTGGGAGCGCTGTTCTCCAGTGCTCAGGAATAGCAGAGGTGACCTGCCATACTGGTACTTGCTTTGACCTGTGGCCTCTTAGAACCATAGTCTTTGGATGCCCAAGAATTGCCTTAGGGAAATGGAGGAACCGAGAAGGGAGCAGTTCCTGGAGCTCCTAGAGGATCCTGGCATTGACACTGCCCAGGTGCAGAGTGGGCTTTGCCTAATGGGGAAATAAAATACAGCTTTGGATTTGCCTAGACCACTTCCACCTACGGGCTGGTGAAGTGGGCTGTGACGTGCTGATGTGAAAGGAGCAGTCGTGCCTGGCACACAGTAGGGACTCAGCAAATGTTTGATGACTGAATTTCCCAGAGTTCATGACCCACTCATTTCCAGTCTGAACATGAGGGGATTCTCAGGGCTGCTGGTGCAGTGTGATTGGTTGAGGGCCTAAGCCACTTAAGTGCCCTGCCCTCCAGCAGTGAAGGCAGGAGCATTCTTCAGAAAACTTTATCTTGAGCCTTTCAACTAGAGATAGTCAAAGCTTAAACAGCTCAGGATCTCGCTGATGTCTATTTGTGAATTGAAGCTTTTCAGAATCCCAGTGGAACATCCAAGTTAAGCCATGGAGGGCGATATCTTTTTTCTTTTTTAACATCGTTATTGCAGTATAATTGCTTTACAATGGTGTGTTAGTTTCTGCTTTATAACAAAGTGAATCAGTTATACATATACATATGTTCCCATATCTCTTCCCTCTTGCGTCTCCCTCCCTCCCACCCTCCCTATCCCAACCCTCTAGGTGGTCACAAACCACCGAGCTGATCTCCCTGTGCTATGTGGCTGCTTCCCACTAGCTATCTATTTTACGTTTGGTAGTGTATATATGTCCATGCCACTCTCTGGCTTTGTCACAGCTTACCCTTCCCCCTCCCCATATCCTCAAGTCCATTCTCTAGTAGGTCTGCGTCTTTATTCCCATCTTACCCCTAGGTTCTTCATGACCTTTTTTGTTTTTTCTCTTAGATTCCATATATATGTGTTAGCATACAGTATTTGTTTTTCTCTTTCTGACTTACTTCACTGTACGACAGACTCTAGGTCCATCCACCTCACTACAAATATCTCAATTTCGTTTCTTTTTATGGCTGAGTAATATTCCATTGTATATATGTGCCACATCTTCTTTATCCATTCATCCGATGATGGACACTTAGGTTGCTTCCATGTCCTGGCTATTGTAAACAGAGCTGCAAAATGCAAATCAAAACTACAATGAGATATCATCTCACACCGGTCAGAATGGCCATCATCAAAAAATCTACAAACAATAAATGCTGGAGAGGGTGTGGAGAAAAGGGAACCCTCTTGCACTGTTGGTGGGAATGTGAATTGGTACAGCCACTATGGAGAACAGTATGGAGGTTCCTTAAAAAACTACAAATAGAACTACCATATGACCCAGCAATCCCACTACTGGGCATATACCCTGAGAAAACCATAATTCAAAAAGAGTCATGTACCACAATGTTCATTGCAGCTCTATTTACAATAACCAGGAGGGCGATATCTTGCAAGGGCAGGTTTCTTGGGAGTGTTCGGGAAATTGCTAAACACGATAGGCAATGAACTGCATCCAACGGCCAGCTCTTACCCCACACCGTCAGAAAGGATGTTATCGAGACTCAACTAACCCATACACATCACCTCGCAGCCACCTCCTTCCAAGCCACTCAGTTCAGTAGCTCCTAAAGGGGAAAGGGTCGTTTTAACATGGACCCCCCCCACCACCACCATCTTTTGCCTGGACCACTGTCACCAGCCTCTGGTCAAGGTTACCTGTCTCTGGTCCTTTATCCAATCATCTTCCAGACCATCACTAGACATGTGCTTCTACATCACAAATCTGGTCACGTCAGTCTCTTTCTTAATGACCCCAACGGCTCCCCATTGTCTTCAAGGTAGAATGAAGATTGCTCAACTTGGTGTGCCAAGCTCTGCAAAATCTGGTTTCCATTCAGACCTGAAGAGCAGCCAATACTCACCCCAAAAGCCATACCAACTGTTAAAATATTGAAATACTTCTGTTCCTCCAATGGCAGCTCGCCATCCACTAGCCAACACCCTAGCCCAGATGCCTCCTGGCCAGAGCCCTGGTGGGAGAGACACTGCCTCTGACAGTATTTGACACTAGCTCCCCAGAAGGCATACGCTGGGCTGAGGCCCCTGACGTAGCCTAGCACTCCCTATAGACGCCCTTGCCTGAACATTTTTGGGAACCGCAGCTTCTGCAGTACACCACACTGGTTGTTAAATGCAATATTTCAAACATTACTCCCGCCTCAGTCAACTTTACCAGACTATTGTTCACCATTCCCTTGTTCATTTATCTGTTGAATGAATTAAAGAACATCCGAATGAATAAAGGAATGAATGATATGTAACCTAGCACCTGTTATCTTCTTAGGCTCATCATGAAAGAAGGAGGTTCATGGCAGCATATTGGTCAACAAAAAGCTACCATCCCCGGTGACCACCGAGTTCTCACTCAGGGCCAGAAATGGTCACTTGGGCAGGGTCTTTCATTGGTGGGTTATACCTTGGCCAAGTTCTCAGCCATCCAAGTTCAGAAAGTAGACCTCTTCAGTGCACCCAAAAGTCATCAGTCTTTCAGGGCAAACTCACACAATCCAGGCTCAAAAGACACTGGTGCCAAGGGAGAATGCCAACCCAACTATTTGTAAAGGTGAAATCCCCTGTCCAGGTGTTTCAGTTGATGCTCTTCCAGTTGCAAGAGACAGAAATCCTAGTTCAAATGACTTAAGCACAAAAGGAATTCACTGGCTCTCAAAGCTGAAAGTCCCAGGGGTAAGTTCAGCTTCAGGCACAGCTGGATTCAGAGCTCAAATGGTATCACTGGAACTCAAGTTTTTCCTTTTCTGGGTTTTGTCTTCTACCAAGTTGACTTCCATCTTAGGCTCCACATGGTGGCAAGATTGCTTCCTGCCCTTCAGGATCCCATCCTCAGTTTCAAGTCTAGCTGGCAAGAGCGAAAGATTCTCTTCTGGAAGCCCCAGTAAGCATTTCATTGTATCACTTGTTTTCTAATTAGGTCATACAGCCATCCCTGAACTAATCTCTGTGTCCAGGAGAGAAATGGTATGTACTGATTGCCTGAAGCCTAGATCACCTCGGGATCTAGGGATGTTTCATCCTTATACCAAGAGTTGGTGCCTCATCTAAAGTACAAGGGCTGAGTAGACAAAAGAGAGGGCAATAGGATATGGGCACCACAATGCTAGGCGGCAAATCCAACTGATGCCCACTGTGCCAGGACACTCCTTTATATAGAATTGAAGACACGAAAACATTCTTCAGAGGCTTGCTTGGTGTGTGCAAGTAAGGGAAGAGGAATATTAGGAAGCGGGGAGGATTATTTCTGCTAAGATCTAGGAATTGTCCTCACCCCAAAGGAGAAGACCTGTCTCTAGGGCAGAGCTGGGGACAGACTAACAACCCTCCTCTTTGAAGCCTAGTTTTCTGTGCTGGACCCCATCCCTTCTTCTTCTTCTTCTTTTTTTAAAAATTATAATTATTTCTTTATTTTTGGCTGCGTTGGATCTTTGTTGCTGCGCACTGGCTCTCTCTAGTTGCTTCAAGCGGGGGCTACTCTTCGTTGTGGTGTGCGGGATTCCCACCGCGGTGGCCTCTCCTGCTGCAGCGCATGGGCTCTAGGCGCGCAGGCCTCAGCAGTTGTGGCACATGGGCTTAGTTGCTCCGCGGCATGTGGGATACTCCCGGACCAGGGCTCGAACCCGTGTCCCCTGCATTGGCAGGCAGGCTCTCAACCACTGTGCCATCAGGGAAGCCCTGAACCCCATCCCTTTGCTGGCACGTTCTGTCTTTGTTCAGAGGGGTTAACGTCACCTATTCTGTGTCACAGCTATAGGTGAGTCACTCTACCCAGCCTCGCCCAGCCTACGCAGGTTGTCTTGACTTTGATTCATCCACATCAATTTATAAATAAAGTGCATCTCCACGGTCCCTTCTACTTTTCTTAGTGCCAACCTGCCTCAACTCTTTTGAGCAGCCTAATGAAATAGGGCAGGGCAGAGACTTCCACGCTTATGTTTATAGATGGTGTCATGAAAGAAAAAAGAGGGAAAACTATCTGCCCAGGTTCATGTCGCTAGATGGAGGCAAGCTCCAAGAGCCCGAACCCCTGGCTTAGTGCTTTTTACATACATGAAGCTTCCTATTGAGGTCTGTATGTGGGTAACAGACTAGTGTCTCTCCAACTTACCACTGAAATGTATCAGAAGACTACCCTTTATGGTGGAAATAAAGAGCCCTTTTTCTTAGCCACTCCCAGGCAATTCCCTGCTACTTTCTCCTATCCTTGGCCCCTGAGCCATCCTCACAGGCACTGCCCTTGTTATTAACAGACTGGAGGGACGATTCCTCTTGGCTCTGGGGTGAGGGGGAACCGGCAAGCAGTTTGTCCCTGAAAACTGACATGGGTCCTATCTGATGCAATTGGTGCTCAGATAAGACAAGATGAATGGCAAGCAACGTTTCAAATGACAGGTGTCATTTGTTAACGTGTGCTAGATCAATGGCTTCCAAAATTAAAATGCTCTGTATCTGTCACATGTCCCCACCAGGCCCTCTGGCAGGGCAGAAATGCCAGCTACAGACTGGTGTGAAGGTTGCAGCAGTGGAGACGGGGAGACTGCCAGGCTTAGGGGGATGGCATTTCCCACCAGAGCCACAAGTAAGTCTCCCCCCACCTCAGAGGCTCTAGGGACTCCCCAAATAAGTCAGACTGTGGAGAGCGGAAAGTTCAGACACTGACATTCTGTAGCTGGAGAGGGATGGGGCACATTCTTTGAGTTTCCCAGAAAATCCTGGGCACACACATAGACCAGAAACATCCAGGTTTCCCTCCTTCACGTGGAGGAAAGCAGCCCCATGATGGGGAAAGCCTTTTCCTGTTTTCTGGCACCCTTTGGGATCCACAGGCACAGCAGATGCCTGGATACCCTATCCCGTATCCCTCCAGCCCACATAAGTTCAGCTGTACTTGTGAAGATGCTTCTCCACGCCCCCTCCTCCAAGTGTCCAGTCTGCCTTCTCTGCCCGCTAGTTTCTCTGAGTGGCCAGGAGCAACCGTGAAGTGCAAGGAAGTTAATGCCCAGGGCTGGGGGATGGCGGTGGGTGGGTAAGTGCCCTGGCCTCCCCTGGCACAATTCTGAGGCAAGGGCCACGTGGGTTTCAGAAGGTCTCCGGGGACTGAGCCTGGCTGCCCACGATGGTGACTTGTTCATTAGCATCCACTTCAATGGCTCTTCGCCTTCCAGAGCTAACTTGCTTCACTTCCTCCTGTACTTCCTGGGACCACCTTCCAAAATAAATACCCATGTCTTTGTCTTCCAGGAATGCTCCTCACTGCGTTTACTCTGTGCCATCCTCTCTTCCTTTGAGCCTCCCATGGGACCACAGGGCTTTGTGAGCAGAGGACAAAAAAAGGTCCACACTTGGCTCTTGTTCCACCCTGACTGACCACAAGTCCTAGAGCATTGCTGCCCCCCTCCTCCTGCCCTCACTCTCGCCTTGGCCCTGAGTTTATCAGTAGGCAGTCCAGCCATAAACTGGGAGGTTTTCTCTTGATCTTCCTGGACCTGGTAGAGCCCCAGCATGTGCACAGGCACGAGCAAGTGATGTGGTAGAAAGAACAAGGAGGGTGCTTGGCTTCCAGCTGTGGCATTAGCTCTGTGGCTTTGGGGAAGACACATAACCTCTCTGAACCTCAGTTTCCCATCTCTATAATTAGGAAAGTATCTCAACCCAGTTCATGAAGTTGTGACTACAATCAAAAGGGGAAGTATATGTGAAACTGCTTGTGAACTATAACTTTCTCCAAGGCTGGTATTCAGCTATTACCCAGCAGAATAGCTGTTATTCACGGCTGTTGTTTATTCGGATTGGTTGGAGCCTGCGCTCTCCCTGTTATTAAATATTTCAAATATCACGTCTAATGCTACAGTTGCACGTGCATCTCATATCCCTTGCTTGGCAGCAGCTGGCCAAGCTCCCTGAATGGTAGAGTCACAGCTCATCTCTAAGGAGAGTGCTGGGGAGAGCCACGCCCCTCTGAGCCCTCCCCTAATCTGACTGAGCCAAGAAAGAATGCGGTGAACACAAGACATACAAGACATCCCCCAGACGGATCGATCCCATTTCAAAGGCGCAAACACAGAGCACGTTGTGCAAATATGCCACCAGTCGGCTTTGAGGCCCAGCTCGTTGCCAAGGAGCCCAGTGTTTCATCCAGCTTAATTAAGCGTGTTTAAAAGGCTACACGCGCTCCTCCATCCATCCACAAAAAGGCCCTCCATGGAAATCAGTTAATTAATCAGGGGCTGCGTGAGTGGGTGCGCTCTCACTGACGGAGAGAGGCTGACCTGGGCTCAGGTCTACGTGAATAATCTTGGGAGGCTGGGGAGGGCCACCTGGAACAGGGCAGTGGGTGCCCAGGGTTGGGCATCGGAGGGATATACTAACCCTACCAAGTGTGGCTGAATCCTCTGAATATTCCAAAATGAGGTAGGAAGATGAGCAAAGGCCTTAATTAACACCTGTTTGCATATTCATTGTCAACCGTGAATTGTTTAAACTCACCCATCACAGAAAACTCATAGTGACTGTCAGGAAATGATAAGAATCCTTAGGCCTGAATTTTGTTTTGGAGTAGAGAAGACTGAAAATCTGCCCTGTGTGACACTGATAATCAAAGGTAGACTCACCCTAATTAAACCAAGCAATGTTTATACTTAAATACTCCCCCCCACCACCGTCCCACCCCCAGCCCCCTGGCAATTATCGGCTCAGCTCTGAATGGTAACTCCATTAACCATCCTTCCTGCCACCGTCCTTGCTGTGGCTTCGAGGTTGGCACCCTGGACCCTGGATTAACCCACTCGTCAAGGGGCAAGCTTCGACTCAGTGGTGCTTTGCTGTGCAAGGAAGGAAGGTGGAACCAAAAGCAGTGGCTTCAGGAGAAAATCGGAGGGGAGGGAGTTGACATTTACTGAGCACTTCCTGTCTGCAACCCCTTAGTGATGCCTATAAATTCTAGAAAGTTCTGCAGGCGCAGTCTATTTCAAGAATGGACACTTCATAAAGAATCTGTCTCAGGCGGACACTGAGTGTCCCTTCTCTCCCTCTTCTCTTTCCCACCGTCCCCTCGGTCTTTTGACCCTGCTGCTGGATCCCCAGGGTCCTGGCTTAGTTCTGCTTTATTTTCTATGTGGGGAGCAGGGGAAGAGGCAGCTATTCCTCTTAAGCCTAACTTTGCTATGTTACTGCATGACAATATTTCCACATTGCAGAGTTGTCGCCCCTTGTCTCCATAGTAACAAAGGCCTTACCGTAGTAGGTGAGGTGAGCAGGAGAGCGTAAGACAATCCTATATCATGGCTAGTACCCTAGGCCCCTCACCCACAGGCTCTCAGCTCTCTCACGACCACCACATTATGGTCCAACACCATCCACACCTGAGGAAACCGGAACTCAGAAATGTTGAGTGAACCCCTAACACAGGGAGTGAGTGTCAGAGCCAGGAACAAAGACTGGTCTCTCACAAAGCCCCTGCCCTTTCCCCTGAGCCGCTGCCCCTGTCCCAGCTTGGCCAGGGTCTGGAATCCATTATTCTGTGTCTCATGGGGCACAATGAACTCTGGTTGACTTCTGACATTCCCAGTGGAAGAAAGAATTCGGTCAACAAGTAGGGAGAGAGTGGTGCTGGGGAAGCTCAGACATGAGCGGTGCTTGGAGCTAAACAAGGTTACCTGAGGTCAGAAGCTGGAGCAGGGTGCCAGCAAGCATTCCGGCGTCCTGGGGACAAGGCCCAGCTTCTGGGGCAGCTGGACAGGGATGAGACTTGGCTGGAGTCCAGCAAGGGCTCTGCGGTTGGTTGAGTCACTTTGGTGGGCCCTAAATCCGATGGCCAGTGTCCTTAGAAGAGAAGAGAAGGGGAGATGAGACACACAGAGGGGAAGGTGGTGTGATGACAGAGCCAGAGGTTGACGCAACGTTGTCTACAAGCCATGGAATGCCAAGGACTGCCCGCAGCTTCCAGAAGCTAGGAGAGGCTCCCTCAGAGCCTCCAAAAGGAACCAACCCTGCCCACATCTTGATTTGGGACTTCTGGCCTCCAGAACTGTGAGAGAAATAAATTTCTATTATTTTAAGCCAGCCAGAAAGTGGTAATTTGTTACAAAAGCCCTAGCAAACTAACACAGGCTCGATTCCCAGTAAGACTTAGGGACAGACAAGGAAACGCCAGCAATTCAGAGGCAATGGGCCAAGGCTGGTCCTAGGTCATGATAAGGAGCCAGAATCTCTCCCCAGGAACTGCATACTGATGATAGAAGCTCAAAAAACCCCTCCCTTGACGTGACGTTGTGGCTGAGGCTTCGAATGCCCTCCTGGTCCCAGTCAGAGTGGATTCAGGGTCTTGATGGTGAAGAGGTCTGGGGCTGCCGCTGAGTAGGGCTGGGGGCAGACAGGAGCAGGCCCAGGCCTGAGGTCAAACAATCCCAAAGATTCCTGTAGTGGGGTGCGTAGTCTGACAAGTGCGTACAAGGGAGGGGGATGAACTCATCTGAGACCATCTTCATGGATTGGCTGTACATTTGAAAGGATGGCTGCAAAGTCCAGCTAGCTATCACCTCACTGTGTCCATACTGGGCTCAGCTTCTAGACACAGAGCTCCAGGGCTCCCTTCATTTTCCCCTGCCCACACTGCTCCCACTAAGCACCCACAGGCAGGGAGGGAGAGCCCGGCTCTGGCCCATAGGAGACCCCTGGCTCAGGGGCCTACGTCAGAGACAGAACTGAACCTAGATTCCATTTGGAAGCTGGATGTCAAATAGGTGACATGTGGGGTTTCCACCGAGGGCTCCTGCTTCCTGGTCTCTGCCCACACACGGCTCAGAAACTGCTGTTGGAATTACATCAACATGCAGGTGTGACTTTGACCCATCAGAACAGCTAATTCTTTTCCCTTCTAAGTTATATTATCCAAAGCTGGTCAGAGTAGGGGAAAACGGACCCTCGCATAGTGCTAGAGGGAGTGTGGGATGGTATCTCTTTTCTGTGGGGCAACTCGACAGAATGTATCAGAAGCCTTGTTCATATTTCTTGAGCTAGACTTTCACTTCTAACAACTGAGTCTAAAGATACGATTAAGGGTTTGCACAGGCCCTACCCTCTTAATTTAGTTAAAAGAATATTAAAGACTTTTTATTTCAGGGGAAGAATAAAGTAAAATAAAACAAAATAAGGTAAAACAAAATAAGATAAAACTATCTTCTAGAGGTATGGTAAATTCATCTCAAAAGTAGGTGGTTATTTGATTTAGAAAATTCCTGGCCTTTTGGCTATGAAAGGAAAGTCCTTGGGCTAGCCTATATGTGAGAGAGAGAAAAAAAGAAACTAAATTGCCTAGCATAACACAAGTAATCGAAGCTCTATGGTGGTCCCTTGGCAACTCAAAAGAAAGGAGTTTTGGGGAACATGGGACAATTAAGAAAAGAGGAAACGGGAGAAGAATCTGGGGAGAGAGAGCAGGGCCAAGCAATCTGGTAGGAGGACCCTGAACGAAACAGAGAGAGAGAGTAAAAAGTCCTCGAGGAAAGAATAATGGTGACTAATATTCCTTTTTCCATGTTGAAATCCCATTTTACCCAAATCCTTTAATGCCGGTCATTATACAATAGACATTCTTGTATACTGGAAGGGGAGCCAGCTTCTGGCTGAAATGAAACGAACCAAAAAACCTAGAGCAGCTCACAGGAGTGAAGGAAGATGGGGAGAGGGAATGACAAATGGAGATGGGGCAAGAGTTCAGAACCAGAAGCAGCAGGAGAATGTGAGCGCTATACTCCGCCCTTCCCTCATTGACCGGGATCCTGGGAAACACTAGCCAGGAGGATGCCAGGAGGCAGACACAGCAAGCAGATCTAGAAGGAACCGTGCAAAGTGTTATCAGTGATTATCTCCGGGTGATGCAGTTACGCTTTTTGTCGTGAATTTCTTATTTGCTTATATGTATTTTCAATTTTTTAAAACAAGTAGATATTACTTGTGATATGTTTTACAAGTAAAGCTAAAAAAATAATAATAATAATTTGCCGACAGGACTGCATCAGCCCTTACACACTCAGTGGGAGCCAGCCAGCAAGCATGGCCCCAGACCATTTTTCTCTTTGGACAGACGGAAAACACAGCCATGGGAGCACGGCTCCTCTCTGAAACCAGCACAGGACATTCACTGGAGGTACTTGCTAGGCTAGCTCCATGGCAAAGCCTCTTTCACTTCAGGCTCTGCCAACAAGGCTTCCAGGACCCCCAGGGACTCTCATCCGAGAAGACAGCCAAAGCAGAGTCATCATGCAAACAGTTTCTCGTTCCTCTCACATTTTCTAGACTGAGCGTTCAAATGTCTTCAAGAAGATTCACGTGTAGAAGGTGGGCCCTTCCAGAAAAGGCAATGTCATGCCTCCCAGCTACGCACTGGGCCCCCGCTTTTATCCTTTCAGAAAATTCAGAGGTTTCCAAGTGCTAGCCGTGGCCGTGCTCATCCATGCCGGAAGCCCCATTCTGTTCTCTGCGCTCTCTCTGGCCTCGTGAATCTTGGCAGCTGGCTGCTCTCCTATGGTGATGACTCCCGTATTAATTTAAGTCTTTCCAAGACATACTTGCTAATTAAAATGTAAAAGAGTTTTTTTATCCCTTTAATTAAGATACAAGGTGGGATGCATAATTTAATTTGGTCCATTGAAAATATCACTATTATTAGCTCCATGACTGGCTTCCATTAAAGACGACCATGTGCAACAATTTTCTTTTTACTCCCACATTTGCTGGAGTTTTGGCATGTGCACTGAACGGCTCCTAAAACTATTTCAGGCGACTACGGCGACTGTGACCCCACTGGAAAGGAGCCACGTGGGTGCCAGAGCCACCGAGGACATCAGCTTTAGGAACCTGTCTTGGGATGGATTCCCCCAGAAGCAGACCCTAAGAAAGATTTGAATAAGAGCAATTTGTACGGGAAGTACTTTTAGGGGAGTGAGGAGTGAGACAGGGACAGGAAGAGATTCAACTCAGGTGAGCGAATGAGTGGGTCGCTGCTGCAGGGAACGGAGGGAAACCTCACCAGGGACACCTGGTTGTATAGAATACACATCAGGGCTCTCCCACCCAAAGGACGAGGAAGCTGGCTGTCTATCCTCCCATTCCCATCCATCACTGGCTGAGGGCTGCTCCCGGAGGTGTCAGCTCCCCTGTCCTTCCAGCCTCCCTCTCGGGCAGAGAGTTGCCGATACTGCAGAAGGAAGCATGAGCGTTGAGTAGTGAGTGGTGAGAGGAGATGGGCAGGGTATCAGCAGCATCTGTTACACACCCGCAGCCCTGTGTTTGCAACTGCGCCAGGCTGGGCAGAAAGAGGTGAGAAGGCGTGCAGGGCGAGTGTCAATCACATATTATTGAGTCCTTTCCACGGCCAGAGAGACAAAATCATGAACTGGCAGCCCGAGTCCTCACTTGGAAGTATCTAGAAAAGCCTAAAAGCAGAAGGGGAAGTGTCAAGCTCTCTGACACAAAGTCAGAGACAAACAAAAATACGCACAGAAACAGATGTGGGGAAATAGGAAAAGCACAGCCGAGGGCCTGGAGATGGAAATGAGGGTACAGTTCCAAGGTCATTTCAGCTAGTTCAGCCCCAAAGGAACTTCCTCAGTCAGCACTGGAGCCCTGACTAGTGGCCGTCCCATGGGGAGCTGGGTGTGAAGTACCAGCTTCCTCCAGTTGAGAATAGAAAGGACAGTTGTCAATTTCACCCTGTACTAAGTGGGAGAACTGGTGGCTGGAAAATGCGAAGGGAACATATTATCCAAGACAGAGTTTGAGAAGCACCAGGGAGAAATGATTCTGGATAGTGAGTCAGCTAAAGGGGAGATTCTAAAGGTGAGACTCTGGATCCTGGGCTGTGTTGAAAACTATGGGCGATGGGAACCCAAGAAGCGGGCTTCAGGAAGGAGGAGGGGGCATTAGCAACCTCTGTGAATGAGCTGTAAGCAAGTCAGCCAGGTAAGGATGAGCTGGATTGGAGCCCAAAGTGGAGGATGTGGGACGAGATGTACAGTGGTGGACATCCTCCGTCAGAGGAGCAGTGTGGGACAGAAAGGGCCTAGCATCAGGAGACAGACCTGCCAGGGTTCAAGTCCTGGCTCTACCACTCACTAGCTGAGTGACCTTGGGCAAGTGGCTTAGCCTCTCTGAATCCCTGCATAGAATTCTGTGAGGGCTAAATAAGGTAAAGTAGAGAAAATTCACAGCATAGCGTCTGCCTCATGGTAGGAGCCGCTAAAAGTTACTCCCTGTCCCTCCTTTATCTTAGACTGTAACCTGTATGACACTCTGGGGACCCACACCTTCAGGGAGTCCGACTGTGGCAGCTTCTGACTATGTGTGAGCATGTGCGGAGGGGAGGGGTGGGGCAGAAGGGTGTGTCTGGGCTTGAAGTAGCACCTCCTGCTCTACCCCAGTTTCTCTGAATGTACATGACCTTAAAAACAACAACAGGGCTTCCCTGTTGGCGCAGTGGTTGAGAGTCTGCCTGCCGATGCAGGGGTCACGGGTTCGTGCCCCAGTCCAGGAAGATCCCACATGCCGCGAAGCGGCTGGGCCCGTGAGCCATGGCCGCTGAGCCTGCGCATCCGGAGCCTGTGCTCCGCAACGGGAGAGGCCACAGCAGTGAGAGGCCCGTGTACCGCAAAAACAAACAAAAAAAACCCAACAAACTGGCTGTGTTTAGAAACTCCCTTGCTTCTGGCACTTCCCAGACAGGTAAGGACACTGAGGCAGAAGGAACTAAAGGCCGTGCCTCCAGTCACGCAGATGGTGGCTGTCAGGCCAGGCCGTGGAGTGCTCCCAACCACCCTCTCTCCTCCCCACCACCTGGTCCAGCCCCTGGAGGCCCATCCTGGACGGCTGGCCATAGTGCTACCATATAAGTGAGCCTGAGGAAGGCGGAGGGATGAGGACCCGCTTCCGCCCGGGCGCTCAGGCCCTCTTCCTGCCCACTCTGGGTGCCTTGAAGATAAAAACATCTTAAATCTTAAAGAGGCGGGGCCATCGGGATCCAGTGCTAATACCGTCCACCCAGCAAGTCCCCTTTTCTCTGGGCCCACAGCTCCTCACACAGAAGCCCCCAACCCTTGGGGCCAGTGGCTCTTCCTGTGGAGAGCACAGTGAAAACCCCTGAAGAGGCTGCCTACCTCCACACATACTGTGGATTTTAAAACAATTTGTGGGGAAAGCCCCCTATGGCTGTCAGACCTCATTATGAAGGGCTCCCTCTTTCTCCAATTCAGAAATCACACCATCTCACCAAGCTCACTCACAGAGGTTGCTAATGCTCCATCCTCTTCCCTGAAGGAAACACTTCTACTCCACACCCCTCCCTGAGCACAGAAGATCCCAAAGGGCTCCCCACTTACGGATATTGAACTTCAAAGTGCATCACCAGGGCTCCATGTATTTCCCCCATGACTCTCAAACCTGTATCTCCATTCTGTCCTTTATCCTGAGCTCCAGATTCATTCATCCAGGTATTTCCTCCTGCATGTCCCCAGGACAGTGGAATCACACACTGAAATCTGTCCTCTCTGTGTTGCCCTGAAGTCTGATCCTCCCTGTTTGTTCCCATTTCTGTGAATCGTGTCATGCAAGCTGGAAACACAAATGTCATCCTTGCTTCCACCTTCTCCATCCCTCGTATCCCATCATTCATCCAGCCCAGCCACTGCCATGTCCCAGAGATATATATATCTGTCTATTTTTCCCATCCCTGCTGCAATCATTCAAGTTCAAACTTCCTCTCAGCATCTGACATCTGGATTATTTTCACACCCCCTACTGTTTTGTTTTTTTTTTTTTTTGCAGTGGTCTTGCCCCAACATTTAGTCCATCTGCCTGGAACATCCTCTTTCTTTTGTCCGTCTGGCAAACTCTCCCCCCCCCCGAAGCCTTCCTCCTCTGGGAAGCCTTTCATGATTTCCTCACGTAATGTGAAGCACAACCCCTTCCCCGGTGAGCCCCCAGGCACTGGTACCCATGCTTCCATTTGAGCCCTTTCTCTCCACGGGGCTCCTTGAGAGCAGGGGCCATGTTTTCTTCATCTCTGGGCTCCCATATCTAACTCAGTTCTTGGTGAACAGTCAATGCCTCATAAGTGTTTTGTTGACTTACAGAATCCTATAATAAGGAGGACAGGGGCCTTTCAAAGTCCCTTTTCTCTTGTATCTGAAGGATATAGAAATTGAATTTTGTGTTGATACCTTTCTAACCGCAGACCCAAAATTTCTAAGCCAGACTGAATCCTTTAGCAACTGAATCCATCCGATGCAAGCCCGTCCCTTTCTCAATAGCCAGGAAGTCTAATTCTTCCTTCTTTCCTCCCTCCCTCCCCTCCTTCCTTCTTTCCCTCCTTCCATCTACTCATCCATCCAGCCATCTTCCATCTAATCCTTCCTTCCTTCCTCCCATCTGTCCATCCATCCATCCATCCATCCATCCATTCATTAAGCCATCCATTTATTGAGTAGATTCTGTGTACCAGAAACTGAACTGGGTACTGGGCCTGCTGAGCTGAATAAACACAGGCCCAGCACTAAAAGAGCCCATCATCTGGTGGGGAGAATGGAAATTTTTACAAATGTTTATGAAGGATATGAAGAGAGCAGTGTGAGAATCCAAGGGAAAAGATGAGTAATTCTAGGGAGTATAGAAGAAAGTTGACCTTTGAGCTGAATTTTGAAGGTGATGAAGAGGGGAAAACATGCCATCCAGAGGAAATAACCACTGCAATGACTTAGAGATGTACAATAACAGGGTAAGAACAGAAAAAGCAAACGTCAAGAAGCTCAATCTGATTGGAGCAAAGGAGGCACACATGAGAGGAATGTAAAATAAGGTTAAAGGTACAGATTTGGAGGATTCCAAATGTCAGACTAAGCTTTCTGGGCTTTTTTCTGGAAACCACAGGAAGCCATTGGACTTTCCATACTCGGCAGTTTGGAAAAATGGTTCTGGCTGCAGAGGGTCAATAGGAAGGCAGCTAGCAAAGAGGCTGGAAGGCCACTTAGGAGGCCGGTGCAATGGACCAAACGCAATGACACATGCAGAGTTGACCTTTGAGCTGAATTTTGAAGGTGAAGTGTCAAACTTCACCTCTGGAGTAGAGGCATGAGAGGGTGGAATGAGAGGAGGTGATGGAAAAGGGAGGATGTTTCTCTAGATGTTGAAAGCAAGACTTCTGTCTCAAGGGAGTCAGAAGAAATAAATCCTTCTTGTGCTGCCACCAAAGAGATTGATAAGGCTGCTCAGGCTGTCTGCAAAATGCTCCGAGTCCTGCCTGGCCATCAGGGGAAGCAAGCCCTCTGCCAGCCTGAAATGAATGACTCTCCTAGGGAAGCATACTGGTGTCTGTACCAATGACCTCTGCTGACCTGTGACAGCATCAGGGCCCAAGTCAGCGAGGCTGTCCCCCTGGGCTGGAGCTAACGACAAGGCAGGAGTCAGAACACAGCCTTCGGTCCCTCCAGCTGAGGTGACCTGCTTTCCATATCTGCAAGCCCTACTGGAAGACAGAGCCCAGGGTGTTATAAATCACATGCTCTCTTTTTCTCACTTTCACATCCTTAGAATTGAGCATCATTTTTTTTATTAACAGGCAACTTGTTTATTAAGTCCATTTTCTTCTATTGATACTGAAAGGTTCTTGTTACTCAAATATAAAGAACCACTCCTGAGTGACAAACAGCCACAGAGAAGAGAAAACCTGAATGCTTATCTGGAGGAAAGAAAATAATCAAGAGTTCTTCAAATTGGTAATAAAAAGAAGGGGATAAAATGTATCTCATACCTATGGGGCTTATGACAGTGGGTTTTTTAAAAACTTTTTATGATGTCATTCCATTTTCTCGATAGCTCTGTGAGGTAAGTTTGTGATCACCATTTAACAGAAGGGGAAACTGAGGCACACAGCGTTCAGGCCGCTTGCCCAATGGCACACAGATTTGTAAAGCCAGGGTTTAAATCCAAAGCTGCCTCATCTCGAAGACCCTGTTTGTTCCATCTCTTTATGTCACCTCGGGGAGACAGCGCTGGAGGGAATGGGAGCGTGGAGGAAGGGTCAGAGCCTGAAAAGCCCCCATGCTGGGAGTCAGGACACTTGAGTTTAAGTCTGGGACCCCCTTGTTAGTTCTATGATCTTAGACAAACCCTGTGGCTTCATGAGCATTGGTTTTGCCCCTAAAAATGTTGAGGTGCCTTGGATGACACAGGCCCACAGTTCTGTTTCCAAGCCAAGCAAGAAGAGAATGACTCACTGTCAAATGAATAAAGTTTTACAGACAGCATTTCTAACTTTATATGATGTTGGAATGTCTCTCTGCATGTGTCATAAAAATAAAACAGAGTTCTGATTGTGAGTTTAATTTGAGCCCATCAGTTCACTGGTCCGGGCTTAAGAGTTTCCTCTGATTCAACTGTTTTGAATATTTTTTTTCGAGGGTCAATTCCATGCTAGGTATATGCTGTCAACAACCCAATGAGGTGGGGGTGAGATAATTTGCCCAGCTGGTCCTAAATTCCATTGTTCTGCATCTTCACGCTAAGATAATACACGGCATTTTTTCCAAATACTAATTTCAGGAACACTAATTTCAGATGTTCAGAGATGTTATAGGACCAAGAACATTCTGTGCACAAACAAGTTTGGAAAACACCATATTAAATAAGGATAAACAAGCTTCTTTACCATGGGACCCCTCCAAGACCTGGATAAACTGATGCCATTAGGCATCTCCAAGAAGGGAAAGAATAATCAGGGTTTCCCAAACTTTCTGGACTACAGAATACTTTTCAAGGAACACCTAGCCAAATGAATGTTCCAATGACTCTACTTTGGGGAGCACCAGATCCTGGGCTTAAAAATCTTTATTAAGTAGAGGATAAAGAATAATTACTAATGTGCTGCACTATGAAAGGTGAGGGCCATTGCCTGACACAAGAGTCGGTGTTCATTAAATGTTAACAGGAAGGGGATCCCCTCTGTGTTCATAAAGAGCACTGTCTTTGACTAGCAGGTGACCCCACAGGTCACACTATCTCCCCTTAGCTGGGGAGGGAACAGAGGTCAGATGACCTCTGATATTCTGGGAGTGCATTTTCTGAGAAGACATTCACAGCTTTTAGCCAAACGCCCCTTTTCTTCACTTGTGACATTTTGGGACGATGCATCATTTGGCAAGGATGTGTCCTCACCCCTCTTCTAAGTACACACGCTTGTTGGCAGGAGGTTTATTCAAGGAGTCTTTTGAGAATTCATCCTTGTCCGGAATGACTGGTTGGTGTGTTTTAGCCTGAATCTGCAGACACCAGCAGTGTGGGATTTGGGCCAGCAGCCTTTTGCGGTATTTCCACGAGCTGACATTTTTAAAAGTTGAAAGGTGCTTCTTTTCTTCCCCAATTGGAGAACCAGGGCAGGAATATTCCAATGATGAGGATCATGTCTGTGAACCTGGTGAGTTTATTTTGCCATTTTCTCATCCAAAAATAAAATCATCTTAAAATGCCAATGAAGTAGCACACACAATTATCACAGAAGGGTCTGCTTACCTTTTAAAAGTAACTGACTTGAAAAAGGAAATATGTCTATCTTTTTCATCTTTTCTGCTTCCACCCTTTCAATAACACTTTTTTGCTATAAAAAGAGTAAATTCTTCCTATGAAATTTTTGAAAAATACAAAAAGTCATAAAGAAAAAATAAAAACAGTTAGTAATCCCATCACCCAGGGAAAATCACCAATACCTATTTCTTTCTTTCTTTTCTATGTAGTCCATTCTATGTGCTTCTTTCATTTTTATGTATTTCTGTCACTAGGGAGAAATATATTTATTTATACTTGTATATGTATTTCATAAATACATGTATCACATAAATACATGATGTATATATATCATATGAGGGGGAGATACATGTACAAAGAACGTTTTTACCAAATTGGGAATGCACCATGTATATTTTCAAGGCTGCTTTTTTCACTTAGCACTGTGTCATAAGCAGTATCTAAGGGCTGACGTTTCCCATTCCAAATAGCCTGAGGTGTTGGCTCATAGACAAACTGATGAATTTACAAGCTGCTGTCAAACATGACTAGTGATGGCCATGGCATTAATATCAGTGGTTCCTGAAAGCACTTAAATCTGGCATTACTATTGCTACCTGATGTGTTTATATCAACTCTTGTAATTGTTTTGTAAAGCCATAAATTTCTCAAGTTAATTATAAACAAATTGCTCTGCTTAATTAATGGGCATCACTAACAGGTATTATCTAACATGCATGTGAATGAACCTTGTGACAACCTCACAGGGGCTGGATTAACGCTGTCAGGTTGGTGGCCCTGGAAGGAAAGCCAGTCGCCCAGAGCCCATGTCTTGAGTATGTCCAGAAAACTCCAGTCCAGGATCTGCTGGAGCAAGTGTGTCCCAAGGCTGTTGCTGCCCATGCTGGGTCTTCAGAATGTATGTCACCTTGGACCTGCCCAGCTATGCACCAAGAAGTATGGAGGAGCTAAGATGGGGATGACTGGGCACCTCTCAATTTATTAAGGACAGTCTCTCTCTCCATCACTGATTTCTTATCTTTGTCACCGCATGTGGTCCTCCTCACTCATCCTGCACTGTAGCCAGTCTGGCAGGATGGTGACGAGGCTGGACACTGGGGTCAGGCTCCCAGGTTTCAAATCCCAGCTCTGCTGGCTGCTAGATGTGAGAATACAGGCAAGTTACTGCTTACTAGCACCATGCCTCCGTCCGGCCATTTGTAAAATGGGGATAATCGTTGAACCTACCTTGCAAACTTGTTGTGAGGACTAAATCAGTTCATGCGGGTAAAGGGAACATAACAATGCTCAATAGCATCAACTATTATTATTAGGTGTGGTCGACATCGCACGTTACCGGTGAGGTGGGTAAGACTCTGTGAGCTGGCCCAGTAGCAAAGTAACGCAAGTGAGGCAGGCACCAAGGGTGCAAATTTTAAGGACGCGCCTCCTCTCAGGGTCACTGCCTCACCAGAGTCCTGGCCAGTGTGACCTGTCTATATCTGCTCAGCGTGGATCCAGAGCCAGATGACTGCAGGGTCCCTCTGCTCTCACTGAGACCCCCTTTTTTCTTAGCTCTCCTTCCTGGCTTTGACCCAGGGGATTGAGGGTCTTCCCCAGCCCAACACTTGTTTGATGGTTCTCTCTGCAGAAACTGTGCTCACTCTCCCTTCTGCTCTTTCTAACAGACACAATACAGGACAGTGTCAGCAGTGCTGAGGACCCACCATTCTCATTCAGGCTGTAGCAAGATCCTAGATCTTTGGTAGATGAAGTTGGTAGAACAAGCTTTGCCCTGAAATAAGAGCCAAGGTGTCCCGTACCTTTGTCTTTAGTCTTGATCCACGTGACACTCTCCAGTCACTCTTTTAATTGCTCAGTAGAGCAGCTCCTTGTAGCCACTGCGAGCCACAGGCTGTCTCGGGAGATGAGCCAGCAAAGCTAGCCTCACTGAAGGTGAAGGGAGGGGGCTACTGGAGGAATTCAGTGGAATCCATGCCCTTTTGGAGCCTCGTCTTGAGCAATGCCCAGAGCCTCATGTCCAGCAGCAGCTTCCCTCCTTAAAGCTGCTATTTTTAAATTTTGTATCAGGCAGTATGGAAACTGGTCTTTATTATGTGTTTATCGTGTGTACCTTTTTCATAGATATTGTTATCCCCACTCAACAAATGAATAAACTGAGGCTCATAGAGGCTATACTGGTCAAGATCAGCTGTTCATTGTACCCCCTGCGTGGACCTGGATCATGATACTCCGGGCGTATATTTGGGCCTCATTTCAGCTGAAGTGTCTGCAGACCTCAGGTCTAGACCTCTTGCACCATTCTCCTGGGAGGGAGGGCAGGTATCAGGGACTGAGTGCAGGTACTAATGGTCACGGTCATGTTCTGGAGGATCTTGCTGGAATTCAGTGGTCATCCTAGGAGGATGGAAGCCAATGAGCCAAGATGTTCCGGGTCAAAAATGGGAAGCAGGTCCTTGAATGGGGAGAGTCCCAGCAATAAAATCATCATGGCCAATCCCCAAGAAGCAACCTCCCCCCAACAGGGGACAAGGCTCCTCTGCTTCCTGACTTTCCCCAAGTGAATGACCTCAGACCCTACTGGTATCTTCCCTGAGAATGCAGAATGAATTTTAACGTGGGAAATGACTTCCATAAGAATAATATGTACTGTGAAGTTTATGTAAGTGTATATGCATAATATATATGTAAATATATATATGAAGAATAGATATTTGATTTATTCATTGGTCCATTCACTCATATTTATTTCTTTTTCCATTCTTGAATTTATTTATTCCCTTGTATTTTCACTTATTCAATCACTCATGCATTCATTCATTCACTCATGCATCAATCCATCTAACTAATCATTTATTCAACAGACCTTTTCTGAACACCTGCTATGTACCATATTATGTTAGGACTATAGAATTCTATATGACAAAATCCTTCCTCTTAAGGAACTCACTGTCTAAAGGATTAGATAGCCATTTATATACATAATTGCATTACAATGTTTTAGGTTCACAGTAGAGACATGTACAATATATTTTGGGAGTTTGAAATTGATTATCCCTGCTTAGAAGTGAGGGGGAATCTTGCCAGGAGAAAGAATACTTGGGTAAGAGTTCATCAAGCAAAGAAGGTGGTGGGGTAGGGGTATAAGGACAGGAGAGAGCACTAAGTTGAATCGTGTGGGAATGAGCCCCCGGCTCCCATAATTTCTAATTCACACTGATCTCAGAGAGACATGATTCCTGCACCCTGGGAAGGATTCTATGGGCAGAAGAGAAGATAAAACATTCTTCACTTAGCTGCCCACTTCTACCTGCCATCAGAAGATGGAGGTGATGGTTTTTACTTTCTCAGCAAACGCCCTAAGGTGAGAAGGATATGGACCCCTGAGTAACAGAGCGTGGCCTCCTGGGTTAGAGTCCAGTCCTCGTGGCTCAGTCACCCTCCAGTGTCTCTGGTCATCCTCAGCGGCCACAGGCATAAACCACAGGAATGTGGCGAGAGATTCACTCCAAACACTAAAAAGCATATTTGTTTGTAGGGAGCGAACACTGTTTACCACTCCGATGTGGAAATTTCCTAGCTTCTCTCTAAGGGACCCATAAGACTTATTCTCAATCTATGTAGTATCTTTCCTCCAAATAGTTTTATAAATTTTTAATCAAAATTGTATTTTAGGAACTGAAAACTACTTGATTTCTACCAGACTGTCACATTTGAAAGGAATTTTATGAAACCCAAATGGGATTTTTTAATGCCTATATTTCTTCTTCTTCAAGTGGGTTTCTGACCAAGGTTTTCAGATTTTCTCTCCTTTTTCAAAACGGACCTTTTATATACAATGTCAAATCCAGAAATGTGACATTTAGTAAGTGACATTCTATTTTAATTCACTTTAACAAAAGAATGAACTCTGTTTGTGGAAGAAATAGGAGCCTCGTCTGACAAGGAGGTATCTCTGGAGCTTTGCTATAAATGAAAAAACTATTCCATTTTTTTTCCCAATAAAATGGCAAGCTTGAGATTTGGGAGCAGCCTTTTTGGAAATGATGGAAAATGTCTATGAATCGCTAGGAAACCCGCCTCCATCATCAAGCATCCTGCCATTGTCAGTCGTGTTTGGATTTCTGATTTGGGCGAGCACACACCATTGTCCTCCAGATCTGGATGGCTCATCCCTGTGAGCCACATTCAGTACCTGGGGATAGCAAAGCCTCTTGACTTCAGGACAGCCTGACTTCCTGGTCTCTTTCCTCTCCCTGTGACTCACATGGAACTGGCCCAGGGTAGAATCCACGGGGGGCTGAGATTAGCAACGCCAAAGGCAGGACCCCTGGACATATATCCAGCTCATAACCTGAATCAGGGCTTCCAGAGAAGGAGAAAAGAAGATGCCTTCATGGCCTCTCTGTTTTGAACTGGATGTTTAATACATCTCCTTGGTCATTTTTAAAAATAAAAACCTGAAGGGGGCAGGGGGAGGCTAACTTTCAAGCTGAGCCTAGAAACCTTGTGTCATCAGGGAAGGCCACCAGGATGTCCTGGAGAAATTAGGTTGGGGACTTTAGTCCTAATGGTCCAGTCCTCGGACTCCTGCAAAAAAGGGACACAAAGGCTGCCTCAGCCCCTGGGGGAGGGAGCAGGCAGCTGGCTCCAAGGCAGGAGCTGAAGGTAAGTGCCCCAGCTCTTGGCTGTCACAAGAAGAGATGCGTTTTATTTTTACTTTTCATTTGAAAAATATGTTTAAAACAATAAAATAAAATCACGCACAAGAAGTTTAAAAGTATAAACTTTTAAAATTATTAAAGTTGGATATGAAACTCCTTTCCTCTATCCTAGCACCAATCCCCCCTATTGCCATGATAAACATTGTCTAATCTTCCTAACATTTCCTGTCTACAGGCAAAAGATATAGATACCTTTAATTTTATTTACAAAATAGAACATGCCATGTATATGAGTTCACATGACTATTTTTTCCTTAGCAACATAACTTTTCATGTCAGTATATACAAAATTAGAGTGTTTTTTCCCTTATTATTATTATAGTCATGTGCTTTCTGATCCTATCCCCAGGGAGCATGTTTTAAATTCTTTGAGAAATGGTTGTAAAGCAGAGGGAGTCTGGAGTCCCAGTGGCTTATTAGACAAGTCTGTGGTGTCAAGGACCATGTAATTATTAACCAGACCTCTGATTACCACTTTAGGCTCTCCTGGTTCTGGCCAAAAAAGATTAATGCAGCATGAGAATGTTATTGTCTGATATCCCATTTGTTTTAAAATCCAGTTAAAGACACTACCATGTATTTTTTTTTTAATAAGAAGAACGCCAATATGGAAGCAACCTAAGTGTCCATCAACAGATGAATGGATAAAGAAGATGTGGTATGTATATGCAATGGAATATTACTCAGCCATAACAAAGAATAAAAATTTTTCCATTTACAACAATATGGATGGACTTGAAGGGTATTATTCTTAGTGAAATAAGTCAGAGAGAGAAAGACAAATACTGTATGATATGGAATCTAAAAAGTAAAACAAACTAATGAATATAACAAAAAAGAAACAGACTCACAGATATAGAGACCAAACTAGTGGTTACCAGTGGGGAGAGTAAAGGGGGGAGGGGCACAATAGGGGTAGGGGATTAAGAGGTACAAGCTATTAGGTGTAAAATAAGCTACAAGTATATATTGTACAGCACAGGGAATATAGCCAATATTTTATAGTAATAGTAAATGGAGTATAACCTTTAAAAGTTGTGAATCATTATGTTATACACTCAATACTAATATAATATTGTAAATCAACTATACCTCAATAAAAAAAAAAAGAAAAACAAAGAACACCAGTATCCTGGTGGATTTTCTGAAGGTCCTTTTGTCTGTCTGGGGATGAGGGAAGTAATAAGACTGGCTCCTTCGCTCCCTGAATGGAGCTGTTTTTTTGTTGTCCTTAAATATTATCTATTACAGTAGTATAAGCAGCAATAGTCAATATAAATCATATTTGAAATCACTAAAATATAATTTTCTCCTTGAGTGTTTAAAGGATTTTTAAATTTTTATTATGAAATATTTTCATCATACATAATAATATACAGCAAATAATGTAAATATTCCTTAACTTAGTGCCCAATTTAAGAAATAAAATATTACCTGTACCATTGAAGCTTCCTTTCCCCAGTGGCATTTTCCTGCATCCTACACACTTCCTGTATCCAGGGATAATCATTACACTGAATTCTGTGATTATCTTTCCCTTGTTTTTCTTTAGAACCATCATTCCCCCTCCGGACATCAAAATTACTGGGGAGATTTTTTAAAACTACTGTGTAGTTTGATTCTGGTTTGGACTTTTCCTGTCTCCTTTTGGAAACCATATAGAGTGACAAGGAGAATTGGGGTCGGGGGAGGTGGAGAAAAGAAAAACACAAGCACTATTTTAAATGAAACTAGAAAACAGAGAAAACCCGCAAACCTCCAGTTATATTTAAATAATCCCCAAAACAGGTGTGACCAGCTGAGTCCTGTGGGAATCCTCATAAGAGACAGAGATGGGAGAAGACAGGAAGAACAAAGGCCTAGTGAGCAGATCTCAGATCATCAACAAAAAAAATGCATCCCCAGAAAGAGAGGATAACTACCTTAGGGGGGACTTCTGTGAGCCGGGCTAAGAAGGAACAGAGAGAATGCGTCGCAAGAGGACCCAGGAATGGCATAGCTCAGAAAGCATGAAAAAATATACTTTTGATGGCAGGGGCCTTAAAGAAACAAAAGAAAACAAGGTTGACTCTAGAAGCTCTTCTGAGCCAGGTTAGGTGCAGAGGGGCAGAGCAGGTATGGCTACACGGGGGTGCCATATTTAAAGGAAATGGTTCAGCACCTTAGTAACAGAAGAGGAAGCCCTTGAGTTGCAAAGCCTGGAGACTTTCCGTACCTTCTCTCATTGCATTTCACAACCCCCTCAAACATATGCACAAAGCAACTGCCTGCAGCTAGCTGGTCCAGAAATTCATCTAATACAATGGACTAACAAATATTGAATAGGCACAGGATCCATCCACTCACAAAGATAATATACTTCCAAAGACTAGAAAAACTTTCCTGTAGGTGAAGAAAACTCACTACATAAATATTATAGCAAAATGTTCCATCATAAAATTTTAAAACTTGATGCAGGCAGTGATTAAAAAAAAAAGATAAAAAACATCAGAAATATTAGAATTCAGGGAAGAAGTGAGTTGAGAATTGGCAGAATTCAGGAATTAAATAGGAGAACCTCCCCCCAAAAAAGAATTTTTTCAGAAAAGAAGAAATTAGAAGGAGGACAAGAAAGAAAAGACTGCAGATAACACAGAAGATGTCTGCAAAGGACAAAGAAGATTGACCAAAAATCCAACATATGCATATTTGGTGTCTCTAAACAAGAAAACCAAAACTATGAGACAGAATAAATAATTAAAATACAATTCAAGAACATTTTCCTAAAGTAAAAGAAGACTTGAATTTACAAATTGAAAGGACAAATCATGGACTAGGGAAAAGTGACTCGTAACTGAGACATATCCTAATACAATTATCAGATTTTAAAGATAAAGGATTCTTTCAGCAGCCAAGCACAATGATCAAATCACTTGTAAAGGAAATAAACCAGGCTGACATGAAACTTCCCCACAGCACCATTTAACACCAATATAGTGAAACAATTCTTAAAAGATAATCAAGGAAAAGAAATTAGAGGCAAAGATTTTATATCTAGACAGACTTTCAAGCCTAAAGGATAAAAGTTTAAACATGAAAGAACTCTGGGAATATTGTTCTCATGAGCCTTTCTTGAGGGAAATAGTATGATGTGATGTTGAATTTTATGTGTCATCCTGACTGGGCCACAGGTTGCCCAGATATGTAGTCAAACATTATGCTAGGTGCGTCTGTGAGGGTGTTTTTGGATGGGATTAACGTTTGAATCAGTAGACTGACTAAAGCAGCTTGTCCTCCCCAGTGTGGGTGGGCCTCATCCAGTCAGTTGAAAGCTTGAAAAGAACAAAAAGGCTGCCCTTCCCTCAAGTAAGAGGGAACCCCTCCTGCCTGACTACAGAGCTGGAACATTGGTCTCCTGCTTCGGACTTGGACTTGAACTGAAACATCAGCTCTTCTTGGGTCTCAAGCCTGCTACCTTTTGAACTGGAACTATACCATCAGCTGTCCTATGTCTCCAGCTTGCCAGATGCAGACCTAGGGATTTTTCACACCATAATTGTGTGAGCCAATTCCTTATAATAAATCTCTTTCTGCATGTATATATATACATCCTGTTTGTTCTGTTTCTCTGGAGAGCCCTGACTACTAGAGTAGAGAGTGAACTCCAGTCAAACAAGAGATGGTTAGAGAAAACCAGGCAAAAAGAATATCAGTGAGCATTAAATATATTTAACTGCAGACCCCAAAACAAACAAGGGTGGAAGTAAAGGAGGCATAATAAACCATAAATAGTATACACTCCAACAATTTAGAACTGAGAGGAGAAAGGTGGAATATGGTAGAATGGAAAATAAGTGAATTTATTACTTCATTCCTAATAGCCAGAAGTCAGTAGTTACCATTCAGAATGAACGGAAAGGGGCAGTTTCCAAGTTTGGCAATTGAGGATTAGACTTTGGAAGCTTTAGGATGAACAAAGCTATAGAATGAAAGACAGGACTTGAGTTTTATTCTCAGCTCTGCTGTCTGATTTTAAGCAATTATATTTATCTGGACCATGGAGATGTTGATACCTACCTGAAATAATTATTCTTGCTGGATAGTTGCAAAAGGCAGATTTGGGACAACCCTGACACCCTAGCTGTTTACGTTTAGGATTCACGCCTCCTCTCATTACAGGCAAGAGCCAGGACTCGGCTGGTTTCCTACAGTGCTAAATTCTGTGTAGAAGGTGATTCTGAGAATGTAAGATACCACGTTTCTCTTTTAGTTCCCTACTCAAGACGGTTTGATCCACTAGCTGGAGCATCCTAAGACATTTTCTTATTTTTTCTAGCTGTTCCTGCCTCACCACTATTTTTTTTAAGATTCTCTCTCTCTCATTATAAACATTTAAAAATTGTTTTTATTTAAAGGTATTTCTTTAATATTCTTATGATTTTACATATTTTCACCTTTACTGTTTTAATTTTTAATTTTAGCTCTTAATCCTTAAATCCCATCTACTTGTACTTTTTTAACCTAATGTTTTTGCCCTTTTATCTTAATCTTTCATCTCATTTACTTTTTTGTTTTTAACCTTTTGTTCGTTTATAGCTTTTTACATTTTCTTTTAAATCTCATCCACTTTACTGATTGTTATTTTTAAGTTTCTAACCTTTTGACTTTATTGTGATTTATATTCTTTTAAAAATGTGTATTGCTTTCTGGGCTTCCCTGGTGGCGCAGTGGTTAAGAATCCACCTGCCAATGCAGGGGACACGGGTTCGATCCCTGGCCCGGGAAGATCCCACACGCCGCGGAGCAACTAAGCCCGTGCACCACAACTACTGAGCCTGTGCTCTAGAGCCTGCATGCCACAACTACTGAAGCCCATGTGCCTAGAGCCTGTGCTCCGCAACAAGAGAAGCCACTGCAATGAGAAATCCGTGCACCACAATGAAGATCCAATGCAGCAAAAAATAAATAAATAAAACAAATAAATTTTAAAAATATATATATACTTTTAAAAATGTGTATTGCTTTTTTATTGTTGTTTTAATCTCCTTCTAACCTTCTATACTCTCATGATTGAAATAATCTTATTCATTTTTCCTTTTCTTGTATATATGTCATAGCTTCATTTCTTTTTTTTTTTAACATCTTTATTGGAGTATAATTGCTTCATTTCTTTTTACAATGGCCAGTCAGAACTCATTGCTATAACTGTGGTAGTAAAAGAAAAGCTCACCCATAAGAAGAGGTTGGGGCCCTTCTACCTTGCATTTGTCCTAAAAGCTACACCTTGTTCCTCCCAGAGGCTACCCCTTCCTATTCAAGGGTCTCTACTCCACCCCATCCCCTGAAAACCCAGAAGACACCAGTTAGCTCTCCCCAGGATGCTAATTCTCTTTGTATAAACTGACACATTTGATTGAGGGAATTGTGTTGCTGCCTACCATCCCATACCCTTCAAAACTGTAGGAGAGACCGCCAGCTTTTAAATCCTTCATCTCCAAGTCAATGATACACCGCTAGGACCAGTTTCTACCCAGGGGGCTATTAAACTTTGCTTCCACTGCCTCAAGTGAGATGTTTTCTCTCTGGCTTCCTACCAAGTAGAACGCTGATTACTTAAATACACTTCTGTCTGTGTTGCATCCTAGTAAAGTGCTTACTCACCTAGTTTGTGGTTAAACAATAACCCCCAAGGAAGAGAAAACTCACTGGTGACTCCTGATCTTATGCTAAGCTCCTGCAGGTGTAACTGATCCATGGCATGACAACCAGCAATGGGAACAGTCTAGAAAATAATTACAGGTGGTATGTGTTTGGTGATTGAGGGACTGGAAGCTTAATTTCCACAGTTATACAAAGCAAGTTCAATTATTCAAGCCTTGTAGCTCCCAGGCCACTTTCTGACTCGGGCCTGGTAATAATTCTGTATCTGCTATGAGGATATTGTTGAGCACACATGCCTTGCAAATGAGGATCTATGGGAGGGATTTCTCTCTGGGGCCTCAGTACCATTCCTATGCTTATGGAATTGTTTTTGTTTGGTTTCTGACTTATTTTTATTTCTACATCTTGTGAATAATGTAACTCAGTGGCTCTCGACCCTGGCCACACCTTAGAATCACAAGGGAGCTTTTCCAACATCAAGATACCAGCCCAGAGCAATTATATCATTGTCTCTGGAGCAGGGCCTGGGAGTATATTTCAGAAGCTCCTGTGTCCCTTTTATGCAGTCAGGGTTGAGAACGCCTGATCTTGATGCTTCATCCTCCTTGTCATTTGTGGCTGCTAGCAGCAAGTGTACAGGGTCCCATGGCTGCCATTGGTATCCCCTCCTCTCTCCTGACACCATACTAGCCTTCATTATGGTGACACATTTTCCATTTGTGGACACATTTTAAATGTGACTTTATCTTGTTGCAATATGTCTTATTTTAGTTGGAAACTATAGATAATCTACTTGAGATAGCTTAAACTACAAAGAATAGGAGGGGAGTATTGTAATAGTACAGGGTCATCTTGTGGATACAGGAGGAAGTGCAGTTGGGCCATAGGAGAGACAAGAACCAAGACTGAGAGAAATATCAGAAACCAAGGCATCCCCTCTTCCAGTCTCTCTCCTTTCTCTTCTCCAAGTGCCCCATTTCTATTTTCTTCTATGCATCAATTTCCTTCTGTCTGCCTCTGTAGACCTCCTTGCTTGTGAAAATGGGTAAGTTGATGTGGTCTCATTCAGCCAATCAGTGGACAGCGGCTGCTGTCTCCAAGCGCCAATTTCAAATCTTAGGAGAAAGACTGCAATTGGCCCAGTTTGGGTCAGTCACCTCTACCTGATCTATTCGCTCAGGGCCACGGGGGAGGCCATAATAAAGTGCAGACATGCCTTCCAGACCCACTGCTTAAAACTGAAAGGGGCAGCTTAGAGGAGAGAGGTCACGGTGAGGTGGATTCCCCTAGAGATAACAATGTACCATTGTTAAGTGTTTCTATCCTTGTGACAGTTTCATACTAACTTACAATAAATTAATAATGGATCTTATCTAGTAACGTAAGCTGTCCAAAGTTATTCTTCATTTTCAAGATTGCCTAGGCTATACTTTGCCCTTTGCATTTCCATATTAATTTTGGAATCAGATTATCAGTTTTTACAAAAAGAAAAAATAAACTTCCAGAATTTTATGGGCATTACACAATCTGTAGATTAATTTGGGGATAACTGACATCTAGCAGTATTGAGTTTTCCAATCCATGACCATGGTATATCCCTTCATTTATTTAAGTCTTCTTTAATTTATCTCAATAATATTTCGGGGCTCTACTTCTTTCATTAGATTTAACAATAGGAATTTGATGTTTATTGATATTGTTATAAATGGAATATTTTATTCTAATTTTTAGCTTATTAGTTGCTGATAGAAATACAGTTGCTTTTTGTGTATTGACCTTGGATCCTTCAACTTTGCTGATTATTACTAATTCTAGTAGTTTTTGTATTAGTTTTCTAAGGCTGCTGTAACAGATTGCCACAAACGTGGTGGCTTGAAACAGCAGAAATTTATTCTATCATAGTTCTGGAGGCCAGAAGTCCAAAATCAATTTCATTGGCTAAAATCAAGATGTCAGCAGGGCTATGTTCCCTCCAGAAGCTCTAGGGGACAATCTGCTCCTGGCCTCTTCTAACTTCTGGTGGCTCCACATTGCTTGTGCCCATCACTCCCATCTCTGCCTCCGTCTTTACACTGACTTCTCCTTTTCTGTCTGCATGTGTTGGACCTCCCTCTGCCTCCCTCTTATAAGGACACTTATGGTGGCATTTAGGGCCCATCCAGACAATTCAGGATAATCTGTCCATTGCAAGATCCTCAACTTAATCATATCTGCAAAAACCCATTTTCCAAAAAAGGTAACATTTACAGGTTCCATGGATTAGAAGCTAATGTCCGTCCCAGAATAGATGTTTAAAAATCTGTGGGGGAACCCATCTGCTGTGCTTTGGGGTGGTGAGCTCATGGGAAGAGGAGATGCCTCGCTTGATGTCTCCAGCCCTCATCCCCAGCAGCTGCACAAGATCTCAGTACTGAGGATGGCGGGGTTGGGGGGTGGGTAGGAGGGCAAAGCTGGAAGCTCTAGGCCAGAAAGAGCATGCATGCGCCTTGCATCATGGAGCCCAGGACACCAGTGAGGATCCACACTCCATGCCTGGAGGATCCTCTCTTCCATCTATCTTCCCAAGCCTGGCTTGGGTTTGTCTTTTCTGGAGCACTCAAGGCACCCACTGGGGACAAGCTGTGAAATATGACTGCATAGTTTCAGTGATTCCACCTAGGAGTTATATGCTCTTATATTTGCATTTAAATTTGCATTGCACAATAAATAGGTAAACAGTAAAATGCATGCTAATAACTGAAAACTTTAAGTTTTCTTAGAATAACATTAAATAGCAAATGAAAAATACCATGACAAGTGAGAGAAAGACCGCAAAAGAAAGGGAAAAGCTTTATCTATAACAGCACTTTTTTCCTGCTTTTTAAACTTCAGGCGCCACATTTTCATTTTGCACTGAGCCTCACAAATTATGTAGCTGTAACCAGTTCGGCTCTGGTTACAACTTGCTCCTTGCATAAGCCAATACTTGTGTAAGGCTGGCAGCTGACCCTGAAACCAATGGCTAGAACACAGCCCCACATGAGTGACTAGAACACAGCCTCACAATGTGACTTTCTGTGGATGCCCCATGGTGACTCACAGCACAAGACTGTATGTTTCTCACTTGTCTGAATGCAAAGTGGCTATTTTTATAGAACCAATATGGAATTCAACCCATCTCTATGCACTGCTGCACCTGAGACACTCAGCACGCATAATAAGTCTGTCTTTGGAAACTTGCTCCTTTGCAGTTTTGACACAGATAAATGACAAGTATTAAATCTTAAGGGAAAAGAACCAGCTGCCGTGGTTGTTGAATTACTGAGACATAAGCCTCCAGGCCTGTTGATGTGAAGTACGAGCCAGAGGCTTCTTGGAAAAGGGTACAGGAAACTGGGAGAATGTCAGAGGTGACCTTGGGCTGGCTCTGTCTCCACCAACCCAGAGAAACTCAAGGTCATGTCTAATATCACTGGATTTGAACTTTGGAAGCCATTGGACTTTACCCAGTAAGAGGACCTTGTTGGGGCAGATACCACACTAAGCCAGTGATTCAGAACTTAGATTGCTGTCTAATGGAATTTTTCTTTAGCCAGAATTGGTACCTGGTGAAAGAACAAAGACAAGCAACAGACACATTTATTTGTCCACCATAAGCACAATATTGTTGGTAGGAGTCAAGGGTGAGAATGGGCATAATTCTAGAATGTCAGAGCCAAACATAGCTATTAGATGATGTGTTCCTCCACTGTGGTGCTCCTCTGCCCCAGAATGGAGCTCCTTGAGGGGAGGGGTCTTCCTTTCTTTGGTGTTACATCCCTAGTGCCCCATGCATTGTTCAGCTTGAAGTGGGGCCTCAAGGCACTTTTTTCTTAAATTTTCTTAAATTCAATCCAGCTCCTCCATAGTTTAGGTGGGGAAACAATGGTCCAAAGAGTTTGGGTGGTATTCCCCAAGTCACACAGCTACCTAATGGCAAAGCTGCAACAAGAACCAAGTCCTTCTGACCCCAATGTGAGCTGTTTCTATTTCATCACACTTGGAGAGAAAATTGGTGTCATTTTCTTTGAAGGTTATATATGCTCCATATGGATGGGGAGAATCTCAACAATGATCTGCTTCCCAGTATGTCAGCAAAAGTGAGGTCTCGAGACAGATGGAAATTCGGGGGCTAGGCCCCACCCACACAGTGAAGGCTGGCAATTCCTCAGACAAGGAAGCCCCAGGCCCTCAGCTCAGGGGGACCTGTTCTTGGTCGCACCCAACATTGGAGGGTTTTGCAGGAACACTACACTTACCGATAGGAGGAAGAGCCAGGCACTCTTCTCAGAGCTCTCCATGGATGAATTCATTTAATCCTCCTAACAAGCCACTTTGGGGGAGGGGGCACTATTCTTAATTCCACTGCACAGACACTGACCGTGATTTGCCAGCAAGAGGTAGAGTCAGTCTTCCAACCCAAGAGTGTGAGGCTTCCCTCTCAGCATTCTTTGCTCCAAGAACAGGGAAAGTCCTTAGGAAGGGGTAAGTTCTGACCCTCTCCCATGGTAGCAGAAGCCCAGCACCAGCCACTGGGAAGGCCCCTCCTGGGAGCACATGTCACCCCAGCACTGTCCCTGGACTCGTGCTTTCCCTGGAGCCACTGCCTGAACTCGTCAGACTTGGAGCTGGATCCCCACCTCCTCAAACACTCCCCATCCCATCATCCCTCCCATGGAGAAGTGACAGCATGGGGTGCCCACAGAGCTTGAATTCCCTGGGCTTCACATCTCCCACTTACTGGCTATGAACTTGGCAAGTCACTTACAAGCACCAGGCTTCAATTTCTATCCATAAACTGGATCCCAGCACTGCTTCTCAGGGTGGCTGTAAAAAGCAAATGAATGATCCCCTGGGAGATCACGTTGTAAACTATTTAGTGTCAGCCAACACTCAACCTGTCCCCATTTATTCACAACTAGGACCAACTACTTGAGAGCGTTTAAGAGCCAGACTTGGGAGCCAGAGATAAGGGCAGGTTACTGTACAGTTCTTGTTTCGGTTTCCACATCTGTAAAATGGACATCATGGTAGTACCTACTCCAGGGATGTTAGAAGGCATATGCAAGATTATCCATGAAAATTAATAGTAAAAATCTGTGTGTCTTTAAATGAATTAATATACAATATAATCACCGATTACAGGGCCTGGCACATGTATGTTAGCTATTGTTATTAATACTTTTCAACTAAATACAGTTACACACCATGGAAAAAAGAATGCCTGTGAAGTTGATTAGTTCTGTTTCTAGCACATGGTTTGTGCTCAATAAATACAACCTGCTAAGGGATCTTTGTTGTGCTGTTACTGCTACTGTTTTCAGTAACCAGATTGATACAGACTGCCCACATTTAGCAGATCCAAACTTCCTATCTTTGACTAAACCCAGCCTGACCCATGACATAACAGGTGAATATAACACTCAGGTGTCTTCCCATAGTTCAGAACAGAAGTGCCAGGCCCCTAAAGATAAGATTGGTAGCCTGAGAAACCGAGTGAAAAGAAACATCAAGGCCCAGGTCCACATCATTAACTTAAAGTGTCTCTTGGGACCTTGCTACTCAAAGTGTGACCTGAGGACAGTCGGCCTCAGGTGTCCCTAAGGAGCTAGTGAGAAATGCAGGTCCCACACCCGAACTTCTGAGTTGGAATCTGCATGCTCATAAGCTCCTGGGTGATTCCTGGTCACAGTGGAGTGAGCAGCACAGCCCTAGGACCCAGCAGGGCTCTGCCCTTTTCAGTCTGGCCTGGTCCAGATTATAGGTCTGGGCTTTATCCCACCGCCCCAAAGCTGGCAGAGCTGATTTTGTGGGTGCTCAGATTACAGTCACCAGGTGCCTGCGCTCAGACAGGCCCAGTGCTCGGTTTAATGCTCTGCCATGTGGTCTTGAAATTCTTAATAATTTGAACAAGGGGCTCCACATTTTCATCTTGCACTGAATCCCACAAATCAGGTAGCCGTGATGCCTGGTACCCTGGGACCCTTTCGGACTGGAGCCTAGAGTCTGCCGGGCCTTTACCACCTTCCTTCCCCACGCCAGACCCCACTTCCTGTGCCCCATGCCCGGAGAACCACTTCTGCCACACACAGACAGAGTCCTGACCCTGGCTGTAGCCCTGGCTAAGAAGAGAATTAAGATGCAATTTAGCAGTACTTGCCATCCTGCCTGACCTGAGAAATTTGTCCTCCTGAAAGCATGGATTGCTAGAACCATACCTGAATCATCCCACTTTAGTTGTTGCTTAGAGTTATCACTTCTTCAGCACTTAAGTGTGCTCAATGCTCTGTACTATTTTTTTTTTTTGCGGTACGCGGGCCTCTCACTGTTGTGGCCTCTCCCGTTGTGGAGCACAGGCTCCGGTGCGCAGGCTCAGCGGCCATGGCTCACGGGCCCAGCCACTCAGCGGCATGTGGGATCCTCCCGGACCGGGGCACGAACCCGTGTCCCCTGCATCAGCAGGCGGACTCTCAACCACTGCGCCACCAGGGAAGCCCGCTGCTCTGTACTATTTTTATAGAGTGACTCATCTCATTAAATTTTTCCAATAGCCCATGAATTATGTATTATTTCCCCTGTTTAATAGAGAAGGAAACTCAAAAACATTAATGCATCAAAAAAAAAACAGGTCAGAAGTAAAACCACGATGTAGAAACATTAGTTTGTCTGAATTCACAGCCCCTGGACTACACTGCCCCACTGTACCCAGTGATCCTCCTCTATGTCTGAACTCAGTTCCCTCCCACAAGCCCACCTGCCCAGGGGCTGAGATCCCTGTACACTGTGCACCCCAACCTTGGCCATCCTTCCCACCATTTCTGCAGCAGCCCCTCTCTCCCAGGGTTAACAAAGAAGACATTCTACCACAAACACATAAAGGGTCTGTGTATTAGTCTCTCGCAGCTGCTGTAACAAACTAGCCACAAACTTGGTGTCTTAAAACAAGAGAAATGTATTCTCTCACAGTTTTGGAGTTCACAAGTCCAAAATCAATATCATGGCACTGGAACTGAGTCATCAGCAAGGCCATATTCACCCTCAGAGGCTCTAGAGGAAAATCTGTTCTGTGCCTCTTCCAGTTTCTGGCGACAGCCAACATTCCTTGGCTTGTGGCCACATTACTTCAATCTTCAAGACCAACATCTTCGAGTTTCTGTCTGCTCCGTCTTCACATTGCTTTCTCCTCTGTGTGTCAAGTCTCTCTCTGCTTCCCTTTTATGAGGATACATGTGATTGCACTTAGTGCCCACCTGGATAATCCAGGATCATCTCCCCATATCAAGATCCTTAACTTAATCACATCTGCAAAGTCCCTTTTTTGCCGTATAAGATAACATTCACATGTTCCAGGGATTAGGATGTGAATATCTTTGGGGAGGTCATTTTTCAGCTTACCAATGTCTCCAGGTATACTAATAGTTGAAGGAGTCAGATGGAAAAAGAAAGTCTTCCTACTCTATCCCCAAGAGGCTTCACTTCTGTACTTAGGCTGCTACTCAGAGGAAGGAAAGATTTGGGGAGAAGGAGGAACCCCTGTTAAGGCCCCAGGGCTAAAGAGCCTGAGGATGGGTCTTCTAAGGACAGCAGAACCGAAAGTTAAGCTGTGCTCTGGAGAGCATCTGCATTCCCTTCCCACAGGCTTTTTCCAGCTTTGCAGATAAAATATGTGTGAAAACCATTGAATCTGTTAAGAATTCTGCTCTGGGACCCTCATGTTTTCAAACATTGGCTAATAAACCTTCCTCTTATTCCCTTCTGTTGCTATTACTCTTTTATCCTGTCTCATTTCTCAGTTGGAAACTGTTTCTGTTTCCCCCTCCTTATGCCCACATTCGTGTTCCTCCTTGCATGTTGGGGAAATCGCTTCCAACCTGGGAAACCCTGAGGGGCAACATCCACTCCAAGGGAGGAGAGTAAGATAACTGTTTCCTGAAAGAAGAGGGGAAGAGAATGGCTTGAAAACAGATGCCTTCAGATAAGGCAAAACCCCTCAGGAAAAGCCTCAGCTAAGACCCAGTCTGTGCAGGATGGGACTCACCTACTTGATTAGTCACACCTGTCAGCAGAGGCTTTAAAACGCAGGGCCTTTTTTTTTTTTTTTTTTTTGTGGTACGCGGGCCTCTCACTGTTGTGGCCTCTCCCGTTGCGGAGCACAGGCTCCAGACGCGCAGGCTCAGCGGCCATGGCTCACTGGCCCAGCCGCTCCGTGGCATATGGGATCTTCCCGGACCGGGGTACGAACCCGTGTCCCCTGCAGCGGCAGGCGGACTCTCAACCACTGCGCCACCAGGGAAGCCCCGCAGGGCCTTTTATGAACCACAAAAGAAAGAGCTGGGAAGAATCAAGGAAAACTGTAAAATGATATGCTGTTGTATGTGTGTGCACACATCCAGAAATGGTGCCAACCTGACTATGCAGGTGAGAGGTAAGGACTTAACTACCAGCCACTGGCAGTTAAGTGGGGCACTGGTGCAGCCTTAAATCAGGAAGCTGGGGCAAGTCTCCTCTAACTCACAATGTCCCAGGCTGTTGCTCTAAGTCTGCCCCTCTGCTTCACATTCCTTTCTGGGCCGGGGTAACCCAGACTCTCACATCCTGGCACCATGGGAGACACACTAACTGCTCACACTTCTTTCTTCATAGAGCAGATTTTGTCAGCTGTGCTTCTATTGTTCTAGCTGATTCTGACCCTATTTGCTACTGTACTGGTCCATGCAGCAGCTTCAGCTTTCCTCTAATTAGAATGTGTGTCTGTGAGTCACAGCTGGACCAGAGAAACAGGACCAGTAGGAAAGACATAGATATAGATAGAAACAGACATGTATACATATTAAGCGGTTTATTACAGGGGATTGACCTGTGCATTGTGGGAGCTGATTAAACGGTCCCTGTACAGCTGTCTCTGTATCTGATACTGGAGCTTGAAGTCCACAGGGCAAACATTTAGGAAGCAAAGATCACGAGGAGTCTGGAACCCCACAGGCACAATCTAGGACCCCACAAGGACACTCTAGAACCCGTGTCCATTCTTGTTGCCTCTGACCTTGGTGGAGAAGAAATCCTGCAGAGGCAGGGCCCTTCGTCACTGAGCTAAACCCACACACCCGGTCCAGCTGCTGCTTCACGCAAGGAACAGAGTCAGCACATTAGCAAGAATGCTACAAGATGGCTGCTGCCTCTCCTTCACCTCCAAAATCTCTGGAGAATCTCCCCTGTGACCCACTCTAACCAGAAACACACGAGGAAAGGAATTGCATGTCGACAAGCCAAGGAATTGTACCATGTTACAAAGCCATCCATGTGGTAGGTCAGACTCCCCAGGAGACAGACCCTGAGAGGGAGGTGGACATGCAGGAGGTTTATCAGGCATGTTCTGGAGTGAATGAAGCAGGATGGGGCCAAAGAGAAGCTGAACGGAGAGACCGTCACAACAGGAGCCCATTCCACATGCAGCTCTGGAGCTGGGGTGGCCTTCAGGCTTGTCTCGATTCAGGCAAGGCTGCCTCAGGAAGAGCACCTGACCTTGGGCATGGCAGCGAGGAGGTGGAGGACAGTTTCCACAGCGGACTTGGCTGTGAGCTGTCAGCAGCTTCCACTCCTGGCAGCTGGAGGATGGAGCGTCTGGGTCCCAGAGGGGGCATCTGGGTGGGCACCACTCTGTCCAGTAAATCTGCTTTACTAAAAGCCTCGCCCATGAGGAGTGTAACAAACACCTGCCAGAGGAAGGTTCTTTTGGTGGAAAAACAAAACTTTGTGCACGGATAGGAGCTGGCTGATTCTCCCCATTACTTATCGTCATTTGCTTAGTGGCTGCTTCCTCGTCTGTACTTCAGCGGCTGGGCTGGAGGTGGAACTCTGCACAGTTTCCCTGGTATTTTTTTGTTGAACTGTTTCATACCTACCACATCATGTGCTTACATGGATGTCCCCCTCACCCCATATTCAGGCCTCCCTGGAAGAACCTGGGTTTGGGGGAATGTGGAACTCTAGGAGGTATGAATTTCCTGCAGAGTGAGCTTGGAAAGCAGGGGCTGAGATTTTGCCTCCAGAAAGGCTGCCAAGAAGCTCATTCCCTTCACTCTGCTGGTGGTGGGCTCTGGTGCCATCCTCTAAGTCGCTTTCCTGTTGACTGTGCAGGGTCCCTAATTGGCAGAAAAGACACTCCTGCCATTCTGTCATTTCCCAGACCAACCCCCTTACATACCGCTACTCTTAAACATTTGCAAAGTAATATTGTCCTTAGAATTGGAGTCACACATACATAAAAGTGTGGACAAATGCAGAAGATAAGTTCCTCCTTCCAGAGTCTTCCCTCTCAGTGAACGACCCCACTCTCCATCAAGTTGCACAAGCGAGAATCTGAGGTGTCTCCTCAAGACCTCCCACTTCTGCTGCCCCCCATCACCAAACACTGTCAAATTTCCCTCTTAGAGAACTCTCCACTTGTCCCTCCCACTGCCCTCTGTCTGCACTCCACTACTTCAAGCTGGGGCCCTGCAGTGGCCTCTAAATTTGTCTTCTCATATCCACTCTTGCCCCCTTCCAATCTGTTCTCCATTCTGCAAACAGAATGATCTTTAAGAATTACAGTTCTGGGGCTTCCCTGGTGGCGCAGCGGTTGAGAGTCCGCCTGCCGATGCAGAGGACACGGGTTCGTGCCCGGGTCCGGGAAGATCCCACATGCCGCGGAGCGGCTGGGCCCGTGAGCCATGGCCGCTGAGCCTGCGCGTCCGGAGCCTGTGCTCCGCAACGGGAGAGGCCACAACAGTGAGAGGCCCACGTACCGCAAAAAAAAAAAAAAAAAAAAAAAAAAGAATTACAGTTCTGATCCTGTGTTTCCTGTCCTTAAATTCCTTTGGTGTCTTCTAACCTATCGTGCTCCAGATAAAGAATGAAATTCTTAGTGTGGCCCCTACAAGGACCTGCCAGGCTCAGGCTTCTGCCGACACCTAGTTATCCTCATTCGCTACACTCCACCAGGCTGGTCTCGCTCAGTGCCTCTCCCGGGCCTCCCCGCTCTTATCTCCCTGCCTTTGCTTGCTTAACATCTGCTGTGGTTAGTGGTTACATGTGCAAGACCTGCAGTCAGATGGTCAGGCTTCAAATCCCTAGCTCTAGCACTTAGAAAACAAACAAACAAACAAACACACACAACTGCCTGGCTTTGGGCCATTTCCAAAAGCTCTTCAAACCCCAATGTCCTCATCTGTAACATGGAAGCAATAATAGTACCTGTAACTGCAGGAGTAAAGGAGACATGCGTGTACAGCTCACGGTGCCAGGCACACCGTGAGCGCTCAGAAATGTGAGTTATCATCATAATCCATCCTTCAGGCCTCAGCCCCAGCACCTTCCTCAGGGAGACCAATCGTCTCTGGTGGGCCCTCCTCCGCCCCACCAGGTCAGGGGCTGTGCTGCGCCCTCCTGCTCCCTTCCTTCCTTCCACAGCACAGAGTGGATTGGTCTGCCTTCTGCTCTAGGCCATAGGCCTCCTCAGGGCAGAAACACTTCTGTTTGCTCACCATTATATCCCCGGAGCCTAGCAAAGTTTCTCAAGATTAACGCCCCCTTTTCTGGAGCTGTCGGGAGGGTGTGGATATGGGATGAAGTACCGGCTTTCTATCACCATATATGGAGTCACAGAGTTGGGAGGCAAGATACGTGTCCTGGCGAGGCCTTTTGTGCCTAACATTGAATGAACAGTCTGCCCAGGCCTAGCGAGCCCTGAGGAGAGGCACTAAAGCAGTCCCAGGGTCCCCGGAACTCCCATAGCTCCACATTGTGCCTCCCCCAGCCCCGCCAGGGTGGGGGAGTGTAGCCACAGCCTTGCTTCTGAGGCTCCACCCCGTGAGGCAGCCCTTCCCACCCACATCAACTCCCCAGCCTCAGTGAGACACACCCAGTGGGTCCAGCGCAGCCGCACAGGCGTGTTGATTTCCATTTCTCCATTACAGAGCACATCCACCCAGCACAAATAGTTCTCTGCATCTGAACCAGAGAAGGATGGGAGGGATGTAAAAAACATCCTGTATCTTGGGTTGGAAAGTCTGCATTCAAGTGCCAGGCACTGCTATTACTTCTCCATGTGACCTTGCACCTGTCACTTCAATTTCCTGATTTGTTCTACTCGACTGTAAAACGAAGCACTAAGATGGGTGACTTAGCTCCAGCAAGCGTGCTCTAGGCTCTCTTCCTCTCAGAGAACCTGCCACCATACGGAAGTCAGTTCTGGGTAACATGGGGTCTTACTCAGCACACGCACCTGATGGGACAAAGGGTGGACACCCCACCCAGGCTGAGTCTTAGGCCACAAGGACAGAGTTAGCTATAGGGTGTTGGGTGCCATATGCCAGGTAGAGTGACAGAGCAGCTGAATCTGGGGAGTATCACTGCAAGCCTTGGAAAAGAAACTGGTTCTACAGAGAGGAGAATGGAGCAGAGAGAGGCACGTGGCCCCAGACAGAGACGGATAGAAGAGTAGCCTGATGACTTTCAGTCCCTGTGAAGCCCAGTTATAATTCCTCCAGTGGGGTGCCTGGAAATTCCCCTGTATCCTGGTAACCAAACAATTGCTGATGAAGATGTCTTCTCATATTGGCTGCCAATTAAATAAAACCTCAACCAATAAGAGTACCTTGCAACTTTATACTTTTCAAAGACCTCTGACTTCACTTACCCATTTGAAAAGTCCACTAGACCAGGGAGATCAGTGTTATAGGAAGGGTTACCATTGCACAAAGGAGGAAATGGAGACCCAGAGAGGGAAAGAGACACACCCGAGGTCACTCGGTGAGTTAGTGAAATGAAGGTGGAAACAAAGCTGTGTCTGTTTGTACCATGGAACATCTCCAGAAGTGCCATCAGGGGCTCTCTCCTTCCCACGGCACCTCACCTCTCCAGACCAAGGCTGTGACAGAGTCAGACTGTCTGCAGAACTCTGCTATGGAACAGTCCTTGCCCTGGTCTGTTATGTATTCTAGAAAGTGACAAGGAATAGACTTTGGGGATGCTAGACCTGGGGATATGGTTGCCGGGCACAGCACTCAAGGGAAAGCTTTGCAGACACCTCTGCTGTGAAACAAGACAATGGCCACAGGCCCAGAGGGCACAGCCAAGCTCCCATGTGTGGTGAGAGTGTGCAGAATTGGGTGAACACTAGAGGCGAGGAATGGAGACTGGAGTGGCTGGGAGACATTTGTAGGGCGTTGGCCTGGAACAGTCTGGTCCTGGACACAGCTGCTAGAGATCCCTGGGCTGTGAGCAGCACAGAAGAGGTGAGCACAGGTGAGAGATCACCAAAGCATCTCCATAAAGATCAAACAGCTGGAGAGGATGGAGAGGAAGTGTCCTGCTAATTCTTCAAAGATCTTTTTGTTCTGTTAAACACCGCTTCCGGAGAAAACTGAAAGATGAGGTTTTGAAAGATGCCATTCCAATGAGCAAAAAGTGCATTTTGAGCAGACATTTGCACTGCACCATTTTGAGTCTTAGTTCTCTCTGTAGCCCGGCTGTCAGTCACAGGTGTGGCACAGAGCAGGCTCTTTAGAAAAATAACTGAGTGCTGGCTCTGAGCCCAGGGCTGGCTTAACTTCAGGCTCTCCCAGCATCCCATTTTACAGATGAGAAACTAAGGCTTCCAAATCCCAGGCCTCACAGCTACTATGTGTTAGGCTCGGGGTTTGAATCCAAGACACTCGGCTCCAAACCCTTGGCTTAGCCTCTGGGCTGTATTTGATGCTCCTCAGAATTCTCTTTGGACAGCACTTGTGAGGGGTGGGCAGGCTGGCAGGGGCCCAGAGGTCTAGAGGGGGGCCCGGGGCCTAACTATGTAGGGTATCAATACCAGCTGTGTTAAGAGTTTCAGCTTGTCCACCCTGGCTGAGGGGCCTAAAAAATACTTTCAGAAGGGTCTGAATCTGTATGTTGGCTGCCCTGTCTATAGAGTGGAGTCTTTGAAAGAGCAAGGTTCAGAAAGTCAGGGAAAGCTGGGTATGTACCTGGGGCTGGTCTCTTCCCTTCTGTGGGCCTTCATTTTCTGACCATAAAACACAGGTAGATGAGATGGCCTCTGGTCCCCTCTCACATTCTCTATTTCCAGATGATTCTCATGGGTCATCTGAATTCTACGCACAGAGGAGAAGCTTATTTAAGCTTCAGGTTAAATAACTGAGCAGCTGGCACATGGTCGGCCCTCAGTAATTGTCCCAGAGTAATTTAAGGGATGCCAGAGGCATCTGGACTTTCTCATCATATCTGTGTCCATCCCCGTAATTTCCTATCACTTGATGAGCCATGGGGGCTGTAGTAAAGCCTGTGGTTTATGAAAAAGATTTCAGAGCTCAGATCCCAACCGGGAGGCAGAAAACCCCTGAGAGGAAGAGTCCAGAATGTCATTGAAACTGACAAAGAGATAGCATAAAATAAAAGGAAACGAGACCAAGCTCCCTCATGAATACAGATGTGGAAATTCTAGACAAAATGCCGGCAAATTGAATTCAACAGTCTATTAAAAGAATAATTTACCATAACCAAGCAGGGTTTACCCAAAGAATGCAATGCAAAGCTGTTTTAATATGAGCAAATCTGTTTAGAGAACACATCAATGGGTCAAACAAGAGAAACTGTATGATTATTCTCAGTAGGATCAGGAAAATCACGTATGAAGATTCAACATGGATTCCTAAAGGGGACATTCTCTGAAATACTAGGAATGCATGGTACCAGTGGACATTGATGGGGTTTTTTTTAGTGGAAGAGCACTTCACATCTGATCCTCCTCCCTATGTTTGAGAAATTACCCACTTTCTGAATTTTGGTGGGAAGCAGAGCTCCTCCTCCCCGTATAGAAATGGAGAAAAGAGCTGCCCACTGCTCTGTGTACCAGCCCCACCCTTGCAGCAACAGTGAGGCACTTGGCCTAAACTCAAGTGGCAGAGGAAAGATGACAAGCAGAAGAGAATGTTTTTTAAATTTCAACTTTATTGAGTGCAGAAATGTTTTCATGGTGGTTCCATTAATAGCAGCAACATCAGTTTGCAGGGACAGCTGCAACAGAAGCACAAGTAGCTGCATCCAGGCCCCAGGGCCAGGAGGGCTGGCATTTCAAGCTGCGGATCACGTATTCCAAGATGGCAGCACGTCCCTCTCTGTTCTGTGTCATGATCTGGGCTGCGGTACAAGCTGCCCAGGCTCCCTTTGTTCCTGACATTCCAGTGATTCTCTGAACTATCCAGGATCCAGTCAGTAAATTCCTTTTCTGCTTAAATCATCCAGAAGCAGTTTCTGTTACTGGCAGCTAAGAAATCTTAACGATACTGAAGGCTATTTCCTTAACATAATAAAGAATATGTCTTTTTTCTCCCCAAAGCTGTGGCCAAAATAATACATAGATAATGGCATTCCTATTAAAACAAAGAGCAAAACAAGGATTACAGCTAATACCAGTATTATTTTTTGGCCTGTGTATCCTTGTCTTTTTTTTTTTTTTGCAGTACGCGGGCCTCTCACTGTTGTGGCCTCTCCCGTTGTGGAGCACAGGCTCTGGACGCACAGGCTCAGTGGCCATGGCTCACGGGCCCAGCCGCTCCGCAGCATGTGGGATCCTCCTGGACCGGGGCACGAACCCGTTTCCCCTGCATCGGCAAGTGGACTCTCAACCACTGCGCCACCAGGTAAGCCCTATCCTTGTCTTTTTAAAAAAGGTTTATTGAGGTACAATTTGCATACACTAAAATTTACCCCTTTAAAGTGTACAATTTGATAGGTTCTAGATAATATATACCATCATTTAAGCACCACAGCACCCAATATATAAACTAGTTCCATCACCCCAAAAAGTTCCCTTAAGTTCCCTTAGAGTCAACTCCCTCCCCTACCCCAGCCCTGCCAACCATTGGTCTGATTTCTGTCCCTATACTTTGGCCTCCTCCAGAATGTCAGATAATGAAATCATACAGTAGCCTATGGTTTTCTGCTTCTTTAACCTAGAATAGTGCTTTTGAGATTCGTCCAAGTTGCTGCCTGAGTATACTCTATTGAATAAATGTACCAAATATGTTTTTCCATTCTGTGATTGATGGACATTGGTTTAAGTTTCAGACTATTATGAATAAAGCTTCTATAAACATCTGTGTCAAGGGTTTCGGATAAACATATATGTTTACTTTTACTGGGTAAATATCTAAAAGTAGAAATTTAAGTAAATATTTAACTTTATAAGAAACTGCTAAACTGTTTTCCAAAGTGCTATACCATTTTGCATTTCCACCAACACTATGTCGCTCTGCCTCTTCGTCAGCACTTGGTATTATCAGTCCTTTGATTTTAGCTAATAAATGTACAGTAGTATCTTGGTTTGGTTTTCATTTCTTTTTCTCTAATAACTGACGATGTTGAGCATCTTTCCATGTGTCTATTTGCCACCAATATATCTTTTCTGATGAAATGTCTGCTGTTTATCAACTTACTATTGAGCTGTGAGGGTTCTTTATATAGTCTGAATACAAGTTTTTTGTCAGATTTGTGTTTGCGAATATTTTCTCCCAGCTGGGCTTGTCTTTTAATTTTCTTAAGAGTGTCTTTCAAAAAGCAGAAGTTTTTATTTTGATCAAGTCCAATTTATCAGTTTTTTCTTTTATGGTTCATGCTTTTTGTGTCTTATCTAAGAAATCATTGCCTAACCCAAGGACCCAAAGATTTTTTTCTCCTATGCTTTCTTCTAAAAGTTTTATAGCTTTAGCTCTTACATTTGAGTGTATGATTCATTTTGAGTTGATTTTTATGTATAGAGTGAGAAAAGGATCAATGTTCAGTTTTTGCATATAAATGTAAAAATTTACCCTATTACTATTATTATGTAACATTGTTCTAGAAGTTCTGGTTGGCATAAGGAGATACAAAACATAGATAAGAAGTAAAATTATTGGAAAGGAGAAGAAAACCATCATTATTTACAGTCAATATGAATTTCATACCCAAAAAACTCAAGAGAATTCACTGAAAACACATAGAATTGATACAAACTCAATAAAATGATTCATTACAAATTAAACATGTAAAAATCAATAACCTATCTATATAACAACAGTAATCATTTAAAGCATATAATAGAAAAATAAAGAATCTGGTGCAGAATAGCAACAAAAGACATAAATGCCTGCATATAATCTTAACAAAGAAAGAAAGCCTATATGATGAAAATCAGAAAGCTTTCTTGAGGATATAAAAGATAACTAAATATAGATGTGTCAATCTCTTAGATAGAAAAACTCAATGATATAAAAATGTTGATTTTTCCAAATCAATTTCTAATATTGGGGTTTTTTTGGAACATGACAAAATGATTCTAAAATTCATCTGGAAGAGTGAACAGGAAAGAATAGCTTGGAAAAAATGCATTGAAGAGGAAGACCTGCCCTACCAGATATGAGGATACCTTATAAAGATATCATAATTCAAATGTTGTGATAAGGGCCCCAAATCAAATAAATAGATGGGTCAATATGCTGGAACATGATAAATTAGTCTGAAACAGAACCTGACATATATTTAAACTTTACATATAATTAATCTGGTGGGATCAAGAAATGTTGCAGGCAGAGTAACAAGAATGGAAGAAAGGAAACCAGTTAAGAGGCTACTGGAAGAGTCCAAGAGGAATATGATGGTGGAGAAGTTCACTGGGTCCCTAAGGTGGAGGGGCTCTGCAGTCATCAGGCAGGCAGGAACACCCTCTGGGAAGCAGGCATTACAGGCTTGTAGGCAGGCACATCCAGTGCCCTCTACTGACAAAATTAACATTGTGCCACCTGGCAAAGGAAATGGATGTAAAGGGCCTTGATCCATTTCCATAGTTCAGGCAGCAAACAATGAATTTGGAGCTGACCGAAAATACACTGATACCAACACAGGATGTAAACGCCAAACCACACTTTTCTAACATAGTTAGGGTCTCAGCTCTGGACACATTTGCTAACATCCCATGGCCAAAGCAAGTCACTTGACCAAATCCAATATCAATTTGGGGGCATGGGGGTGAGGCAGGGGAAGCATACTCTATAGAGACGGAGAGGAATGAATACTTGCCAAGTAATAATCTACCACAGAGGTGATACTAGTAGGATGTCCTAATGGATTGAAAGGGAAAAATTTTTAAATGTGAAGAGTTTTAGAGTTTGGATACGAGCAGCTGGGTAGCTGACGATGCTACTTACTACAATAACATAGAAAGACTGGAAGATGAACAGGTTTGCTGGGTTAAATCAAGAGTTTTGCTTTGGACTTGTTAAATACTGACATCTAAGAGAAGATGTTAAATAAGCAGCCAGATATATGTCCAGGGCTCAAGAGAAAGGCCACATTCAGCGATATGAGCACGATAATCATCAGCTTATAGAAAGTGATTTACGCCCAGGATCTGCCTGAGGTCACCTGGGGAAAGAGTGTAGCTGGTGCAGAGGAACTGTCCAAGGATGGAGCCCTGGGTACTTCAATGTCTAGGTAACGGGAAGGGAGAGGTGTTCAGTAGGGGGATGCAAAGTAGTCGCTGGTCTTGTGGAAGAAATCCAGGAGGGTATGGTGTCCCAGGAGCCAAGAGAAAAAAAGGTGTTTGAAGAAGGAAGAAATGCCAAACTGAGTAAAATTTTACTGGGAATTTGAATAAGATGAGAACAGAGATGGAGGTAGTTGGTGACCTTGGCAAGAGCTATTTAGGGGACCAACTCTATGAAGAAGCACTGTGCTAGGTGCTGAAGATAAAAAGATAAATAAGATACATTTCTTGCCCTTTAGGAAATTACAGCCTGGTGGGGGGAAGGCAGACATGCAAATAAATCACTGTAATACAGTGTGATAAATCTTAGAATAGAATAACATTTTCCTAAATGTGTTCCACTGAACACTCTTGGAGGGAGATGTTAATCAGTGCTCTAAAACCATAGTGTTCCAAGACCAAATACACTTGGGAAACACTGCAGACTGCACCCAGGCTGCAGCGCCAACAGTAGGGCTCTCAACACTACGCTCAGGGTTTAGGAAACCAATGCACTGCATCTTGGGGGCCTGTCTACATACCCGGGTCTAGTCTGGCACTCCGAGGATTAAGGAAGAACAATACCAATTCCACAGCAGAAGAAGCCACCGGGGAGGGAAATACATGACACTGAAGAGCAGCCTCAGGGTGCCCTCTGCAGGAATGTGGAAGCAGGATTGCCCTGTCTGTGCCCAGGATCCTGCGGCTGAGCAGCGGGGGATAGGAAGGACTGTCCCAGGACCCCCAGGTGGCCTTGTACCACAGGACCCAGTGTCTGAAACCTCCCAGCTGAGCCCATGGACCTGCATTCCTGGGGCAACCACTTATGTTGCAGCAGAGTTGAGAAGTCTGGCTTGCGATTAATTTGTCAGTTTCCTGAGAGGCAGAAAAATTAGGGGAAAATTAAATCACCAGCCGGCTCCTCAGGCGTTTCAGGTCTTCTTCAATTTTTCCCTGACAGTGAAGGCACTGGAGGCAGCAGAGACCCCATTCATACTTTGATGCACAAAATGCATGCTGATGAACAAAAATCTACTCATTAGTCCGTAGCTCTGGGATTCCCAGGTGCTTTCTGAAGTGTCCTACCTTGGGCAGGTAGGGAGCGGCAAGGAGAGTGAAGCAGCAGGGTTCTCAGTCATACTTATTTGTGGGGATCAAAGGAAAACCCTGATCTGGCAGAACAGGGGCATGTCGGAAGGCTGGAAGATGCAGGTTGTGATGCCCAGACGACATGGCAAGCTCAGGCGTGGCGGGAGCAGGTGCCAGTACCTGGGGTGTGGGCTGTGGTAACAGGAGTCCAGGCAGCAGAAGGCACCTCAGGACTATGGCTCAGTCACAGCACAGCCCCAACCAATGTCTAGGAGTAAATCAAGTGGCAGCCAACCCTGGGAGAGGGACGGGCAGGGAGAGTTGAGGGTGAGGAACCGGAGTTCAGCACAGGGAAACTGAGACAGAAGTCCAGACCTACGGACTGAGATAATGTGGTGAGGATAGGAATGTGAGAGTAGATTTTTTCCTCAGCAACTCAACCCTGAGAAAATTGTCCCATAACACTTCATCCTGATCAGAGTTGGAGAACCCGGGCCTGCCCTTCCATAGTCCTAGATGTGGGATGGGAAGACCACCAGGATATAGGAGCATAAGCACCACGGACAGAAGGAGGCCACGGGGGCAACACCCTACCTCCTCATTGCTCCTCTTGAATTTTCAAAGACCCACCTGAACACAGGTTCTTTGGTTTAAAGGGTTGCATAAGTCATCTTTTTAAGTCAAGCAAAAAAGACTCTTCTATTTGGAGCTGTTTTTGTTGCAGAGAATCAAGTGGCACTCTGACTGGCTCCAGAGCAGAGGTGTGGTTCATTGCACACAGAGAGAACTTGCACTAAAGTTCCGGATAAGAAGCACAGCCAGGCCCCACGGGGCCTAGACATGGGAATATCTTGTCTCTCTAGGGCCACATGGTCTCTCTAAATCTGTTTCCATTTGATTCTTCTCTTGATCAATTGGCTTCCTCTGCTTACACATACTATGCATGGCCCCCCCGTGGCAGCCATCAATCCTGATTCTAGATCACTTTTAGTCTAAAGAGCCACCATCAACTGCCCACAGTCCTTGCACCATTCATCCAAAGTCTTTGAAACTGATTGACCATTGGCAAGCCAATGAGTCCTTGGCTGGTAATGGCAAGTCAACTGGTCATTACTCAATAGGTCATTAACCAGAAAATAGGTCAGCTATTCACCAACTATTGCCAAGGAAGATGGAGTCATATCATACTTGCACTATTCCTTCCAGGGGATGTGGGCAGGTCAGATACCAAAACCTAAATAGTATAGAATTGTATAATTACCAGAAGTGCAGACTTGTTGAAAGAATATATAGCAAAGCAGGTGTGGTAGCCCAAATAATGCCCCCCAAAGATGTCCACATCCTAATCCCTGGAACCCATAAATATGTTACCTTATATGGCAAAAGGGACTTTGCAGATGTGATTAAGTTAAGGATCTTGCAATGGGCAGATTATACTGGATTATCCAGGTGGGCCCAATGTAATCATAAGGGTTCTTTAAGAGGGAGGCAGGATGGTTGAAAACACAGTAGTAGGAGATGTGACAACAGATACCAGAGATTGGAGTGATTCAAGGAAGAGGTCACAAGTTAAGAAATGCAGGCAGCCTCTAGAAGCTAAAAGAGGCAGGGAAGCAGAGTCTCTACTGAAGCTTCCAGAAGGAACTCAGCCCCACTGACATTTTGATTTTAAACTTCTGACCTCCAGAACTGTAAGCGTACAAACGTGTATTCTTTTGAGCCACTAAATTTGTGCTAATTTGTTACAGCAGCAATAAGGAACTAATACAGTTGGGAACCATGGGACATCATTATCCTAACTCGACACGCACTCTGGGGTCCAGGGCTTTTCTAAAAATCCAGAACTGCAGCTCATTACCATTCAGGATGCAACTTGAGTTCAAGCAACTATTGCATGCCATTCCTCTTTCCAAACAGAAGGTTTGAATGAGTTAGTTCATCACTAGCTAATATGCAGTATTCCTATTGAACAAAGGGTCATGCTAATGGAGCCCCCAGAGGGGTTTCATGCCAGTACCCCTTAGTGGAGGGTGGCTTCTGTCTTGTCTAATCAGCAGGAGCCAGGGCAGAAAGATCACTGTCAAACAGCACACATTCACAAGAAAAGTTATGGAGGAAAGATAGATCTGGGCTATTTGTGGGAGTCATCTCAGGACATGTCCTGCAGCCGGTGGGTTTTAACCTGGAGAAGTTTAAGAAACAATCTTGAGGTCTGAAGAGAAGAAAGACACTTTCTGACCTCTTTATACCAATTTTAATGCTGCAGCTTGAATTTTTAGAAGCTTTAGAGGTAGAGACTCGGGGTTTCTTTCTTTGGGGTCTTTTGATCCCAGCCCCACTGTCTCCTAATGCCAGTGCTGAAGGCAGCCCTCCTCCACAGGTCAAAGGTGACCATTCCTCCTGCCTCCTACCTTGCCCTTGGCCCTGAAGTTTGGTTTGGTTTCGTTTGTTTGTTTTAATACATTTATTTATTTTAATTTTTTTTATTTTTGGCTGTGTTGGGTGTTCGTTGCTACACGCGGGCTTTCTCTAGTTGCGGCGAGCGGGGGCTACTCTTCGTTGTGGTGCGCGGGCTCCTCATTGCAGTGGCTTCTCTTGTTGCGGAGCAAGGGCTCTAGGCGAGCAGGCTTCAATAGAGTGGCACGTGGGCTCAGTAGTTGTGGCTTGCGGACTCTAGAGTGCAGGCTCAGCAGCTGTGGTGCACAGGCCCAGTTGCTCCATGGCAATGTGGAATCTTCCCGGACCAGAGCTCTAACCTGTGTCCCCTGAATTGGCAGGCGGATTCTTAACCACTGAGCCACCAGGGAAGCCCTGAAGTTTGGTTTGAAGGAGAGCACAGGCTCACTGCCTGCCCAGGAGCAGTATTTTTAGGAGTTTAAAGAAAAGAAAAAAGAAACTGTTAAAGCCAATTCCAAGTTCTAAGCCTGAAAAGAGATGCAGTGCTTGAGCTTCTAGAAATCAGGATGGCTTAAGAAGTCAAAGAGACATTTGAATTACTGCCTTTGGGACTGGAAGAAACTCAAACAAATAGAGGTGTAAAGGCACGGGATTCACAGCTTGATAGGTGTTGATATATCCCTAAAACCAGGTCTCCGGGCCCACTGGGGCCTGACCTCTTTTAAGATTGCTGGGAAAATGCATGTAATAAGCTCAGTCTGAAGGTTCCTTGACAATTCAGTTTGGATTGGTCTTTTCCTATAGGGTTTGCTTTATTTACTACTATTATTTTTGTAATACTATTATTTTTTAAGTACTTATGTTTTCCTCTTATAATATGCTACCCTTTTTTTTTTTTTTTTTTTTAACAATTGGGCATCCCAGACCAGACTATCCAGAAATAAACTGGTGCTTTTCTGCGGCATTTGTTAAAAGGCAAGGATTTTTTGTGTGTACTTTCAATGGCTTGTCTCATAACCATTCCATCAGCTTCCTTAGCTTGAATCCTCATTTAGGTTTCCCAGTCCCTATTATCAAATTAAAACCTTTGAAGTGTTTTAATGTCAATTTTATTGAAAGGATCATATGTATCTCTTATGATTCCTTTAATAAAGAATAAATAATTAAAATGCATATGTATTTTTAAAATATACATTTATATAGTGCATATATCTACCCAAGAAGACAAAGCTTATCTGCCATATCCTACCTTTTTTGTCACACAAAAGAATTGATAATCTGGTTTCGAGCAAAGGCATGTGTAGCCCCAATGAGGGTCCCTTGGGGCAGGGTCACAATGACCAGTTCATCTCATTATCTCCTAGAGAATGAGACATCAGCTCCGTGTGCCAAGGCCCCCCTCCTGCAAGGTCTGACCTCCTCACGATGCCAGAGGTCCACTGTGAAAATCCCAAGAGCATGTGTGTGGCTCTGGGGAGAGCAGTGGAAAGTCTACAGAAGGTTGGGCAGGAAAAGGGCTTCAGCACACAGGACCGTGGTAGAGACAGAGCTGGACTCTCTGGCATCTCTGTCTCCCTCATCTTTATGGAGGTCACTTTTCTGCCCCTTATTCGGGTACAGTCCCAGGGCTACAATCCTGCCAACAGCATCTGGGAGGCAAGCTGGGTAAACACTCAGGCTGCCATGAGACCTGGAAGCTGTGTGCCCAGTGGCCAGCACATGGAGAATAACCAGGTGTGGTGTGGAAAACCCTGTGTCTCCACCTCACATCCTGGCCCTGACCCTCCAGCTGAGGTAGCTCCGTGACAACGGCACATCTGGGCTGGGGATGGGATGCTGAGCAAAGGTGCCAGCAGCTTTGTTAGGACTGGATACGTCATGTGCATGGACATGGCCTGGAAAACGGGGAACCATTCCCAGCCCACCTCAGACCCTCAGCACCTCCCAGAGGATTTGCTGAGACCCCAAATCATCTGGTTGAAGGAGCTGTCAGGAAACTCTACAAAGGGCTTGGCTGATAACGCCGAGTAAATTACTGATCTCAGTTTAAATCATGCCCACTTTCCTGCCTCCCCAAGGGTACCTGCTTCAAGAATCAGGAGAATGTAGCACTAATGGCAGAAAGGTGAGCAGTGGCAGTGGGGCCACTGGGCAGAGAGCCCTGCCCACTTTCCCCTTAAACGAGATGGCATCTGGTCCTGCCCCAAGGCTCCCATGGGCACCTGGAGCCCAGGGATGGTGGGTTCAGCGCCTGACTGGAAGAACTGTTGCTTAGGTCGGTTCTAGCATGGGGCTCAGGGAGCTCTGTACTGTGAGTCGAGGCTTCGGGGTCCTGTTTCACCTCCACAGTTGAAGCAGTCATAGATATTTATGTGCATTTTTCAAATTTTTAAAGTTCCTCATGGAAACTGCACATGTTTTCCTCAGTAACCGCCCCCCGCCCAAACTAAATGAACTACAAGCTTCAGTTTATACAACTCAATATTTATTCCAACTGTAATGATCTCTTATGGATCAGAAGCTCTGACTGGCAGTTACATATGCTTTTTTTATTATTATTATTTTTGTTTGCAGTACGCGGGCCTCACTGCTGTGGCTTCTCCCGTTGCCGAGCACAGACTCCGGACGCGCAGGCTCAGCGGCCATGGCTCACCAGCCCAGCCGCTCCGTGGCACGTGGGATCCTCCCGGACTGGGGCACGAACCCGCGTCCCCTGCATCGGCAGGCGGACTCTCAACCACTGCGCCACCAGGGAGGCCCTACATATGCTTTTGATGAATAAAACCATGGAAACAAATTTATTATTATCTGTAAGAGGAGAGTACATGGTAGAGAGGATTTCCCAAAGCATGGAGTCTGAGGGGGAAAACAACACAAAGAGTATTCATGGTGATGGAAAGGCTGGGAGCACCAAAAAAAGAACATCAGGGATGGGAGCAAGAGCTAAGAAAGGTTGTTGGATTGGATTCAGTCTGTTAAAGTGAAAAGCCAGGCATCATAGTAGGAAGAGTGCAGGATACAAATGGGGAGAACTCTGCTTTGTGACCTTGGGCAGGTCCCTTTCCTTGCTGGCTCTGTTTTCACACATGTGCAAGGAAGGGGTTGGACCTGCCTGATTCCCCCTCCCAGGGCCAAGGCCCTTGATCCAACCTGGGGAAAAGGGGTTGGGGGCTAGGGTGCCACTTCAAGGCTGTGTGACCTTGAACAAACTGCTCTACCTCTCTGAGCCTCAAGTTCCCATTAATACTAATGCCTACCTCTCAGTGCTTTATGAAGTCTCCAGGATTATTCCAGCTGCTGATTTTACTGCTGCTTTTGATCTCTTTTGAACTCTGACCCCTGGCTAGGATTTAGGGTTGTAGCACAGATAGTTAGCTCTGAGATTGCTCGCTGAGCCCAAGACTAGCTGTTCACAGGCTTCCCACGTCTGCCTCCATCCCACGGTTCTCTGCCTCCTCTCAGGGCTGGTCTCACTTTGCTCTCAGCTTTCCCATCTCAGCATTTCTTCACTCTTTCCTTTTCAGCCTGACTGCCACTGAAACTGACGTGAATCCTATTGGAAGAAATTAGCAAACCCTAGGCAGATGTGTCTCAGCTTTGGAGTGAACGGCAGAGCTAATCCATCCCCGCAGAAGCAACATACCCTGCCATCTGAGACATGCCAAAGGCAATTTTTAAACAGTATGGAGTTAGAAGTTTTCTGAATACAAGATAAAGAAAGAGTTTGAATATCCTAGAGTAAAACACATGCTTAAGACAGAATTTGGCTACTACAATTCCTTGGGGATAAGTGGAGGGAAAAGCTGTCCCTTCTCTGTTTAAAGAAATGGACCCCTTAGAAGGCTACAGGGAAAAAAAGAAAAAAAAAGAGAAATCTGCAACTGAAAAATAGGAATCACAATATTAAGAGCCTCTATTAAGGTAAATCTCTTGCTCAAAGATTGAAAGCCTCAGTGCATGGGGAGTTTAGCTCTGGTTGAGGGTAGGGAGGGAATAAAGTGAGAAATGACTCAACGGTTGTGACCAATGGTGCCTTTTGAGAGGGGGTATTTGGGGGGACGTGTGTGGGGAGAGGCAGTTTCAGAGTGTGGTAGGCAGCCTCCGAGAGGGCCCCAGGGATCCCCACCTCCTGGTATTCATGCCCTTGTGTTAGTCCCCCCGTCTTGAGTGGGTTGGTAATGAATAGTGTTGGATATCACTTCCGATATCTGGTTACAAGAGACTCAAGCTTCCATCTTGCTCACCCTCCGATTTGCTTGCACTGAAAGAAGCCAGTTGCCCTGTTATGAGCTGCCCTATGGAGAGACTCATGTGGAAGGAACTGAGGTGGCCTCCAGCCAACAGCCTGCTGATAGCCTCACTCCACCAGCCCGGTAGGAACTGAATCCTGCCAGCAGCCATGGGAGTGGGCTTGGAACTGCATCCCCCTCCAGTAGAGCCATCAGATGAGACTGCAGCCCTGGCTAACATGGGGGCTCTTTGGGAGGAAGAGAGTGTTGAGTCATATGCTCTACACACTTTACTTTGAAACCTGAATTCATTCTGTGAGGTACAGAATGTTGGTACCTCCAAGGTGCAGATGAGAAAACCAAGACTGAAAAAGGTTATAACTTGCAAAATGTCATGCAATAAGTAAATAGAAGAATGGGGATTTGAACCCAGGACTGACTAACGACTGCTTAGTGTGGAAACACAGTGTTTACTTTCCATGTTCCCAGTGGAATTTAGAAATAAAAATGGATAGCGGTTCAATGACACCACCACTAAACACATGGAGGCAGCAAAAACCGGGGCTGGAACACTGTGCTCCCCAAGGACAAACCTTCCCTGGGTGGGAGATAAACGCCCACACAGCAGCATCAGAAGCTGCTCACAGCCTGTAACAATTGGGGGGGGGGGCGCAGAATTCTCCATGTGCAAGGGATCTTGTTTCTTTAATTTTTTTTAAATGTAAAGACAATAGCTAAATTCAATGCCACTATGAGCCAAGTACCACTTCTAAGATCTTTACATATTTTAACTCAGTTAAACAACCCTATGAGGAAGGTACTATTATAGTCATTCAATTTACAAATGGGGAAACTGAGGCACAGAGAAGTTAAATAAGTTGCTCCAAGTCACTCAGCTGTAAGAGGATAGCCAGAATTTAAACCCAGACAGTCTGGCCCCAGAGTTTTATGCAAGGTCCCCAGCAGAAGTCTCTCTGTGTCCTGGGCTGTCACATTGCCTGGGCCCCCAGTGTAGCTTTGGGCTTAGCTGGCCTGGGTTCCAGGTTCCCAGCTTTTGGATTCAACCCAGTTACTAAGACCCTCACCTCTGACTCTCCCCATTCAATTCCTGCCTCCTAGTTCCCAGCAAGCCCCTCCCACCTTGACTCCATCCACCCTGGCTCCTGAGTTGCCCTTGCCTGCACCCTGGTCCACACCTGCACCCAGGCCCATGCCTGCTTCTTGGCCCTGATCCCAACTCACCAGCCTGCCAACTGGAGGCTCTGCCCACTGCCATGCTGCTCCAAGGACAAGACCAGCCCCTGGGACAAGCCCCAAGCCCAGAAGGCATGTCATTCAACAAGCCGGGGGCAAGCCTGTTGGGGTTGAAAATGGTCCCAATTCTGAGGATATTATCTGAAGACAGATTGTTTCCAGGAAAAGAAAATAGCAATATGGAGGCAGGAAGAGCATTACTGTGTGGATAAAAAGATGACATACGCAAATGAACTCACAGAGTTAGATTAAGGTTACAGACAGTTATGGCAGGGAAGATAATAGAAGCTGTTATAGACCTCTAGGGCACAATGAAAAAGCAAATCTGCCCATGTTTATGCAGATAAAGAGGCTGTTAAAGAGGCCCTAATATTGATCATATGGGGTCTCAATAGCCCTGCAATGGACTAGAATGAGAATTGGGGGATGGCAAGGAGGAGGGGCCCTGGAGCCACCAGTGATCCAAGGCTCCTCTCTGGGAGACTTTGTTGAGCAATCAAGCAAGATCATGGGCTATTTGGGGCAGCCATACAAAAAGCTGAATGCAGTGAGGGATGAAGAGGTGGGGCTAAAATGCTAAAAGCAGCATTTTCAAACAAGTCTCTTTTCAGCTTAGTCTTCCCATCTGTGGTGATTTTAAAAATATAGTTCCCAAATTGCCTGTAGCATCTGGGGAGTGAGGTCTGTGGGCAGACACCTGCTCACCAGTGAGAATTTGGGATGGCATTTCTGAATGAGGTTCTTATGGTTTACGGATTGATCAGTAAAGGACACAGATTTACAGCACCCCAGAATAGCAGAGCTGGGAGGGCCTTAAAAATGACTTAATCTGCCCACAGAGGGTAAGTGACACACTAAGGTCACACAACTGGTAAGTGATAGGGAGGGGCCAGAGCTCCATAGTCCTAAGTCCCAGTTTAGGGCTGCAGCATCCCCTGGGTTGAGTGAAAGGAAGGACCTTGAAAGTGTCTCCTTGAAGGAAGTGTAGAGTAAAAGGCATATGGTTGCCATAGAAAAAAATAAGGGGGAAATGAACCAAGATGCATAAATAAATTCAGATCTGACTTCTCTTCAGGAAAAACAATTCTAATAATTATTATCCCTCATCAGCTTAATGAAAGCACGAAGAAAAAAAGATTATCCTAACACAAGTATGTAAAGGCAAGAGTAGGAAAGAAGTAGCAGTTGATTCCCATAGAAGTCAACCATCCAGGTGGGCTGTCTGTCCCATCCATTGATCACACTTTTGAGGATCCATGAAAGTCAGCAGCAAACTCTGTCCCTGTTCCAGGTGACTGTCCTAGAGCCGCTTTACTTCCTCTGTGTCCATTTTGCCTGCTCTTGTGTCTCTGGCTCCCAGATTTCTGCATCTGCTCCGCAGTTCTGACATTTCTTCCAGCCTTTTCAGATTAGTCACTTAACCCCTTCTCTTGGACCTCGGTTTTCTGCGTGGCTTTAAGTTCCATCCTATTTAATATTTCCTACTGTCCTTCTGAGAAACTCCCAGCTCTAGCTGCAGCCCCTGCAGGTCCATATGCTGGACTAGCTCCCAGGCCTCTCAAATAAAACATTTTGTCTTCAACCCTGCGTTTCCACCTGGGGGTGAGGGATGAGGTTATGACAAATTTCCATATCCCATCTCTTGGGAATTTGGAGCAGTGAGACAAAAAAGAAAAACCAGAGCACTAGCTGAAGAAAGGCAGGGCAGCTGGTGCTAAGTGTGCAAGGTGCTCTCGGCTAAAGTACCAGCCTCATGGCCCTGCTCCTCCTGCCAGTGCACAGGTGCATGTGGCAGACAGCAAGAGGTAGGCAGACAGGGGCACCAGGGAGAGGAGTCCACGAATTCTCCCAGTTTTCTCCTACAACTTTCCCTGGCCTGGGCTCTCGGGCCCTGCGGTTTGCAGAGGAGAGGGAACTGACCTATGTTTGTCAGGACATTTTGGTTGGAAGTGACTGAAATCTAGCTCAAATCAGCCACAGCAAGAGGGATTTATTGGATGCTACCTAATAAATGCAGGGGGAAATGGACTCAGGCTTGGCCAGAACCAGGGCTCCAATGGAGTCAGCCAGCCTGCCTCTCCCTCTTTCTTTCAGCCTGGCTTCTGTGGAGGTGACAACTTTATTCTGCAAGCTGACATTCTCCAGGTGGCAGGGAAATGGCTGCTGGCAGACTCCAGTCTTTATCCTCAGAGCTGACTCTCCAAAAAATAGAGCAGACTCTCAGGGAAGACTGGTTGGCCCTCCAGGACTGTGTGCCCAGCCCTGGGCTAACCACATAGCCGGGAGATGAGCTACTTCAAAGCATGGTGTTGGGGAGGGTATGGACAAGGTGCCATGACTACAGCCCTCACTGAGCCCCATTGAGTCAGGGAGGAGTGGTTCGCCAAAGGAAAGGATGTTGGGCAAACAAACAAAAATCTGTTCCCTATGGGATCTTCCTTGCCTATTTGTCTGGGGAGCAGAGGATAGATTATTCACCACCTACAGCCCCCTCCATGGATTACACAGTCCGGGGCCACCCTGTGATAAAGGTTCAGTCACCAAAACTGCTTGGGCCTGTGCAAAGGCAAACCAGAGAGTTCTCTTACTCTTTGCTTAGCAGTAAGAAGAAAATAAGCTTGCGTATTAGTCCCAATTCCCAAAAGTCCTGAGGAAGTTGGCTAGAGAGCATTTTCCATGATGATGACCTAAACCTACAGCCACTTTGAATAGGGACGTACACGTCTCAGTGTGAATCTCAGTTTGTAACCCAAGGCAACCCCGTCAACACAACAATAAACCCCTTTTCTGGCCTGTGGGTAGGAATACAGTCCCTACCTTAATAAGGTAGCAGTAATACCTCCAATTTCACTATCTCATTATTTCCCTCTGCTCATGCGAGACTGCAACCCTGGGGGCCCCAAGTGATGTCTTGGCTGTGCTGACACAGCAGCCAATCCCGTGCACTCCTGGTGGCCTCCTCCATCCTTAACGTCCTATCAGGTCTCATGGGCTCTGGACTCGTGGCCCCTTCTCCGCAGAGTGACCCCACTGAAGCCCTGGATCTCCCCGCAGGCCAGAGCACTGCTAGGCACCAGACATGAGGCCTCACTCCCTGACACCGTCCCACATGCTCATCGAGAGATCTAATGGTGTGGCCTCCGTGTCCTCTGTGAGAACAGCTCCTGCAGCTTCTGCCTGCAATGTCTCCCTCCAAGGGGCTGGGACACTCATCCATGGCTTGGGGATGGGCCAGACAGCGAATCAACTCCCACAAATAGAGCTTCACCATTAGTTTATCCATTTCATACCATAAACATAGGCATGGATGTTCCTACTGTGTGTCAGGCACTGTTTAGATTCCAGGGCCATAACAGTAAAGACAACAGGTAAATATCCTTGCCCTTACACAGCTTACAATTTAGTTTGAAACACAGATAATAAATAAACAGAAGCATTATATAATATCAGGTGTTATTAAGGGCTGTGTAGAAAAAGTAAGAAGACTGAGATGAAAGAGGTGCTCTTTTAAACTCAATGGTCAAGGAAGGAATCTAGGGACAGGTGACATTTGAGCAGAGACCTGCGAGGAGTAATGGAGTGAGGCACTCATGTTGGTGGGAAGGTGTCCCAGGCAGAGGGAACTGCAAATTAAGGAGGCTGCGCCCGGGGTTTGGAAGAACAGTCAGACGGCCAGTGTGCCTGGAGCCTGGGGAACCGCGGAGACTGTAGGACATGAGCTCAGAGGCAGCAGAAGGCAGATGACCCAGGGCCTTATGGGTCACCATGAGAGCTTCATTCTAAGGTGATGGGAAGCCAGACGCCTGCAGGCATGTCTGAAAAGACCTTTGAGGCTCATCTGGATCCCCAGTTACAGAGGAAAATGCCGGGCATGGTGGGGCACAGAGCCTCCCATAAGAGTTCACACTGAACTAGGTCTGAGGGATGACAAGGTGTTTGTCAGGTGGAGGAAAGAAGAGGAAAGCACCATAAGAGTTCACACTGAACTAGGTCTGAGGGATGACAAGGTGTTTGTCAGGTGGAGGAAAGAGGAAAGCACCCCAGATAGAGAGAAGAGTATCCACAGGTGAAAAATGGCAGAAGAGCAGAAAGTGCTCCTGGGATGGCTGGGCATCCGTTTGGCTGGAGCTTAGCACGGGAGGATGTCAGCACAGAAGACAAGGCTCTGAAGTAGCTGGGGCCAGATGGGAGGGACCTGGCATAAAGGAGCATCTCCAGCTTCGTTAGAAGCACACCACCTTACTGGAGAGCCATGTCAGTCCCTAATGAGCTGAAGTCACTTTGTTACTTACAGCAGAAGAAACAAGCATGTTCTGGGAGGCATATGGTCTGTCTCCCTGTTCCTCCTCCCCAGCCCTCTTCCGCTCCTGAAATCCAGGCAGCCGCCTTGGGCAGCATCAGAAGTGCTGAGGTGCTTGAAGATTTCAGACAGCGTTACCCTCATCCAACAAGTTCTTTACTTAATCTGGGGAACTGAGGTGCTATTAAATTATTTCTGAACTGTCATTGCCAGAAAGCTAAGGACGCTGGAGTAACAGGCAGAGGATGGAGCTGGGGAGACAGACAAGGCAGCAGAGGTGGCCGATTTTGTGAGTTCCTGACCCAGGTCTGCCCAACAGATTCATTGCAACACGTGGGCTTCCTTCTGCTGTACCGGCACCATGTTGAAGAGACTCAGTAATTAAAATAAGAAATGAGAGTCCCCTGATAGGTTACTGTACCCAGGGCCTTAAAAATGATGGAGAGGTAGCCAGCCTCTGCCGTGGAGGGAACCCAAAAGTAATTACCAGGATACTTTGCAGACTATTGAATAAGTCCCTGTAACTGGCACATTGATTTATGTAAGACCCAGAGATTTTGAGAAATTTCAGAGAATATTAAGAATCAATCAATATTTTAATTTATTTCGGGGTCCAGGAGACTTCAGCTCTGCAGAAAACCACTGGGAGGAAACTGTGACCTTTGGAATACAGCTGGCTGGCAGACAGTGGGGAGGCACCTTGGACAGGAGCCTGTTTGGCAGCAGCTTCGGGGAAGGACTTCTCTGCTCTGGAACATTCTCTTTCTTCACGGCATCCGTCAGGGACGTCAGGCAGCCAAGGGGTGGAGGGTCTCATGGTGAATGTGCTCTGGGGCCTGAGGCAAGGAGGCTTGCTCCTTTCAGGACAGAGTCCCCAGGGCCTGCAGACTGTTCCCCTTCCAAGGACACACTGCTGTGATCTGGGGACGTCTTCCCAGAGCAGAGCCACCTGATGATGCTACATCTTTGAGGGAGATGCAGCATCTTCCCCCCTGGGCCACAGTCTCCCCATATGCCCTCCCACGGGAGGGGTGAGGCTTGTCACACCTCTCTCCCAGCACCTGGGCACCTGTCTCCCACCATAAACCCCCACGCTTCTGATTCCCTGTAAGACATAAGCTCCCTTTGGGAAGGGACCACATCTGATACATGTTTGTGTCCCCAGCACGTGGCATCACACCTGGCCCAGAAGAGGCGGATGTAAAAAACAAGAATGCATTGAATCAACGAACGGTCAAATGAACTAAGAAAAAATAAATATTCATTCATGAAACTCTTTTGTAAAGGTCACACGATGTGTTGGATCAGTCAAGTTTCAGCAGGAAACAGAGGGCACATTGGGTCATGAGGAGTTTAGAAGGTGAAGACAGAATGTAGGGAACTGGCCAAGGCAGGCAGCACCCTGGGGGAGACACAGTGAGGGGAGACAGAGCTGCTGTCACCCCAGGGCTGGTGGGGCTGAGGGAGATCAGTGACCAAACCTGGAGAGGGCCACCTGACGGAAGCTGTGGCCTTGTGCAAGGAAGGCAGCCAGTCCCCCACTCCCTGCAGGGATAGAAACGCCGACCTCACGCTCCTGCCTTCCTCACACCTCCTCCCTCGTTCCCCCATCAGCCAAAGCCAAGTGGAAGCCGGAAGGCAGGGGTGCCCCTCACTTCAGGTGGAGAAGGATGGAGAGAGGAGCAGAGCACAGGATTGTGGGATAACCCCACCTATGATGCTCAGACTTGCCCACCAGAGAGCAGGGCAAGCCTGGGCCACCCAACTGATGGGCCTAACCCAGTGGTTCTCAGCAGGCGGAAACTTTCCCCCCCAGGGGACATTTGGCACAGTCTGCAGACAGTTCGGGTTTTCACAATTTGGAGAGGGAGGGAAGGGCTTACTGGCTTCCAGTGGGTTGAGGCTAAGGATACTGCGAAACCTACCAAAAGGTACAAGACAGCCCCCCACCGTAAGGAAGAATTCTCCAGACCAGGGTGTTGATCGTGCTGAGGTTGAGAACCCCCGACCGAATGTTCCAGACAAACCCCGGCTCAGCGCAGGCGCTGCAGGGCCCCTGTATGGGGTGGAGGATGTTGCCCTCCCTCTTCTGGGAAAGGCGGCATCATTTGGTCTGACCCAGTCAGCCAGTAAGTGACCTGTGTTCTGCCTTCTCACGTGCCCTGGGAAGCTGCCATGCCTGGGCAGAACCTCCTCTCGCACCGCAGAGTCCCCGAGGTGGCCAGGGGCGGAGGGGCCTCTGGAGGACACTGTCCAAGCCCTGGGCCTCCCCTGCCTGGCTCTGCTTTCTCCCAGAGGCCGACCCCCCTCTTATTCCCCAAGTTTTCAGTTTTACATTCACACATTAGAAACATTTGGTAAAAGTGAATCAAGTCTTACCATCTGTCTCTTTCACTTTTGTTATGTTTGTAACAAAAAGAAGAGTCAGGAAGAAATTGAATCCAAACTGCAAATCACGTGGTGCTCCCCGGCAGCTGAGACCCTCCAGAGCAAGGCGGGTCCTCAAGGAAGGAGAGGCCTCTGTTGGGGCCCAGGATAGGGGCCACCCCAAAATATGCCACAATGGCATGTTGATTATTTTGAATTAAAGTTAATTAAGAAACAGCTGATACAAAGGGACACTCTGACCCTCCCCTCTGTCTCCCTGAAAGCAGGAAATGAATCTCTCATGTGAAAGGTGCACTTCCTGCATCTTAGAAGGACACCCTTATCAACAGAAATAGAGAATTTGGGCTGAGAAGCCTATACATACAAATCTTGCTCCTTCTTTAATTTACTCCCCCAAGCCCAAACTCTGTTTAGATTCTTCACTAACTGAGCACCCAAAATCTAAGTTTCTTTGTCCTGTCAATTTCTCACAAATTTACTGTTTCTTTGTCTAAAAAGTATAAAAGCTGCCTGCTTTGACCACTTCTTGGGTTCCATTTCTATGAGACCTCAGTGCAACAAATTAAAAATGTGTTTCTTTTTCTCCTGTTAATCTGCCTTGAGTCAATGTTATTATTAGTCCAGCAACAAGAACTCAAGAAGGGTAGAGGAGGAAACTCCCCCCTCCTAGCACCTCCCTGGGTACAGAAGTGGACAGTACACAGAATGTGTTCTCATGATGATCTCACACACTCCTCACAGCAGCCCTGGAAAGTAGGGATTGTTGTCCCCATTGACAGATGAGAAGACTGAGGCTTGGCAAGAGGAAATTCCTAGACCAAAGTATACTCCCAACCAGCAGCAAAGTGAGATCTTAAGCCATCTCCTGGGCCTATGGACTCTACAATGGGGACAATATTGCTTCCCTTTTCATCCAGACAGGAAACTGTTAACTCATCCCCACTGGGGTTTAGGTACCATATTGAAAACTGTTGGAGTTTAAGTGACCGTGGTCCTCAAGAGGGCCCTATTTTTCTCCCTGTCACATCTTAGAGAGTTGGTCCCTCATCTGACCCTCTGGGGCCACAACTGGGAAGAGAAAAAGATTGATTCATACGCTCATGCCACAGATGTTTATTGAGAGCCAACCATGTGCCAGGTGCTCCACGTGTGATGGCCGGAGACCAACATGCTGAGCAGGGCAGGAGATAGTGAATAAGAACCCTTGAAACCAGATCAGAGAGGAACATAATAATGGTAAACTACACTTACTGAGCACCCACTACGAGCCAGCTACTGTTTAAGTCCTTTACACACTCAAATTCTCATAAGGTGGATACCATCACAACTCCCATTTTACAGATGGGAAACTCAAGCAGTTACAGAAATTACTCAAGGGTACTGTGAACAAAAAAAAAAATGTTGCCTGCCATTTCAGTAAGCAAAGAATGTTGCCTGACATCAAGCCATCAGCCACTGCAGCCACCAAGCCCCCCACTCCCTATGATGCACACTCTAAGGGGAATTCAGGATGGAGAAAAACAGGATACTGGCCCTAGATGGTTAAGATGTACATCAAAGGAATAATTTCAATGAGCCCGGACTCTTGCATCTTCCCGTATATAAAAGGCACTAAATTCATTAATTTGAGATGTCTGGGGTTCTGTGTGTGTGTGTGATTAGCAGTAATATTTTGATATTCGACTGCATGGTTTTTTTTTTTCAACAAAAACTCCTATATATGCCGGCTCCTCCCTTACCTCTTTGGAACAGTTGCTCAGAGCTGTCTGAGATGCTGTATCCCAGGCCTCCGTAAGGTCACTGAATAAAACATAATTCTCAACTTTTAGGTTGTGCATATTTTTCAGTCGACAATACCTAGCTTAATAGTTGGGCTCTGTTCTGACACACGGATGAACCTTGAAGACACTGTGCTAAGTGAAATTAGCCAGTCACAAAAGAACAAATACAGTCTGATTCCATTTATATGAGGTACCTAGAGTACCTCATATTAAATTTCATAGAGACAGAAAGTAGAATGTTGGTCATCAGGGACTAGGGAAGGCAGAATGGGGAGATATTGTTTCATGGGTACAGTCTTTCAGTTTAGGAAGATGAAAAATATCTCCATTATTCTGGAGATAAATGATGGTGATCGTTGTGAAACAGGAGGGAAGGGGGCAGAGCACAACCTTTAAAAGAATGACATGGCCATAGCACATGACAAAAACTGGTCAGAACCAACTAGGTCCAAGATGGCGGAAGATTCAACTTCCAGGAGACATTGAGCTTCATTATATGCTCATTGTAATGCATTAGCATGTTAAATGACACACCCACCAGTGCCATAACAGTTCAGAGCTAACCATGAAAGGCCAAAAAGTAGGTGATGGCCCAATTCCTGGCTATCCCCGCCCCTTCCCCAAAATACTTGGAATAATCCTTCCGCTCATTAGCCTATGAAATTACACAGCCCATGAAAGCTAACCATCCCATATTTTGAGACCTCTCACCTTCTGAGATGGCCCACACTCTGTCTGTGGAGTGTGTTTCTCCCAAGGCCCTGGTCTGGGAAGATCCCGCATGCCGTGGAGCAACTAAGCCCATGCGCCACAACTACTGAGCCTGCGTGCCAAAGCTACTGAAGCTCGTGCACCTAGAGCCCATGCTCTGCAACAAGAGAAGCCACCGCAGTGAGAAGCCCGTGCACCACAACGAAGAGTAGCCCCCGCTCGCCGCAACTAAAAAAAGCCTGCGAGCAGCAACAAAGACCCAACACAGCCAAAAATAAATAAATAAATAAAATTTAAAAAATGGTTAGAATGTACCTGTTATATTATGTATATTTTGCCACAATAAAAAAAGTGAAAAGTAAAACTTTTTTTAAAGCCCACCGTTAAAATTCATAAATTGATTTTTTTTTTAAAGTTAGGCACTGAAACCCATTCTCTTAAGCATCCCCTGTATTAGCCAGTTCATCCCACAGTGCCACATCTAAAGAGAAAACAGGGACTTCCCTCGTGGCACAGAGGTTAAGAACCCGCCCGCCAAGGCAGGGAACACGGGTTTGAGCCCTGGTCCGCGAAGATCCCACTTGCCGCAGAGCAACTAAGCCCATGTGCCACAATTACTGAGCCCGCATGCCACAACTACTGAAGCCCACACGCCTAGAGCCTGTGCTCCGCAACAAGAGAAGCCACTGCAATCGCAATGAGAAGCCCACGCACCGCAACAAAGAGTAGCCCCCGCTTGCTGCAACCAGAGAAAGCCCATGCACAGCAATGAAGACCCAATGCAGCCAAAAATAAATAAATAAATGAATGAATTTAAAAAATAAAATAAAGAGAAAACAGACCTGCTGTAAGGCAGTAACTGAAATGGTGGAATGGAGTCCAGAGATGCAGATAAATTAGGATCCAAAACTAGGGACAGGCCTGAAGCAAACAGGCTGAGATACTGAAGCTGGGGGAAGGACTTTGAGCGGATAAGGGCGAGAGGTAGCAGGAATAGCGCTGGCTTAGGAGGACTTATAAATGTGGTCCTGGCTGCTGAAACTCTGGACTCTTGCCAGACTAGGGACAGCCTATGCCAGGGGCAGAGAATGACTAGGCATTAACCCAACAGTGTGGGACGTTATCTTCCTTCTAGAAATTCTGCCCAGGTACCTGGATGTTTTAGAGTTCTGCAGATGAGACCTGAATGGCACCAGGTAGACAAGGTGTAGAGCATAATGAGCCCTGGGATAATATTACTGAGCATTAGGGGCCAGCGGGGGATCCCTAAGCTGGCATCAGAATCCAGGAGGCAAATATAAGAGGAAGGCTGCTGGAGAGGGCAGCACAAAGGTGTGGAGGTGGCTGGGGCCACATGAAACAGTATCATGGGTGTCAGTGGCCAGGAAAAGAAGCAAGAGGTTGGAAACTAGAAGGAGGTGATGGGTGCAGCCAAGGGAGAGATTGGACAGAGGAGGAAATGAAGGACAGATGGGAGCTGATGCTCAGCAGGTCAGAATACAGAGGAAGGCAGCAACTGGAGACACGCGGGTTCACAAAGCTAAGTCTGCAAGTGCGGAAGGGTGATCTGGGCCCTCCTTTTACATAGGACCTGGGGTCTGCCCCAGACCAGAGACAGGTCTTAAGTGGCACTGGCTTCCATTAGTCGACATCCCTCTGCAGCTACATCTAGTCTAGGGAGGGTACAATGATCATCTTTAGAGAAGCTTGGTGTACTGGCACAGACCCAGGAGATCTGGCGTCTCATCCCAGATATACCTGGGTCTATGAGTTCCTGTTCCCTCACCAGTAAAGTGGACGTGACACTAGCTCCCAACAAACCTCACAAGCATGTTCTGAGGATCAAGTGAGAAAACGGGGGTGTCCGTCCTAGGACGTCTACAATAGGTGATTCATTTGTAAGTGGGCTTGAAAATGTTAAACAGCAAAACTACAGCAGGGCAGAGGCCCACCCTTGCCACTAGGAGAAAGGAAACAATGTGACTTCGGAAATAGGCAAGGACTGGAGTGGTGAGGAAATGGTGACTTGCTATATCCTAATTAAATTAATATATTCTAATTAAAAAAACAAAAACGGAGGTTTATAAAAATTCTGCTACTATGAAGCCAGTGCCAGGAAGAGCACAATATTACAGACAGAGATTTATGAATAATCAAGGACCATGCCCAGCCCTGGGCTATCGGACTACATGAGGTCTAGAAGGTCGAACAGCAGAGACCCCAGGCCAGGGAATGTGGATGGTTGGTGGGAGCTGGTGAGGGGGGCAGATTTCTTGTCCCCAGGCATCTGCTAAGACCACCCAGACACCATCCATTTCCAATGGGCTCCATATACCCTCCCCACTGCTCCTGGGCCATCCCAGTCTGTCCAGTCTATAAATAAAATTAGAGTTTCATTAAACAACAATAATAATGGAACTGGGAGTTAAACGATAGAATAAAACATATAATTTAACAATAATAATAAATAATAATGATTACTTCCTACAGGCCTAATACCAAGTTCAATATTTTGTATCTATTTTCTCATTGAATCTTATAAACTGTGTGTTTTATATGTAAAGAACCTGAAGTTTTGAGGGGTTAAATAATTTGTCTAACATCATCCCCACGACCAGCAAGAGGAAGAGCTGGGATGTGAACCCAAGTCTCTCTGGTGCCAAAATTAGGCACATTAGTCCACAGTGCCCCTGATACTTTGAGGGCCAGCAAGAGTGCTGGGCATAACCCTGCCTATTACATAAATAATCTCAAGTATGATGGGAAAGGAAATGTCACTAGGATGACCTGGACAATTTAAGGTCATTTAAAGATTAAAGAACTGGATTGAGTAACGTAAATCTATTGAGGATTTCATTGGGGAAAACATGTAAATGAATTTAGGAACATCCACTGGGTGCTTGGCCAGCAGCTGTAACTAGCATTCCCCGAGGACTAATTTCCATGTAACAGCTCTTGGTGTAAAGACTTGAGTGAACAATTGTAATAATAGGCAGGTTAATCTGTCCCATTATTGACACTTTGTGAACTGTTGAGCAGAGGCAATAAAGGTTTTGCTAAAGCAGAGCAGATCCTGAGAAGTCATCTCTGCCTTATTACTGGGGAAAAGCGCTTGTTTCATCTGTCACTCTGGATATATTGCAGAGAAAACAGAGTATAAAGCTCCCACAGGGACTGAGTGGCTGGACCAGTCCTGTCATTTCAGTTTCAGGGCTCGCAGAAAGGTTTAGAGGCGAGGTGGCGATTAAAGCCATCAATCACTGGCCGGCCTCCACAAGCTTTGGAGTCAAACTTGGGTTTGAAGGTGGTTTCCCCTGTGTAACCATAGGTAAATTACTAGAACTAGAAGTTTCCAGAGCTCCAATCTTCTTCCCCCTCCTCTGCAAGTCTTTTGGTGAAGCAATTTATTCAGGAGACTAAAAACATGGTCTGGTTAAGCCTTCTTTTTTGTGTTCTGGAGAAAAACATCCTGGCTAAATTTAGAGGCTAGCTATGGGCCCTTAAAATGCTGATGATCAGGCTGTTTTGCGTTCTTTCCCTATTTGCTTCATTTCTAACGATAACCATGAGACAAACTTCCTTGGTATGATGGAAACGTCACAGACGTTGCAGCGGGAGAGAATGGGTACAAATCCCATCTCCCTACCTGAGCTCTGAGATCATGGCAAAAAGCTTAATCTCTCTGAGCATCCCTGAAAATCCATGAAGTAGAAATTTGCTGAGATGTAAGAACAAATTGTATGTAAAGTGATTCTCTGGTAGTCTCTGCTTGAACTTAAATGTGGAGTCTAAATATCATTTTATTGTAATACATATATATACAGAAAAATGTATAAAACAAAAGTGAACAGCAAAGAAAAAGAAAAAATGTAGAGGGCAGTGATTTGTCACAAAAGAATACCTGTGAAATCAAATAATTTCCAGGTGAAGATTTAGGTCAGAGGTCTGCAAACTTTCTATTAAGATCCAGAGAGTAAATACTTGACTTACATGATTCGGTTCCTTTAGCAACTACTTAACTCTGTCAGAGTGTTGTGAAAGCAGCCATGGATAATAGCACACAAGTGGGCCTGACTTTGTCCCAATAAAACTTTATTTACAAAAATAAGCAACAGACTAAGGTGCTGACCTCTGATTAAATGATTATCAGCACTACAGAAGCAACATCATGCTTTCACCACAACAGGGGCAACATTACCTTGATTTTTATGACAATCACTTCCATACTTTACAGTTTTACTACCTAAGTATACATCCCTAAACACTAGCGCTTTGCCTGGTTTTTGCACTTAAATAAGTGGAATCATACGTTAATTATCCCTTTGAGTCAAGCTTTCCCACCAAATGTTACTGGCATATAGCGCTAGATAATTTAACTTTGCTATCCATGCACATTTAGATTGTTCCCTCTTGGGGACCACGGTAAATAATGCAGCTATGAATATCCTTATACAAACCTCTTGGTCCACATGTGCACGAACTTCTGTTGGGTATATATCTAAGAGTGAAATTTTTGTGTCATATGGTATGTATACGTTCAATTTTGAAGCCTAAGAGGTCAAATTGTTCCACATATACTCCAGTCTTTGGTATTACCAGACTCTGAAAATGTATCCATTATGGTTGAGTGTAGGGGTATCTCATGGTTTTAACTTACACTCCTTGGTTAGCAATGGGGTCTCTGTGTTTGTTGGTCATTTGGTATCTTCATTTGTGAAGTGCCTATTCAAGTCTTCTGCCTATTTTTCTACTTTGCTAATTTTCTTTTCCTTATTGGTTTGTAGAAGTTCTTTTGACATACCTAGTATCAGTTCTTTGTCAATTATATGTATAGCAAATATTTTTCTCTCCTTCTTGGCTGAATTTTCACCTTTTTAATAGTGTTATGTGATGAACAGACAAGTTCTTAATTTCAACATAGTAAACCTCAGTAATGTTTTCCTTTATAGTTAGCACTTTTTTTTTAATATCCTGTCTGAGAAATCTTTCCCTACACCAAAGTTATGAAAAGCTTCCTTTTGCTAAGTTGCATTTATCAGAATATTGCCCACCCTATCTAAGCCTAGGCTATCTTATTCATAATCCACCATTAATATAATCTTATTATTTTTAGCATCAGCAGAATCTCTAGCAGTGCTGCCTTTTTCTTTTATTTATTCATTTATTTTTAATAAATTTATTTATTTTTGGCTGCGCTGGGTCTTCGTTGCTGCACACTGGCCTTTCTCTAGTTGCAGCATGCGGGGGCCACTCTGTTGCGTTGCATGGACTTCTCATTGCGGTGGCTTCTCTTGTTGCAGAGCACAGGCTCTAGGCGTGCGGGCTTCAGTAGTTGCAGTGCGTGGGCTCAGTAGTTGTGGCTCGTGGGTTCTAGAGCACAGGCTCAGTAGCTGTGGTGCACGGGCTTAGTTGCTCCCCAGCATGTTGGATCTTCCCAGACCAGGGCTTGAACCCGTGCCCCCCGCATTGGCAGGTGGGTTCCTAACCACTGCACCACCAGGGAAGTTCCAGTGCTGCCTTTTTCATCCCTAACATTGGATAGGTACCTTCTCTCTTTTCCTCTTGACATACTCAATAGAGGTATATCAAGAACATTAGTCTTTTCAAAAGGACCAACTTTGGGTTTTGTTGATCCTGTTCACTGTTTCATTTGTTTCATTAATTTCTGTTTATATTTATCATTAATTTACTTTGACTTTCTTTGCTATTAATGTGTTTCTCTTTTTCTAACTTCTTGACAAAGATACTTGATTCAGTACCTTGTACTATCATAGTATAAAGATATTTTCTTCTTTACCTACCTACATACAAAAATTTTGATATTTTTATTATCATTTAGTTCAAAAATATTTCTAATGTCTAATTTCTAATGTCCTTTGTGACTTCTTCTTTGATCCATGGGCTATTTTCAAATGTATTTCTAAATTTCTAACAATATGCAGAATTTATCATTATGCCTTTAAATCAATATCAGTATTGATTTCAAGTTTAATTGTATTATAGAAAAAGAACATACACTGTGTGATCTCAATTCTTTGAAATTTGTTGAGACTTGGTTTTATGACCCAGCATAAGGTCAATTAGAATAAACTGTTCCATGTATACTTGAAAAGAAATATGTGTAGCCTTAATTTGTTGGGTGGAGTAGTTTTAAATGTTTGTGAGGTTGTTTGCTGATCATGCTATCCAAATATCCATATCCTTACCCTTTTTTTTTCCCTACCAAATATTGAGATCAATGTGTTAAAATCTCCCAAGGCAAGTGTGGATTTGCCTGTTTCTCTTCATAGTTCTGTCAATCTTTATACATTTTATGAGTATGTTATTAAGTGCAATTAACATTTTAAATTGTAGTATCTTAAAGTTGAATCAAATATTTTATCATTCTGAAATTTCCATCTTTAGTAAAGCTTTGTGTCTTGAAGTCTATTTTGTCTAATATTAATATAGCTATGCAAGGACTTGTGGGATTTGGGGGTTTTCTGGTTCTGTTTTGTTTTTTGTTGTTGTTGTTGTTAGTGTTTAGAGAAAAAAATCCTTTTCCATTCTTTTACTTCTAAACTTTCTGTGTTTTAATATTTTTCTCTGTGCCAAGGTTTGAATATTGTTCAATGACCTGGCTTTTGCTGTGTCCGATCTACTGTTAAACCGATGCATTGAGATATAAATTTCAGATGCTGAAATTTTTAATTCAAAACGTCCAGTCTAGACTTTCTATCTAGATCTATGGGGGGACATTAGAGACCATCAAAACATCCTGCTTGGGCTTCCCTGGTGGCGCAGTGGTTGAGAGTCCGCCTGCCGATGCAGGGGACACGGGTTCGTGCCCCGGTCCGGGAGGATCCCACATGCCGCGGAGCGGCTGGGCCCGTGAGCCATGGCCGCTGAGTCTGTGCGTCCGGAGCCTGTGCTCCGCAACGGGAGAGGCCGCAGCAGTGAGAGGCCCGCGTACAGCAAAAAAAACAAAAAACAAAAAACATCCTGCTCCTCATCTAACTTTTCCCTTTGATTTACTGTCCATGGATGATTTGTGTCTGATCCAATCTTTACTGTGATGGTTATAAAATGGTGATTTTCCACCTCCACAACTCCCTTGCATTTACCAGTTAGTGTTCCATTGTAAGAAATACCTGCAACATACTGAATGAGCCCTCTCTTCTCACCGATCTATCTATCAATCACATGAACTTATAATTCCTATTTAATATATGGGTTATAATCCATTAAAGTCCTAATTTGTTTTGATGCTCAAATAGTCCTACCATGGATGCCCTCCCTTTTAAAGTAGTTTCTACATCTTTTTTGACATGCTCTCATTCTTTTTTTAAAAAATACTTTCTTATTTTCTGGCACAAAAAGATGTCCCAGGTTTATCTTGTACCCTCCCTGGTGCTGCCCTGGAATTAGCTATTTCTCCAAAGATACTTGGCTTCCTCTTAGTGAGGAATGGTATATTTATTTTTGCATTTAAAAAAAAATTTTATTTTATATTGGAGTATAGTTGATTAACAACGTTATGTTAGTTTCCGGTGTACAGCAAAGTGATTCAGTTGTACCTATACATGTATCTATTCTTTTTCAAGTTCTTTTCCCATTTAGGTTGTTACATAATGTTGAACAGAGCTCCCTGTGCTATACAGTAGGTCCTTGTTGGTTACCTATTAATTTGTCAATTCGATTACTATGGGTTATCGGGTTGTCCATATATTCACGAGATTGGGGAAGACAGATGCACTCCCAAATTTTAAATAGTTTAGATGCTTAGTAGAACATAGTCTCAGAGCCCTACAAAGTGGTTACTAGACAAAGAACCTTGCTGGTGAGAAGTTCAGACAGTCCTGAGGCGGGGGGCGGTCTCCCAGTAGCCATATTGAAGGTCTGAGGAAAGAGCAAGTAGGCCTGTGGGCTGGAGATGGCTGAAAATCTGCACCCTGCAAAGCTCACCCACTCCTTCTCAGGACTCTGATGGTAACAGACTTCTCAAATCCTGGAAGCCATCCCTGTCCCCTTGGAAATACAAACTGGGTGAGAGGATGGCAGGACACTTCATTAGGTGAGGAAGGGACAGTGATGAGGCCAGACAGGGAAGGAGAGCGTAGACCATGCTTACAGGGGGCAGGAAAAATGAAGGAAATATAATTGAATTCAGGAGTGCTTATTGGCTCAGGGTTTCACACTCTAAATATAGTGAATGGGTTTGGGGTGATGGGGATGGGGAGATAGAGCAAGGACAAAAATCAGTAAGATCAGTGAAACAGAATGGAAAGCCAAAGATAGATCCAAATATCTATGAGAATTTAGTTCACAGTAGAGGTAGTTTCTCAGATGACTGGGGAAACCATGATTATTCAGTAAACTATTTGATCCAAAACATTAACCATTGTGAAACCGCTAGGTGGTGTCTCAGGGGGCTCCGAGGAGCTCCAGTTCTTTATGTCTCAGTGCAGAAAGAATTCAGCAAGAGCCAAAGTGATAGACAAGAAGTGATTTACTAGAATAGGACACTTGTGAGGCTTACAAGTGGGTGGGCAAGAGGGTGCTGTGCCCTGAGAGCTTAATGGGCTACAGTTTAATTATCAAAGGAAAAGTGGGGAGGGGGAGAAGACCACCTTCTTCCTCATTCTTGAGTAGATGTCAAGCTTCCATCGTCAGCTCCTCCTCCATGTCAGGCGGGGGAGTTTTCTTGTCCCTACATGGTCAAGCTGGGACTGTCGTGGCACAATGGAAATGAGCAAAAATGTGGTAACGTATACTAAAAATGGTAAATCATCTCAGGTGTCAGTATAATGTCACCTTTTTCTTATATTTTTGTTTTTAGTGTGCACAGAGGAGCATGTTGTAGGAATTATTAACTTACTGACCTCACTGGGCAGGATGTGGGTCTCATTCCACCATTGTTTTACTGTTTGAGGGCATGTCTTATGCTTCTGTTGCACGGTTTTGTTGCTAAGCAAGCCTGCTTGTTTGGGGTTTTTTTTAATTAATTTATTTTATTTTTGGCTGCATTGGGTCTTTGTTGCCGCACACGGGCTTTCTCTAGTTGCAGTGAGCAGGGGCTACTCTTCGTTGTGGTGTGCAGGTTAGTTAAGCAAACTTGCTTTCTTGAGTGATCATTAACTTACAGGGGTCTCCCATACTTTTTTCTTTACTTACAATCCCTTAGTGGGATTAACTATTTAATTACCTACTTTGTCCCTTTACTCTGTCCCTATCAATTGGGTCAAAATAGAGTCAGGTCTCCATAAAGAAAATACCTTATAGAAAATAACTATCCAATAAATTACTATATAGAAAAATACTATATAGAAAAATAAGTATCAGATAAATTAAAGATTTGAATTTGAATATTTTTATAAAAAAATAACATATTCAGGAAAAGGGGACAGTATATGAGCAGATTTATAAAACTTTAGTTTCCAGAACCTACATATGTGAACAAAAAGCAACACCCACGGGGGAATCTGGCTCCAAATCAGCATAGTTCTCCAGAGCAATGAATCCATATAAGACTTATTAAGTCTCAGTAACTAATGCAATCACAGTTATAAAACATAAAGTGAGCATTGTAATTAAAACCACATTAGGAAAAAATATGTATTATAAATTAGAACAAAACTCACAGACTATACCAACAAAATCTTGGCAGTGGGGAGATGTGAGGAAAGAGTATGCATTAATTTTCTCAGCTTTCACGGTAGGTGAGGGTGTCTGTAGATATTGCTTTATCTATGAAATTGAGAATCTGAGGCTGAAATTATGTTCAACTGTGTTCTTTAAGTACACAGCCAGACTTACTAAGTAGTAGAGCTGAAAACCTGCTCTGTTTCTTCCAAATTAGCAAAGCAGAAAATAAAAAACAGACAATAACAGCAAATGATAGAAAACTCAGAAATAGCAAGATAGAATTTAAAAAGCAGAAAATAGATGACAGACATAAAAAATAAAAACATCTGATAAGACAATAAGTGTTAAAGCAAGACATTAACCTAATACATAAAAAGAATTCTCAGACTGAGTCAAATAATCTAAATCTAGCTTCCATATAAAAGAACACATCTTGTACTAGACATCTTTAATTTGCTCTCCAGATCCACTCTCTGCCATTCTCCACTGCTTTGTGAGTCAAGAGACCAACCGACACCAATGTATCACTGCGATGACTGGCCCTCTGGCTTCCAGCTAGGTTTGGTCATAGGAGGCACCAACAGGAGCCCTGAGGGAGGGAAGAGAGTGAAGTCTGGGCACTTATTTCGTTGCTTCCTTCATGCAGAGTCACTATGCTGGCTGCCTCCTGCCACCAAAGGCCACAGCTCCCATCAGACAGGCCCTCTCTTCAGGTTCTAATAACTGACACAGGGGTGATAATGGTGCCCCGTTGCTAAGTACAAGGGTACTGCACTGTTCCTAGTGGTTTCTCCACAGGTGCACACCTCTATAAATGGTTCCTTTGTTAAATTCTCATCAAATTATCCAGTTTGAGCATGGCATCTGTTTTCTACCAGGACCCCCAACTGATACACACTCAAACAAAGTTACTCATAAAGCTGAAAGTAAACAAATGGAGGGAAGAACACTAGGCAAATTTAAAATAAAAGAAGTCAGGGTTTGTTGCCCTCAGAAAATACTGAATTCAAAGAAAGAGCATTACATGGGATTTAAAAGGTCACATTAAAATGATAAGGGGTAAGAGCCACATTAACATAAAATTGTCTTAAAGGTATATGTGGTAAATTATTTAGAATTAAAATATATGAAGCCAAAAATTGCTGGAAATGCAAAGAGAAAGAGGCCAACTGGACATTTTAACACATCTTAGTCTTTAAAGCTCAAGTTAAACAATATTGGGAAAACTGGTGAAATATGAAGAAAATCTGGAGTTTAGGTAATAATAAATTTGTACTAAAGTTAATTTCTTAGCTTTTACAAGTGTATGACAGTTATGTTGACTAACATTAGGGAAAGCTAAGTGAAGAGTTCATGCAAACTACCTGTACTATATTTGCAAACTTTTCTGTAAATCTATAATTATTTCAAACTAGAAAGTTTAGAAGAATATCAAGTTAATAAAAGGTTAAGATACAGAAAGTCTGAAGGACATAATTAACAGTTTCAGCTTAAGAACAGAAACTACTCTTTATTCTCACATGGCCGTGGCATGCGAAAATTCTCTATATATTAGACAAAAAATAAACCCTCAAAAATTTCAAAAAGTAAAAACATTGAACCATATTATTATCCATAATTCAAAATTAAAGTAGAAACAAAACAAAATCTCTGACCATTTTTAAATTTTAAAACTTTCTCCAATACCCTAAACAACTCCTAAGTTTAAGAAGAAATCAAGGGAATTTCCTGGCAGTCCAGTGTTTAGGACTTGGCACTTTCACTGCCGGGGGCCTGGGTTCAATCTCTGGTCTGGGAACTGAGATCCGGCAAGCTGCGCGGCATGGCCAAAAAAAAAAAAAAAGAGAGAAGAGGAAGAAGAAATCAAAAACACAATTGCAGAAAGTACTAGTTACTGCTGGTTGCATTTCCTGTAATCATTTTCCTCCCTTCCTTATTTTGAACTTTAACCTGCGCTTGTTCATATATCCCCTCTTTTCTAGGACATCATCTGTTTCAGGTGAGGTGGATTCCAGTCGCATTTCTAGGACGTGAATCTTGATTGGTTTAAATCAAATCAGTGGTCTCGCTCCCACTGCCAGTGATTAGTTTAGGAAGGAACACATAAAATAATCCTAGCAAATGAACTTTGAAGAACAATCTGATGAGTGACTTCTGAGAAAGTCTTACTTCATTGCTAAAAAGAAACAGTCTCTTTTCTGCATCTGGAAACTTTCATGGGCATGTGATACCAAAATCTGCATCTTACCACCATGAAAGAAACTAGCCTAAAGACAAGCCCTATATACTGATGATGGCAGGACAGAACAGTCAAGAATGTACATGGGTCCTTGAAGGTATCATTAAACTTCTGAATAAACGAACCCTGAAATATTCCTGCTTCAAACTCCTTGTTATAGGAAATCATAACTCCTCAAGGCATTTGAATCAGGGTCTTCTGTTATTTGCTGCTGAAAAAAACCTTAACTAGTATATAAAAATCCCTGGGAAATAATGAAAATGAAAACATTACATACTAAAATCTATAGGATGCAGCCAAAACATCATTCAGATGAAAAATCATTTCTTTTTATCTTTTTCATTTCCAATCTACACACACTGCCTCAAACAGATTAAGCATTCAAATCAAGAAGTTAGAAAAATGAAAGGCAAAATAATGTCAAGGAAGGTGGGAGAAAATAATTAATTAAAAAAGAAATTGAGTGTTTTCTCTATTGCTAACCAAATGCTGCATCTAGGCCTACAACTTCCTTTAAACTAGAGCATTTCCTCCCTCTCAGCTTCCCTGTTATCCCTTGACCTCAGCTGCCACTGAGGGTAAATGGTAAGCCAAGCTCTTGTCCCAGCCTTTCTGGGAAGATGAGCATCTACCAGGCCCCTGCTACACCTTGCTCATCAAACCATTCTGTTCATCCCCAGATAATCAGAAGCTGACTATACTTTTAAGGTTCCTGATGTATGAGAAAGAAAGATTCCAACTCAAATATTGTAGGAAAAGAGCATTAAAATGTACAAAATCTTTAGAATCCAGTAAGAATGCATACCAGTCCAGAAAAAACATATCCCCCTCGTGTCTCTAATAAGGCTGCCTATTAGCTCCTCTGAGGAACCAGCAGATATTTTCATTAGAACACTTTCTAGGTCACTTATAACTGTCTGCATATATTTATGCTGAGGTCAAGGTAGAATACATTCTAGAGCATGAGTTCAGAAATTCTCCAGAGTTCTTTTTGTCAATCTCTTTAGATCTTACATTGAAATGACATCCAGTTAAAGACATATGTTTGGACTTGGGAGACCTAATCTGACTATAACAAACAATGTCCTGATCTCAGAATGGGCAAAAACAAATAAGCAGCTCCCCTACATTGTCATAATTATCATCATCATCACAAAGACAACAATAATAATAATAGCAGATAACCTTTACTGAGCATTTGCCATATGGCAGAATCTATGCTAAGCACTCTATATGCATCATTTCCTTTAATCTGAACAGTGGAGGAAATAAAAAGTGGGAGTCAAACCCAGGCCTGTTTGACTCCAAAACCTACCTATATGGCCACAACACTAAACTAATCACACCTGGCTCTTCTTTTTTCTATCTGATCATGCTAAATATTCTACTTTCACAATGGTTTCCACATTTCATCCTCACACCAACCCAGTGAAGCTAGAGTGATCATTGCCATCATACAGATGAGGCTCGAAAAAGTGAATAATATTCTCAGATCATGCACTGAGTAAGTGGTAGAGCCAGAGTCTGAGCTTCCTCCTTCTCCTCCAAAGCCCAGACTTTTCCATACAGCCTCTTCTCATGCTAACCATTACTCTCCTAACTATCAGGGGCACAAAGAAGACTAGAAATTGCCCCTGGGTTCAACATGGAACTGTTCTCTCTATTTCACTTTTTCTTACCCCTGGAAAACAAAACAATTCTGTGCCCTTCAGGATTCATTACTACCTTCATTATCTTCAGGTGTGTATTGTTTTTTTCAGTCTCGAAGATTTTTTCTTCTCCATTTTCTTATCAAGGGTTGTACACAACCTATAATTATGCCACTCAAGGTGACAGCCACTTTAGCAGTTCTCCACATATTAGAACACAATTTAGGGAATTATCAGAGGGCCCCAAGGAAAGCATAAATTTCAGCCAAAGCAATTGTTTGGATAGGGGAGCTTCCCAGAAATGAGATTCAGTTCTTTTCCGAAGCTCTCCAGTCCTTTTCGAAAGGCGACCAGAGCAAAGTGGTAAGTGCCTCCTTTCTGTCAAATATTGGAAAGCAGACTCTTATCCCAGTCTCTTTCCTCAACTGAAACAGTACTAAATTATAAAGAAAGCAGCCCTGTGCCTTATAACAGAGAGAGATGCTTAACATGTAAAGTGTTACTCAAAGAAAGTTAAACCCTCAGCACAGTAATAGACATCTCTAAAATGCATGCTATCAGCAACTCTTACAAATACTTTTTGAAATCCCCTAAGGTAAGAGTAGGACCACTAAGTTCCCTGCACTTCCCCTGAGTATCATGAGATCTTCCCTATCTAAGTATCAAAACACCAGCTCCTCCCTTGCTGACCATAGGGTAATTCTCACAGGTGATCTTAGATTATACCTGGGTGTAAAAGAAAACCTGTGAATTTCAGGGGCTAAAGAATTGGGATGTGGTGTTCATTCAGCTTCTGGTTGGTAAGCACTTCCCTCCTTTCTTCTGTAGGAAACAGATAAGTCTCATTTTAAATTCCAGGACTACTACCAAACGTAAGGTAGATAGCTAGTGGGAAGCAGCCACATAGCACAGGGAGATCAGCTTGGTGCTTTGTGACCACCTGGAGGGGTGGGATAGGGAGGGTGGGAGGGAGGAAGATGCAAGAGGGAAGAGATATGGGAACACATGTATATGTATAACTGATTCACTTTGTTATAAAGCAGAAACTAACACACCATTGTAAAGCAATTATACCCCAATAAAGATGTTAAAAATTAAAAAAATTAAAAAAAATAAATTCCAGGACTATGGTCTAACTTTGCACAATCAATTAAGCCCACATGAAAATCTTGGAAAAACTGCGTGGTGGTTCTGCTTCTGGCAATGGCAGACTAGGTTGTTTTGGCCCACATCTTTCTCTAAAAACAATTACACAATCAAAACAAAATATCTCGAAAATCTGTTTGAACAGGTAGGAAACTATTACTTAAAAATTTAGGACATGGTAACAATAAAGTAGAGAAACAAGAGAGTTTAGCCTAGCATTTGGGCTTTCCCTAGAAGCAAAGGACAAATCCAAAAGCAAAAGCAGTGATTGAGAGGCTGAGAAACTGAGCAAAGTTTTCAGAAACCATAAAGATGGAGTGACAAAAAATTGTTCATGATCTTCAAAGAGGGAAGGAGTTTTTAGTTCCACAATTTCCATTTAATTCTTTTTGACAGTTTCTAGTTCTCTGCCAATTTTTTCCCATCTTGACATCTACTCTTTAAGATTTTTAATATAATTATTTTAAAATCTGTGTGGGATAAATCTAACAACAGGATCTTTAGTGAATATGTCTTTTTGTCTGTTTTTTTCTCTTGTATTTTTCATAAATCTTATCTTCTTGCATGCCTATTTTATTACTGTGTGCTGCACAATGTGTATAATAAATTGTAGAAATCGTTTATGGCTCTGGTATTTCACTCCAGAGAGAATTTACTTCCACTTTTGGAAGGTCACCTTAATTACAATCAGATATTAGATGATTCAAAGTTGAGCTTCAGACCTTGTGGGGCCTCATCTATTTTTGGTTGACACTTTCTTCCAAAGAGGGAAGGATCCTGGTAAACCCCAGAGGGTGTTGGTTGGCACCCTAAACATAAGATTACAGAATGGATGAAAGTAAAAGCATGAAAGAAGATATACCATGAAAACACTAATCGAAAACTGGGACAGCTATACTTAAATAGACATTAAGACAAAAAGCATTACAAAAATCATATTTTGCAAAAAGCCTTTAAATCAACTAAAAAGCCCCACTAGTCATTTTATTGGCTTCCTTCTCTTACTAATTAGATCTCAGGTTGTTGTTTTTTTTCTCATATTCCACAGGAATTTTGATTGTTTATTTCAAAAACCAGTTTTCTGCCATCAATTTCTGCCACTCCTGATGGATATCTATCTCATTAAACACTTTTAATAGCTCTTGGTTCAAAAAAAATCAAATATCTATTTACTAGAGATAAACAGAGATTTCATAATAATAAAAGAGTCTATCCAGTAGGAAGCTATTAGAATTCTATATGTATATGCATCAAACAACATAGCCACCAAATGTATTAAGTAAAGTAGGTCCAGCTTATCTATGATCACAGAGGGGGTTAATGGACTATATCTGTTTAACTAGCCTTGTACCACCAGCGCATAATAAAATGCCTGGCACATGACAGGTGTACAGTAAATGACTTAAAAATCCAGTATTACAAACCAGAATGCCTAATATTTCTACTTGTACCCATCCCTGTTGAAATTCCAATAAACATAGTACTAGCGCTTAAAACATATACAAACACACACACACAATTTGATGAAAAGACCAGTCTTTCCCCCACTGAATTTTTGGCACCCTTGTCAAAAATCTATTGACCATAAATGTCAGAGTTTATTTCTGGACTCTCGATTCTATTCCATTGAGCCCTATGTTTATCCTTATCCCAATACCACACTGTCTGTAGCTTTATGGTAAATTTTGAAATCAAGAAGTGTGAGTCCTCTAACTTTGTTCTTTTTCTAGACTGTTTTGCCTATCATGACCCCTGGAATTTCCAAATGATTTTAGGATCAGCTTGTCAGCTTCCTCAAGGAAGACAACTGGGGTTATAAGATTGTGTTGAATCTATAAACCAGTTTTGGAAGATTGCCATCTTAACAATATTAAGTTTTCTGATCCATAAACATGGGATGTCTTTCCATTTATTTGGATCTTCTTTAGTTTTAACAAAGTTTTGTAGTTTTCACAGTATCAATTTTTCACTTTTAAAAAAAAATTTATTCCTAAACTATTTTATGTTATTGTAACTGGAATTATTTTTCTTAATTTCCTTTTTTGGGCTGATCAATGTAAGTGTATAGAAATACAATGGATTATTGTTTATTAATCTTGTATCCTGAAATCTTGCTGAACTTTTTTATTAGTTCTAACCATTTTTAGTTGGTCCCTTAGGATTTTCTATATACAGGATCATGTCACCTGTGAATACATATAGTCTTACTTCTTCCTTTCCAATCTGAATGACTTTTACTTCTTTTTCTTACCTAATTGCCCTGGCTAGACACTCCAGTACAATGTTGAATAGAAGCTCTTAATGGGGATCTTTGTCTCATTTCTGATCTTAGAGGGGAAAGCATTCAGGGTTTCACCATTAAGTAAGATGTTAGCTGTGGAGTTCCATAGCTGCACTTTATGAAGTTGAGGAAGTTCCTTTCTTTTTTTTCAATTTAATATTATTTTTAATAATGGATATTGCTATTATGACATTGTCTGAATAAAGGTGTCTGGCATAGCATTTTGTACATCAAAGGTGCTCCACTGATTATTTGTGCTCAGATGATTCTCAGTCTCCTTGGGTTTATGAATAAAATGATGCCTATGTTCTGTGTATGTGGGTTTCATACTTGTGGGTCTTTTCTCCCATCTTGGTTCTTTCCAAGATTAGGACAACTCCGAGGAAGTTCCTTTCTATTCCTAATTTGTTGAGTGTGTTATCATGAAGGAGTGTTGGATTTCATCAAATGCTTTTTCTGAACCTATTGAGTTGATCATGTGGCTTTGTCCTTTATTCTGTTGATATGGTATATTAATTGATTTTTAAATGTTAAAATGTGTGTTAAGTCACTAATTTTGTGATAATTTGTCATGCAGCATAGAAAACTAACACAGCTATAGAATAATAATTATTATGATAGTTAACATTTATTGAATGCTATTACATGTCAAGAACTTTTTAAATGCTCCCCATTAGTAACTCACTTATTCTCAGAAGAACATTAGAAGAGACCACTATTATTATCCCCATTTTACAGACGGGCGACAGGAGGCTCAGAAAAGTTAAGTACCCTACCCATTGCCAGGTAACTATTCATACATAGCAGAAATGAAATTTGAACCTAGAAAGTTTGGCTCAGAATTTAGGTTTCTAAGTAACAAGGACTTCTCTTCAAATCATCCAACCAAGGGCTTAAGTAAGCACCAAAGAACCAGCTCTCCCCACTAACTGCAGCCCTGGTTGAGTGCTAAGGAGACTGACCTATCCCAGCACCATCCCCCAGAGACAAAGATGCTGGCATCTGAGCAGTTACCCATAGAGTTACTCAAAAAGTGAGGTTAAAATTCTCTAGAAGTGTAACAAGATGTAAAAAATCTATTTGTTGAAAGAGCTCTTAGAAAAAGCCCTTCAGAGAGCAACTTAGGATGGAAGGCAGGGCCTCCCAGGGGCATCTCCAGTAATACGTAGAGGTGGTAGCAAACCTGCTTTCTAAGGAGGGTGGGCCTGTAACTTCAGGGTCTTCTTTTGCTAAGTATGTTAAAAAAAATTTGGGCCAGAGCTGAATTGCTTGAGACAACAGAGGAGAAAGTGCACCCGGCTCAGCACTTTCCGGCTTTGCTCTTCCTCAAGGCTACACTCAGCTTCTTCTCTAATTAAATATTGAACAAATATTTAAAGAATATTTTGTTGGAGAGGCATCAAATTTTCAGCCTGCCTAGGGTGTCCACGTGTCTCAGTCCAGCCTTGCCTCCCCCAATTAGGACATGGCAAAGCCAAGGGCTCTATACCCAATCTTGGTAATTAGCAAGAGTTAAGCTTCGCTCTGTGTCCACAAACAGTATTGATTGCGGTGTTCTGCTTAGCTGATCGGAAAATTGCAACACTTTGGCTTCAGTGTTTTCAGCAGCTTATAGCTGAGCATTCATTAATTATGCAAAACAGGCTTCAGGGGACCGATTCTATTGAGTTAATTAATATCGAGTGTTCCTAACCAATTAGCAGCCTTCTCTCTTATTGTGGGGAGGTTGCTGTGGGACATGCCAGGCAGAGCTGGCTCCCCTCACACTTATGCTCTGTCCTACTCCATCTCCCTTCCATGACAGCAGTCAGGAGCACCCTTGATCATGGAGGCTGCAGGCATGGACTTTCTCTCCAGCCCTGGGTCTACCTTGATCCAGGACCATTTCAACGTCCATTTACATCTTGCATCTTAAAGTGTGGTCTGTGGACCACCAGAACCAGCATCACTGAAGATGCTTATTGAAAGGTAGAATCCCACCCTAGACTTCATGAATCAGAATCTGTATTTTAACAAAATCCTTTAGTGACCCACATGCATATTATAATTTGAGAATCACTGATGTAGAAAATGCATCCAAGACACTCACGCTTTTTATTTTTTTAAACATCTTTATTGGAGTATAACTGCTTTACATTGTTGTGTTAGTTTCTGCTGTATAACAAAGTGAATCGGCTATATGTATACATACATCCCCATATCCCCTCCCTCTTACTTCTCCCTCCCACCCTCCCTATCCCACCCCTCTAGGTGGTCACAAAGCACCGAGCTGGTCTCCTTGTAATATGCCGCTGTTTCCTACTAGGTATCTATTTTACATTTGGTAGTATATATATGTCAATGTTACTGTCTCACTTCGTCCCAGCCTACCCTTCCCCCTCCTCGTGTCCTCAAGTCCATCCTCTACATCTGCGTCTTTATTCCTGTCCTGCCACTAGGTTCTTCAGAACATTTTTTTTTTTCAGATCCCATATATATGTGTTAGCATACAGTATTTTTCTCTTTCAGACTTGCTTCACTCTGCATGACAGCCTCTAGGTCTATCCACCTCACTACAAATAACTCAATTCTGTTTCTTTTTATGGCTGAGTAGTATTCCATTGTATATACATGCCACATCTTCTTTATCCATTCATCTGTTGATGGACACTTAGGTTGCTTCCATGTCCTGGCTATTGTAAATAGTACTGCAATGAATATTGTGGTACATGACTTTTTTTTTTTTTTCTTTTTTCGGTACGCGGGCCTCTCACTGTTGCAGCCTCTCCCGTTGCGGAGCACAGGCTCTGGACGCTCAGGCTCAGAGGCCATGGCTCACAGGCCTAGCCGCTCCATGGCACGTGGGATCTTCCCGGACCGGGGCACGAACCCGTGTCCCCTGCATCGGCAGGCGGACTCTCAACCACTGTGCCACCAGGGAACCCCGCATGACTCTTTTTGAATTATGGTTTTCTTGGGGTATATGCCCAGTAGGGGGATTGCTGGGTCATATGGTAGTTCAATTTTTAGTTTTTTAAGGAACTTCCATACTGTTCTCCATAGTGGCTGTATCCATTTCCATTCCCACCAACAGTGCAAGTGGGTTCCGTTTTCTCCACACCCTCTCCAGCATTTATTGTTTGTAGATTTTTTGATGATGGCCTTTCTGACCAGTGTGAGGTGAAAACTGTAGTTTTGATTTGCATTTCTCTAATAATTAGTGATGTTGAGCATACTTTCATGTGTTTGTTGGCAATCTGTATATCTTCTTTGGAGAAATGTCTATTTAGGTATTCTGCCCATTTTTGGATTGGGTTGTTTGTTTCTTTGATACTGAGCTGCATGAGCTGCTTATATATTTTGGAGATTAATCCTTTGGCAATTGCTTCGTTTGCAAATATTTTCTCCCACTCTGAGGGTTGTCTTTTTGTCTTGCTTATGGTTTCCTTTGCTGTACAAAAGCTTTTAAGTTTCATTAGGTCCCATTTGTTTATTTTTGTTTTTATTTCCATTTCTCTAGGAGGTAGGTCAAAACGGATCTTGCTGTGATTCATGTCATAGGGTGTTCTGCCTATGTTTTCCTCTAAGAGCTTTATAGTGTGTGGCCTTACATTTAGGTCTTTAATCCATTTTGAGTTTCTTTTTGTGTATGGTGTTAGGGAGTGATCTAATTTCATTCTTTAACATGTAGCTGTCCAGTTTTCCCAGCACCACTTATTGAAGAGGCTGTCTTTTCTCCATTGTATATTCTTGCCTCCTTTATCAAAGATGAGGTGACCATATGTGCATAGGTTTATCTGCGAGCTTTCTATGCTGTTCCATTGATCTATATTTCTGCTTTTGTGCCAGTACCATACTGTCTTGATTACTGTAGCTTTGTAGTATAGTCTGAAGTCAGGGAGCCTGATTCCTCCAGCTCCGTTTTTTGTTCTCAAGATTGCTTTGGCTATTTCGGGTCTTTTGTGTTTCCATACAAATTGTGAAATTTTTTATTCTAGTTCTGTGAAAAATGCCATTGATTGTTTGATAGGGATTGCATTGACTCTGTAGATTGCTTTGGGTAATATAGTCATTTTCAGAATGTTGATCCTTCCAATCCAAGAACATGGTATATCTCTCCATCTGTTTGTATCATCTTTGATTTCTTTCATCAGTGTCTTATAGTTTTCTGCATACAGGTCTTTTGTCTCCTTAGGTAGGTTTATTCCTACGTATTTTATTCTTTGTGTTGCAGTGGTAAATGGGAGTGTTTCCTTAATTTGTATTTCTGATTTTTCATCATTAGTGTATAGGAATGCAAGGGATTTCTATGCATTAATTTCGTATCCTGCTAATTTACCAAATTCATTGATTAGCTCTAGTAGTTTTCTGGTAGCACCTTTAGGATTCCATATGTATAGTATAATATCATCTGCAAACAATGACAGCTTTACTTCTTCTTTTCTGATTTTTGGATTCCTTTTATTTCTTTTTCTTCTCTGACTGCTGTGGCTAAAACTTCCAAAACTATGTTCAATAATAATGGTGAGAGTGGACAACCTTGTCTTGTTCCTGATCTTAGAGGAAATGGTTTCAGTTTTTCACCATTGAGAATGATGTTGGCTGTGCGTTTGTCATATATGGCCTTTATTATGTTGAGGTAAGTTCCCTCTATGCCTACTTTCTGGAGGGTTTTTATCATAAATGGGTGTTGAATTTTGTCAAAAGCTTCTTCTGCATCTACTGAGATGATCATATGGTTTTTCTCCTTCAGTTTGTTAATATGGTTTATCACATTGATTGATTTGTGTATATTGAAGAATCCTTGCATTCCTGGAATAAACCCCACTTCATCATGGTGTATGATCCTTTTAATGTGCTGTTGGATTCTGTTTGCCAGTATTTTGTTGAGGATTTTTGCATCTACGTTCATCAGTGATATTGGTCTGCAGTTTTCTTTCTTTGTGACATCTTTGTCTGGTTTTGGTATCAGGGTGATGGTGGCCTCGTAGAATGAGTTTGGGACTGTTCCTCCCTCTGCTATATTTTGGAAGAGTTTGAGAAGGATAGGTGTTAGCTCTTCTCTAAAGGTTTGACAGAATTCACCTGCGAAGCCATCTGGTCCTGGGCTTTTGTTTGTTGGAAGATTTTTAATTACAGTCTCAATTTCAGTGCTTGCGATTGGTCTCTTTATATTTTCTATTTCTTCCTGGTTCAGTCTGGTAAGGTTGTGCTTTTCTAAGAATTTGTCCATTTCTTCCAAGTTGTCCATTTTATTGGCATAGAGTTGCTTGTAGTAATCTCTCATGATTCTTTGTATTTCTGCAGTGTCAGTTGTTACTTCTCCTTTTTTACTTCTAATTCTATTGATTTGAGTCTTCTCCCATTTTTTCCTGATGAGTCTGGCTAATGTTTTATCAATTCTGTTTATCTTCTCAAAGAACCAGCTTTTAGTTTTATTGATCTTTGCTATCATTTCCTTCATTTCTTTTTCATTTCTTTCTGATCTGATCTTTATGATTTCTTTCCTTCTGCTAACTTTGGGGTTTTTCTGTTCTTCTTTTTCTATTTGTTTTAGGTGTAAGGTTAGGTTGTTTATTTGAGATGTTTCTTGTTTCTTGAAGTAGGATTGTATTGCTATAAACTTCCCTCTTAGAACTGCTTTTGCTGCATCCCATAGGTTTTAGGTCATCGTGTTTTCCTTGTCATTTGCTAGGTATTTTTTGATTTCCTCTTTGGTTTCTTTAGTGGTCTCTTGGTTATTTAGTAACGGATTGTTTAGCCTCCATGTGTTTGTATTTTTTACAGTTTTTTTTTCCTGTAATTGATATCTAGTCTCATAGCATTGTGGTCGGAAAAGATACTTGATATGATTTCAGTTTTCTTAAATTTACCAAGGCTTGATTTGTGACCCAAGTTATGATCTATCCTGGAGAATGTTCCATGAGCCCTTGAGAAGAAATTGTATTCTGTTGTTTTTGGATGGACTGTCCTCTAAATATCAATTAAGTCCATCTTGTTTAATGTGTCACTGAAAGCTTGTGTTTCCTTATTTATTTTCATTTTGGTTGATGCGTCTAATGGTGAAAATGGGGTGTTAAAGTCCCCTACTATTGTTGTATGACTGTTGATTTCCCCTTTTATGGCTGTTAGCATTTGCCTTATGTATTGAGGTGCTCTTATGTTGGGTGCATAAAGATTTACCATTGTTATATCTTCTTCTTGGATTGATCCCTTGATCATTATGTAGTGTCCTTGTCTCTTGTAATAGTCTTTATATTAAAGTCTATTTCATCTGATATGAGAATGACTACTCTAACTTTCTTTTGGTTTCCATTTGCATGGAATATCTTTTTTCACCCCCTCACTTTTGGTCTGTATGTGTCCCTAGGACTGAAGTGGGTCTCTTGTAGACAGCATATATACGGGTCTTATTTTGTATCCATTCAGCCAGTCTATGTCTTTTGGTTGGAGCACTTAATCCACTTATATTTAAGGTAGGTATCGATATGCATGTTCCTATTACCATTTTCTTAATTGTTTTGGGTTTGTTATTGTAGGTCTTTTCCTTCTCTTGTGTTTCCTGCCTAGAGAACTTCCTTTAGCATTTGTTGTAAAGCTGGTTTGGTGGTGCTGGATTCTCTTAGCTTTTTCTTGTCTGTAAAGGTTTTAATTTCTCTGTCAAATCTGAATGAGATCCTTGCTGGGTAGAGTAACCTTGGTTTTAGGTTGTTCCCTTTCATCACTTTAAATATGTCCTGCCACTCCCTTCTGGCTTGCAGAGTTTCTGCTGAAAGATCAGCTGTTAACCTTATGGGGATTCCCTTGTATGTTATATGTTGTTTTTCCCTTGCTGCTTTTAATATTTTTTCTTTGTATTTAATTTTCGATAGTTTGACTAATATGTGTCCTGGCGTGTTTCTCCTTGGATTTATCCTGTATGGGACTCTCTGCACTTCCTGGACTTGACTATTTCCTTTCCCAGATTAGGGAAGTTTTCAAGTATAATCTCTTCAAATATTTTCTCAGTCCTTTTTTTTCTCTTCTTCCTCTGGGACCCCTATAATTCGAATGTTGGTGCATTTAATGTTGTCCCAGAGGTCTCTGAGACTGTCCTCAATTCTTTTCATTCTTTTTTCTTTATTCTGCTCTGCGGTAGTTATTTCCACTATTTTATCTTCCAGGTCACTTATCCATTCTTCTGTCTCAGCTATCCTGCTATTGATTCCTTTTAGAGAATTTTTAATTTAATTTATTGTGTTGTTTATCACTGTTGGTTTGCTCTTTAGTTCTTCTCGTTTCTTGTTAAACATTTCTTGTATTTTCTCCATTCTGTTTCCAAGATTTTGCATAATCTTTACCATCAGTACTCTGAATTCTTTTTCAGGTAGACTGCCTATTTCCTCTTCATTTTTTTGGCCTGGTGGGTTTTTACCTTGCTCCTTCATCTGCTGTGTATTTCTCTGTCTTGTCATTTTGCTTAACTTACTGTGTTTGGGGTCTCCTTTTTGCAGGCTGCAGGTTCGTAGTTCCCGTTGTTTTTGGTGTCTGCCCCCAGTGGGTAAGGTTGTTTCAGTGGGTTGTGCAGATTTCCTGGTAAAGGGGACTAGTGCCTGTTCTCTGGTGGATGAGGCTGGATCTTGTCTTTCTGGTTGGCAGGGCTGCATCCAATGGTGTGTTTGGGGGTGTCTGTGAACTTATTATGATTTTTGGCAGCCTCTCTGCTAATGTGTGGGGTTGTGTTCCTGTCTTGCTAGTTGTTTGGCATGGGGTGTACAGCACTGGAGCTTGCTGGTCATTGAGTGAAGCTGGGTGTTAGTGTTGAGATGGAGATCTCTGGGAAAGCTGTCGCCGATTGATGTCACGTAGGGCCAGCAGTTCTTTGGTGGTCCAATGTCCTGAACTCGGCTCTCTCACCTCAGAGGCTCAGGCCAGACACCAGGCTGGAGCACCAAGACCCTGTCAGCCACACGGCTTTTGGGAAGTGTGAGGTCTTCTGCCAGCATTTGGTAGGTGTTCTGTAGGAGTTGTTACACGTGTAGATGTATTTTTTATGTATTTGTGGGGAGGAAGGTGATCTCCACGTCTTACTCTCTGGCATCTTGAAGGTCCTCCTTCCTCGCCCTTTTTAATACAAAAGCTTCCTGCTCATTTACTTTAGCCACCATAAACATCCATTAACACATCTAGAAGCTTGCCTTTCTTCCACCTCTGAAATCTTACCAACCTGTCCTGCTTCTGACCATTTTTGAAGTCCAACATGCAAATCTCTGATTCTCTTACTCCCAGCATACGTCTATGGGAGACCTCCAATCCATTGGCCATGTTACAACCTCCCTATCTGTCTGTCCCCTTGTAGCTCCCTTTCTTTCTTCACGATGAGCACCACTTTAATTGTTCTCTCTTCATGATGCTCAATTCTCCTGTCCCATATAGATCCTATTACAAATGCTAAGGCTTCTGTGCTACTGAGATGTTCTATATGTCCCTAGCAGCTTTCTCCCCCATTCCAGTCACTATTCCAAACTGTTACCCCCTTTTCAAGCTCCTCATCTCAGCAGGCGACCTCTCCTCTTATCCCAAAGAGAAATCCAAGTTATCCAGACAACTCCCTATCTTGTCACCTTCAAACTTACTTTATCTGCATGGGTCTCTTTCTCCTTCCCCTACCTCCTCAGTGAGAGAGGTGTCTCTCCTCCTAAAGCTAGACTTTCAACCTGCACTCTGCAGACCCTTCCCAGGTACAAAAGGTCCCTTCAGGAGCTTGGTGCCATCAACCACTATTTCCTATAGCTTCAACCCTTTCCTCTCCACTGCTTTCTTCCCCACAGATTATAAATGTGCTCAAGTCTCTCCTTTCTTTGAAAGGGGGGCCACTTATAGTCCATAGCCTTCCTCAGGTAACCTCCTTTCTTTAGCCCTCACTTAACAGTCAAGCTTTCTCAATTCCCATTCACTCCTCAGCTTTAAACAATTCCCCTGAGATCACTAGTGACTGACTATCAGATCCACCTTGCCTTACCTTATCTGGCCTCTCTGTGACACTAGCATTGCTTCCATGTCCTCCTTATTAAAGCTTTCTCTTCCAATTTGATTGAGTGGCACCACTCCCTCCTCCTGACCCTTTGACCACTCAATCATCATTTTACTGGCTCTGATTTCTTCTCTTTCCCTGAAATATCTATGTTCACCACATTCTTTCCTTAGCCTTCAGTTTTACACACTTCTCTCCTAAGTTACCTTGTTCAAACCTCAGTTTCAACTGCCAGTATGAAGATAAACCCAAATGTCTCCAGCCCAGAGCTCTCTGCAGAGCTTTAGAATTCTATATTCAGATCTTACTGAAGGACATCTCTATACAGATGACCCACAGACACCAAAAACTCATGTCCCACATGCATCTCTCCCATTCCACTTCGAAGCCATTCCAATCTCAGAGAAAGAGACCACCATCTATCCTGAAGCCGAGACAGAAATTCAGGAGTCAATTCTATCCATTTTATCTATCTTTCTCTCTCTCCTTACCTATGGCCCCCTCCTCATCCTTCTCCCCATCTAGTCTCCCAATCTCTTAGATCTGTCAACTTCTGTCCCCACTGCTATCATCTTAATTCAGACCCTTGTCTTTTCTCCTTTAATCATTAAATATCTATAATGAGTCTCTCTGTCTCCTATCAACCCCTTCTCAATCGATCCATCTTCCACATTATTGCCAGAGGGCCTTTCAAAAATGTAAATCTGATGATGACTCCAAGCCCTACTCTTCAACATTCTTCAATGGATCCCCAAAGTCTTCAGAATAAAGTTCAAACTCTGCCTTCATAGCTCCTAACTACATTTCTTGTTCCTCATCCCCTGCTACTCCCTGTGCCCTCTAACCACAGCCCCTGCACTCACTGAGAGTTTATCACGTCGTACTGATCTATTGGAAATCCCTCAAATGTAACACATAATTTCCTGTCCCCAATAATTACAAATTTTGTTCCTTCTGCCTCAAATGTCTTTCATACCTTTCTTCTTCTGGTTAACTGCTACTCATCCTATAAAACTCACCTCTAGTTTTGTCTCCTCTGGAAGATTTTTGACCATCCTTCCAGCCATATGACGCCCTTTCCATGTGCTATTAACAATAATATTGTAATTAACTGTGAGTACTTTTCCATGTGTCTATTCTAAGTACCTTGCCTGCTTAACCTCATTTATTCCTCATAATAACCGTTTGAATTATTATTATTATTATCCTTATTTTACAATGAGGAAACTGAGGTTCCGAAAGGATAAGTAACTTGATTGAGGTCACATTGGAAATGCACGTTTCAAACCAAGGTCTATGTGACTCCAAATCCTAACCATCACACTATATACCACCATGCCCCAGGGCACACTGTGACTACTTTTACCAAAACCTTTATCACAGGGTCTCTTAGCCTCTGGTCATATGTTTGTCTCTATCTGCCCCTCTTAGTAAAGGCAATAAGATATATGAAGTCAGGGACTAGGCCTTTCTTATTTGTGTACTCCCCCAGTGCAGACCACAGGGTATTAGACCTGTGCAATGAACATGAGGGTATTCGTCAGCTTGGGCTGCCATACCAAATTGCTATAGACTGGGTTGCTTAAATAACAGAAATTTATTTTCACAGACTGCAAACTCCAAGATCAAGGTTCTGGCAAGGTTCAGTTTTTGGTGACAGTTCTCCCCTTGGCTTGCAGATGGCTACCTTTTCACTGTGTCCTTACATGATAGAGAGAGAGCTCTCTGGTATCTTTTTTATAAGGGCACTAATTATATCAGATCAGGGCTCCACCTTTATGACCTCCTTTAACCTTAATTACCTCCTTAAAGGACCTATCTCCAATACAATCAACATGGGATTTTAAGGTTTCAACATATGAATTGGGAGAGGACACAATTTAGCCCATAGCAATGAGCTACACCCCTCCACTGTTTCAGTGACTGTATGGCATCAATCCTGCCAATAGTGGAGACTGCATGGCTTAGCTCTTCGGAGCTATTGGAAGTACCTGGGATGATCCCAGGAAAACATCACAGAGAATGGTGAAGGATGCATAGACTATATATAGGTTGAAAGGATGCAAAGAGCATTTCTGATTGGAGGAAGAAGAAGCAGGGGTAAGGTGGAACGGTGAAATCAAAGTCACAGATGGATGTTGACCTGAGCCCCTGATCCTCCATCATAATGCCTAATTAGAGGGGAATTAAACTAGAAAACACATGGAATATGCTGCAAATTCCTCCCCTGACACAAACACCACTGTGGCACTGGGAGCATATTAATAGAGCAAATTTAATGAAAATGTACTATGTAAATGCACTGTGCTAAGTACTGTGCATACACTACCTGATTTAATCCTCACTCTAAATCCAAGGAGGAGGATAAATGTTGTGTTGTGTGCTTTGGATTGGGATGGTGATGCTTGTAGTCTTAGCATTTATTTCCCTGTTGTCCTTCCTCAGTAGACACTTTAAAACCAAAAACGGAGTTTATATCTACTTATGAGCCAAGAATTAAAAGGGAAAAAGCTTCCCCCAACCCCACTTCTGAATCCAAAACTAAAATGAAGGTGTTAGTAAGAATTAGAGCAAGGAGCCCTCCCAATAACTGTGATAATAGCTAGAATTTATCATACCCTTTTCTGTGATTTAAGAGGTTTACATATATTTAATCTTCACTACAACCCACAAGGTAGATGCTATTAAGATTAGAGAACTAGAGCTGAGGGTGGTTAAATAACTCACCAAGGTCAAACAGCTGGTTAGTGATGGAACCAAAATTCAAGTCCAGGCAGTCAAGCTCCAGCCCATACAGACTCTAGGCCACTAGGCAATGCTGACTCCTCCAAGAAGGTAAGGCTCAAGGTGAAACTGAGCAGGACCCTGTGGGGCCTTCCCAGGGACAGATGTCCTTCCCTACCCACCTCCCACCCATGTCCCCTGCCTCTTGCTTATAGAAAAACTTTGTCTCCTAGTCCTTCCCCAAATTCCAAAGAGCAAATTTAATCAGAGAAGTGAGAAAACACAGAACCAAACAGTCAAGCAAGACAAACTAATAATAGTTTAGCCATAAAACAAAATCAAGGACCTTTAGTTCCTCTTCGAGGGCTATAGATAATATCTTGAGCCATATTCCTGAGTTGTTTTGCAGATATTGAAACCCCCACCAAGTGGAAGAAGTTCACACACTGACCCCAGACAGCTGGAACCAAAAGGTTGATGACTGAGATTCCCAAAACATCAACTTGTTACCTCACCATCAACCAATCAGAGAATTGAGCACAAGCTGATAATACACCCCGAGACCCACTTCCTCACACTGTCTTTAAAAACCCTTCCCTGAAAGCCATCAGGGAGTTCGGGTCTTTTGAGCATGAGCTGCCCTTTCTCCTTGCTTGGCCTTATGTTGGATGCCTTGCAATAAACACTATACTTGCCTTCACCACAACCCAGGGTCAGTAGATTGGTTTACTGCACACAGGTGAGTGGACCCAAGTTTGGTTTGGTAACAAAGGAAGCCAGGTCACCTCTGGCTGCTCAGGTATCCCTCACAACTTAAACACCCTTCCTTGAGAGCAGAGACCAACTTCGGGGTTTTGTTCTAACAAGTAGAGCCCTCCCAGGCGCGTCTCACCCTCTGCACACAGATGGGGGCTGTCACCATGCCGAGCTGAGTGCTTCCCAGGCTGCCTTTGACACATCCTAGAACACATGCTGGTAATAAATACCATGAAAAAAACAAATTGAAATATAACTGCCCTGACACTGGGAGGGAATGGGAGGAGTTGTGGCATTGTCATGTGAAATCTGTCCTGTTGAATTTTTCAAATTTCCTCTGTGGAAGTGAGCCAACCAGAGCCTCCCTGGGAATGAAATGAAGGGACCCAAAGCAAAGACTCAGTGTTCAGGTCAGAGCCCATTATGGTGACCAGTTCAGGCAGTAGGTGGTGGTATTAACGCACAATTTCCATGGTTCATTTGAAGATTCGTTGCCCTCTCTCTGGTGTGCATGTGTGCACATATGCATACACGCACACATGCACACAAACCTCAAAGTACAAGGGGTTTGGTTGGTCTCTATGTCCATTTTCTGGAGCAGCATTTCCCACAGGGTTCTGTTGACTTTCATGTCGAGGAAGGTTAACAGGCTTGGGGTTGATACAGGGTCCTATGCTCTGATCATTTGGGGAATGCTGGATTAAGCAAAGTTACCTGTTTCCCATGGGGCTTCTCAGGGCCTTAAATACATTCATGTATGCTGTGGGTCTCTGAGAGCAGGAGAGAGTGTGCATAGTTGACACAATTCCTTTGCCCACTGGTGTTGCAGGGAATTCACTGCAGGAACTGCTTTCTACAGCAGAAGCCCTGATCTTCCTCTCTCCTCAAAGCTCCAGATGCTGAGGTCGATCCCTGAAGATTCTGCCCAGCCCAGTTCTGCAGCCAAGCTGACCGGGTCAGGAAGACATTCATGATCTCAGCCTCACTGACAGCGGGCCTTGAGATCAGGTGCACACTGAGCATAACTTGCTCTTGCTTCTGACCCTCTTCCTCACCACAGGTGACCTCAGGCCTTACATCTGGGCTCCAGTCCAGTTTCTCTGCCCAGCATTTGATTTCTATGCTGGACTTGAACACTGTCCTCAACCCCACCCCATTTGGTGGGACCCTGACCCTTGCCTCTCTCTTGCCACTCCCTCCCCAGGGGCTCTGTTCTACAACCAGATGCCCTGCTTCTTCCTGGGAGCCTCATGCAACCGGAGTATTTGCTGAGAATACCACTGCCCCTCTGTCCGCACAACCTCACTCATTATCTACCACTTGGGTGTGACCCTCACCTCGCCCACTAACTGGCCCCTGGCTTGGATATCTATTGTATATGCCCAAGTATGGCAAACCTCTTGGCCTTTGCACATTAGAATACCCACTACTCCCACTGGTGCCAGACTCACAGCCAGTCCATGTGCCAGTCCCCAAGCCCACCCAGTGCTACCTACTGGTCAATCCCCACTGTTCTCCATTGCTCTGGTCCTGGCATGCTCAGTGGCCAGGCACTTCCCAAACTGTGAATAGGAGCTTGGCGTTGTTTATATAATGTCCCCATTATACTGCAGGCCAACAAGACACACAACTGAGGTTCAAGGCTTAAGACCAAGGCACAAATGGTGAGAATTATTGGGGCTTCTTTGGGCATGGTACTGCCTGAGTGGTGTGAAGCTCATTCTGATAGTTTAGATATTCTGGGAAGTACAAGACAGTTATATTAGATCAATGGTTCCAGGTATTTGGATTTTATGGACTACAATTTCAAAAGTATTCTTTGGGAGACTTTATGATGTTGCCAACCAAATAAGGGACAATAGGAAAATAGCAATAATGTGTTACCACTATCATTTCATATAATAAGCTATATCTTAATACCAAAGAAAGTAGGGACAACAATCTCAGCATTTGAAAAATGAGTTCTATGGAGAAGTTCTACACTCTCTGTGTTTTATCAGAGACCAGTAGTAATTGATCATGAATCAGCCCAGGTATAGGGCCTGGAATTTTGGAACCACTGCCCAAGGGGGTCTCCCAGATCTCCTCATATTTCTGCTCATCCTTACCACCTAGGAGCCAGACATATCTGACAGCTCCGATTATTGGATTGTACTTCCCTTTATGAACACAAATCTTCCTACAACTCTCATACCTTGGTCTCTGTTCTGCCTTGACCCAGAATGTGTTGACTGTCTCTTTTCTAAGGCCTCCCTCACTCCTCCCCTAGGTCAGGGCTGGACTCTGAGGAAGAACCCCTCTCCACCTCCCCACCCCAGAGAAAGGGACAGGTCTGAGCACTGGGGAGGCTTCTACCAGCCTTCCTTCCTCCCAGGCCTGCCTTCGATGTCACAGGAGCAGGAAGATGCCCAGACAGAAGGCAAGAAGCCAGAGAATCAAGGGAGGTAGGGCTCCTGAGCGGTGGGAACGAGCCTTGTGTGACATGAGAAAGCCTTGGCAGGATCCAGGGACTTTGTGGGGTGTGCCTCTCCCAGCACAGTGCAGGGCTCTGTCATCACTAAACCTAGGACAGTTCAGGGGGTGTCATTACAGCAGGGGAGAGGACATACTGCAAGACCCTAGCTGTGCCATTTCCTCTCCAAGAAACACCCCTGTACCCTTTGCCTGGGGAGCATGGTCCCAGGACACAGCTCTGTGGGTCTCATGTTAACATACATTAAACTCAACCACCTGTTTTTGTAATATGTGTAGGACAGAAACTGAGCTGAATGTATTTCCACAAGTGGTCCTGCACGAAGACCCATAACCCTCAAAAAGAAAACCGACTCTGTCAACTTGAAAAACCAGTTTCAGTACCACTGTCTCTATGAGCTGAACAAGGGACATATGAACATTTGTTCCTAATTAACAACAACAAAACTCCACCTCACTTATTCTGAGTAACTAATCCTAATCCCAATTCCTGAGGTGCTACTTGTCGTGTTTCATTTGAGAAAGGCATCATCACTTCGCCATGGTGCTAAGAACAGACTCCGGGTCTCTGCATTGCACACAAAATGGCAGCTCCCATTCATCATGGATCAACAAGACAGCAGGGCAGGGGGACTGGCCGCCCAAAGACTTGGTAACAACCCAGCACCTGTCAAAGCATGGGTCAATGGAGATGAAAACCGTAGCATTTCCACTAAGAACTGTAGGGGCAGGAGAGTCCAAGACCTGCCAATCAGTGAGTCACTAACAGATGTCTCCTTGGGCCCCAGCTGCAAGATCTCAGCCTGGAAACCATGTGTGGTTCACTCCTTCCACCTTCCACCTAATTCAAAATCACTAATTTAAAAGCTGCATTCTGTGGCCCTTAAGCAAGGGTCCATGAATCCAAAACTGGGGCTGCAGAAGCCGGTAGCACACACGAAGCCTCCAGGGTACAGACAAGCAAGCAAAGGGTGCCCAGAACCCCAGGCTCCGCCCTCCTCCCCTCTAGCCAAAATCTCTGAAAGCAGACGCTGGCTCAGGGCCCAGAGGCCTTTCCCTCCCTATCTTCTCTCCTTTCCATCCCACTTTAGTCATGAAAAGAGGTCTTAAAAGACTCAGCCTGGCACAAAGTGAGGCGAGGGGTTCAAAAACCTTTTCTGTAAATGGCCAGATAGTAAGTATTTCAGGCTTGGTGGAACATGCCAACTCAGTTACAACTACTCATCTCTGCTGCTGTAGTGCAAAAGCAGCCACAGACGCTCTGGTACATGATAGGTGTGGCTGTATACCAATAAAACTTTATTTACAAAACAAAGTGTCAGGTAGGATTTGGCCTGCAGGCTGTAGACTGCCAACCCCTGCTTTACAGCAAGCAAAGTGAAAACAAATTCAAATGTCAAGTACAACTTTACTTTTAAAATGAACTGGATTGGAATGGGATGGGATGGGATGGGATGGGATAGATTAGAATAGAACATGAAGAGCTTACTGCATGGAGAAATGCATATTTTTGTGAATATTTTGTTACAAATATGTTTTATCCAAACACACCATATATATGTGTGACTGTGTTCTAGGTAGTGATTATAAATGTACTTCTTAGTCTGAGTCAGGATGAGAAAGTTTTGAAAAACACTGGTTTAGTGGATAGAATCTTCACCTGGAAGCCAGGTAGCCTGGGTTAAAATCTCCATCCTGCCACCAGTTTACACTTTGATCTTCCAGAAGTCACTTCCTCTCCCTGAGCCTCAGTGGCACCATCTGTAGACTGAGGGATTTAGAAACGAGTTAACTTCTGGTTCTGAGGAGGTACTGTCACCATCTAGTGCAGAGGATCAGGGATGCCCACAAACCAAATGATCTAGCTCAGAGACTTCAGGGTCTCTGCCCCTCTCCAGCCCTATCTCATTTTAGCTGAGAAATACTCACTTCATGTCATAGCTTGAGGACTCATTTAACCAATCAGCTCCAGTTTGCCTAGAGAGAGGAAGGACCTGCCCAAATTCACTCATTTCAGAATTGCTGAACCACACTCAAACATTGATTTGATTTTTAAATCTAAAGCCCTTTCCTTTTTCTCCATACCATGTTTCTCTTTGAGGAGAGTAGTTTTTTGCAGCCCCAAAACCCCAAGCTGCAGCTCACCCTCTATTCCTACTTGGGAATAATTCCTGATCAATTCCTAAACACTTAAAAATGAAGCAGTGAGGGCTTCCCTGGTGGCGCAGTGGTTGAGAGTCCACCTGCCGATGCAGGGGACACAGGTTCGTGCCCCGGTCCGGGAAGATCCCACATGCTGCGGAGCGGCTGGGCCCGTGAGCCATGGCCGCTGAGCCTGCGCGTCCGGAGCCTGTGCTCCGCAACGGGAGAGGCCACAGCCATAAGAGGCCCGTGTACCGCAAAAAAAAAAAAAAAAAAAATGAAGCAGTGAGTGCCAGGAGCCAGTGCGGATTTACCAAAAACAGGTAAGGTCATCTCACATCCTTTCTTTTTTTCATGAGTCATTAGATCTGCAGACCAGGAAAATCAAGTGGAGAGCATGTATCTGAGCTTTCAGAAGGTTCTGACAAGGTGTCTCACAGGGCCCTGAAGAGCAGCTGGTGAGATATAGGCGGAGACTGAGTGAGTGAAACAGGTTCAGGATTGGTAGACCAACCATAACCAAAAAGCATCATTTTATGGAGCAAAGAGGGTCATGGGAGGGAGACTCTGATGCCTGTGAATAAGTGGAGGGAGTGGTGAGGACTCTGGCAACAGAAAGGGGTACAATCCGCCCAAGAGAGCAGCACGCCCATCACCCAGCAGCAGTCCACTGTGGCCATGAGGGAACCCAGGCAAGTTGGAGCAAGAGCCCCTGCTTTTTCAAAGAAGGTAGGAATCTGGACTTGCCATGTATGTGGCAAGGACATTCCATCTAAAAACCAAACACTGTGTGAATGACTGACAAAGCATGTCTGCAGGCCCAATACAACCCATGGATGCCAGCTTGTAATGTCTGGATTAAAATTTACTGTCAGTTTACTAGAGGAATTTCTCCAAGAAATAACACAAGGCCCTGTTCTCTGTCCTGTCCTGTTCACCATTTTCATCACAAACTTAAATGAGGACACAGAAGGTATAATTATCACACAGACAGATGTCAGGAAACTGGGAAGGGGGATCAAAATTCGGAGTGATTTTTTCAGGCTGAACCACAAAACCCAACATGTCAAGATGAGACTTATTCGAGAAAAACGTGAGGGCCCACCATAGGCCAAAAAAAATTAGACCATAGTTGGTTGCATTTGTGCCATACTGTGCCTTCTGTGAGCTCTCTGTTTCCGCTCCTTTTCTGGTGGGTCCTCCTCTTCCTCTGGACTTCCTGAAGGGAGAAGATGCTGTCCCAGGACCCCCTAGGCCCTTCCCCTTCCTCAGCCTGGGGCTTCTGCAAACACCTGCTCCACCTCCTGCAGGCTGGAGCCCAAGCCTGTAATATCTAAGCTGAACCAACAAACCAAGTCTGATTATTTTAGTAAACTTCGGGGTACTCAACACCATGGGAGTCACCTAGACCTAAGGATGTTCCCTGAGCCAGGCCTAACTCCATGATGGCCTTGTCCCTCAGGCTGTGGGAGAGACCAGACTTCACACCCCCTGGGCCATGAGAAGGTAATAAGCCCCATGAGGGTGGGGATCCTGTCCATAGCATTCTTCACTTAGGGACCAACACCAAGCACAAAGCCTGGCCCAGATTAGATATCCAGTAAATATTAGTGGTCAGGGCTATAAAAACACACTTTTTCAATAATCAGAGAAATGTAAATACTGACTATGAATTAGAAGACACTAAGAAATTATTGTTAACTTGTTCAGTGTGATAATGGCATTGTTGCATAAGAAAATACCTCTTTTCTGTTTTGTTTTGTTTTTTATGCGGGAGGTACGAACTAAAGTAATTTAGGAGATGACATGATGGCTGAGATTTGCTTTAATATACTCTAGCCTAAGAAAAAAGGGGGGGACTACATCAAACTCTGTGTGTGTATGTGTGACTTTGAACATTTTCATAATAAAAACTTTAAAAAATTGATGAAGTTATAAGGTGGGCTTCCCACCAGCTGAGGTGCCCTAACTAGAATTGGTTGCTGGAACCCCAGCCTGCAGCAAATGGAGCCCTTCTGGCCAAGGTCTACTCTCCTTCCCTTTGGCTCCCCATGGGGATGGGAGGAGAGATTCCCACCGTGTGATGAGAAAGGACCCAGAATTCTCTGTACACAGTGACCTTCCCCCACACCATCTCCCAGTCAGGCACTGAAGCATCCTGTCCAGGGTGACACCCTGAGGCTGAGGTGAGCAATAGAGCTGTCAGAAGAATTATCCAAAGTTTAGAAATAAGGCAAAAGGGTGGGTGGCACACCCTTCCAACGCCATAGAGGGGTGAAGGACACCCATGGAATATATCCAGGGACTTGTATTTTGTTCAACTATTTACTACTGATTTAGAGTTCCAGGTTTAGTAAAGTTTTATTAATATGTTGCTTTTGACCACTAGAGATGAAAATAATTTCTATCCAGTAAAAAAGAAACCTCCAGGGACTTCCCTGGTGGTGCAGTGGTTAAGAATCCTCCTGCCAATGCCGGGCACATGGGTTTGTGCCCTGGTCCGGGAAGATCCCACATGCCGCAGAGCAACTAAGCCCGAGTGCCACAACTACTGAGTCCGTGTACCACAACTACTGTAGCCCGTGCGCGTAGAGCCCGTGCTCCGCAACAAGAGAAGCCACCACAATGAGAAGCCTGCACACCGCAATGAAGAGTAGCCCCAGCTCGCCACAGCTAGAGAAAGCCCACACGCAGCAACGAAGACCCAATGCAGCCAAAAATAAATAAATATTTTTTAAAAAGAAAAGAAACCTCCAAAGATTACATTTATGGCTCTATTGGACATTAATCAGTTTTTAATCTAACCCAGCAATCTCATTTTAACATTTCCTATGAATACCTAGCTTCTTAAATGCTCTTTGAGCCAATTTTAACATCTTACTGGTTCCCTCATTCATTAACGAGTAGAATACAATCTTTCACATATGTTCATTTTATATTGCTATGAGAGTGATCTTTTTTAACCCTTGGAAAATTATACTTTATCTGCATCCTGGGACCTATCTCCTGTGAGTCAGCTGTTCCTATTCTGTTGACATGGGAACTCAAAGTGGCCCATTTCCACTTCACATAGCTCCAATCTTTAAAACAACAGCAACAATCAAAAAACAAAACAAAACCAAAAAAACCTTTCCTTTTATTTAGCCAGAATCTGTCTCTACAGAACTTTCTTCCTCTGCTAGTGCAGTGAAAATAACAAGGGCTTTGGAGTCAGACAAACCTGGGCTCAAATCCCATTTCCACCACTTACTAACTGCTCGACCTTGGGAAAGGCACTCCATCTCCCTGAGGCCCTCCCTTTCCTTATCTTCCTGTTGTGAGAATTAAATGAGATAGTGCATGTAAAGCACTTAGTACAGTGGCATAAAGTAGGTCAGTTTATCTTCTCAATCATTTCCTCACTGTTCAGTTATTCAACAAACGTTTATTGAAGTACTGGTGGTGAATGGTGGAGCTGCAAATATGCATAACAAATAGCTCCCTTCTGAGGATGCATGCAAATTAGTAGGAGAGAAAGAAATGTTTAAAAAGAAATTCTAATACAGCATGATAAGTACAATAAAAGAATCATGTACAGTGCACAGAGGAGAAAGTGATTAGCTCTGTGGCAGAAGCAGAGGTGGCTGCCAAAGTAGACTTCCCAGAGACGGTGATGTCTACAAAGTGTTTTGAACACAAATAAGAGTTCTGCTGGCACTCGAGGAGGGAGAAAATATTACAGAGACTTGGAGAAATAAAATAGCATGGTGAGCCTTAATGGAATATAAGGAACAAGTGAGGGGCAGGGAGATGAACCTGGAGAGGTTGTAATGGGAGATGGAATTGGTGAGCAAAGGAGGTTTGAATTTTTCCTTAAAAGATGATGGAGAGCTATTGAAAGATTTTAGGCAGGGGAGTGATACTTAAACTGAGGAGGGCCCTGTGGGGCTCCTGGGCACGGAGGCCTTTTTGCCCCCATTTCTTGTAGGCAAGTCTCCAGCCTCCATGACCTTCCCTGAGTTCCAAAGGGCAGATTTGAACAGCTGCTAATCAAGGGAGGGCAGCCAAGAGACCACTGAGGCAAGATTAAAGGGACCAGAGAAGCTCATCAGGATTAGGAGACCAACCTCCTGAGACCCTGCACACACCCTAATCTTGTCAGCAACCCCACCTTGAACTATTGCTGTAAAACTCCTCATCAAATCCTCCCAGGTTGGGACACATAGTTTTTTGAGGCAGGAGCCTGCCGTGTCCCACTTTGCCTGGCAAAGCAATAAAGCGATCCTTTTCTACTTCACCCAAAACTCTGACTCTGAGGTTTGATTCGGCACCGGTGTACAGAGAAGCTGAGCTTTCAGCATCAATATTATCACATGTGTAGTTTTAGAAAGATCATGGTGACAGAAATATGAGGAACGAAACAAAACTGAGTCTGGAAGACATCTCTGACAGTCCAGTCCAAATAATGATGAAACAGAGGTGAAACCTGGAAACAGAGAATGGAGGGGAAAAGGTTTAGGAAACAGAATCCACCCAACATGGCAAACTACATGACACTCACGGTGACCGCCACCCAACCTTCTTTTAGAAGGGAAACTGCCCCACCCACAGGTCACTGCTGAGAGAAGAGGCTCTGTGCTGGCCCTTGAACAAGGACTGGTAAATAACTGGACCAGAATGAGCACCTGGGCCAAAAGCAGCCCATCCACCGGCTGGCCGGTGACCAAAGAAGAAGCTGGGTGTGAAAAGCTCCGTCCAGTAGGACTGGTGGTAATTCATTAGGAGAGTCAGACACTTCCCCTCCAGAATTTGAATAGGAAAATGCAAAGATAATTAACTGGTTGGGGACAGGAAGAGAAAGAAGAATGACATGAAAAGCCCATATGCTACAGAAAGGAGATCAATGCCAGAGGCAACAACAGACACGACTCCGCTAGAGAGCCAGACACTCCACAGCAAGGTTGTTGTTAAAGCCTTAAGAGTCATTGGCATCTGGGACATAAACTCATCTAAGTGCATCTAGGTTTCTTACAGCCAACAAAATTCTCTTAGCTGGCTTTATAACTGATCAGATGTTAGGGAAAAAAATACATCTGTGTAAATATTTGAATACAGGTCTCACCTCCTCCAACTCTTCCCTTCTTCAAGCTATTCCCCATTCCTTCACTCTTCTTCATTAACCATGATTCTATCTTCTCCCTCCGCTCTGATTTTCTCCATTGTACAAACTCCCAGCTTCCTGCCCCCAAGATCCAAAGCCAGGGTACTTTGTTTATTCCCAATCCCTGATTCCACTTGCCTGTTTGCAGCTCGGCTTCTTTCCTATTCTACCCACCCAAACCCTAAGCTGCTCTGTTAGCAGGTCAAAAGGAGAGAAAAATGGCAAAACAAGACAGAAACCCCTAGGGAGCTACCCCTTGTCACAGAGAAGACAAGAACAAGGAGAACGTTCTTGCTTGCTGGAGAGAACAGTCCTATATTCAATTCTCCATTCAGGAACAGTATTTCTCCAGGCCCCTGGCTCCAGAGGTTTAGAACTGGTATTTGTGAAAAGATAAAGGGTCTGCCAGAACGCAGATATCCACACGCTCCACTAATTGTCAGGCAGATCCTCAAGGTTGACTAACGTGATAATTTAAGTTCCATAAGGACTGAGAGTTCTCTTTTTTTTTTTAATTAATTAATTTATTTCTGGCTGCATTGGATCTTTGTTGCTGCGTGCAGGCCTTCTCTAGTTGCAGCAAGCGGGGGCTACTCCTTGTTGAGGTGCGCGGGCTTCTCATTGCGGTGGCTTCTCCTGTTGTGGAGCACGGGCTCTAGGCACGCAGGCCTCAGTAGTTGAGGCACATGGGCTCAGTAGTTGTGGCTTGCGGGCTCCAGAGCACAGGCTCAGTAGTTGTGGTGCACGGGCCCAGTTGCTCCGCAGCATGTGGGATCTTCCCGGACCAGGGCTCGAACCCGTGTCCCCTGAATTGGCAGGAGGATTCCTAACCACTGCGCCACCAGGGAAGCCCTGAGAGTTCTCTTATTCATCTCCAAATCCTCAGTGCCTAAAATAATATCTGGCATGTACTAGGAGCTCAGTAAATATTTATTGCATAAACAAATGTATGGATTCACAGCAGAGAAGTCTCTGATGATATGCCACAGTTCTTTGTCCTCAGTACCCCATGATTAAAAACTCAATGAAGACATAAAGGAATTTCTGGGGGGAAAATAGATTAAGTAAGAATGGAGTTGGGAAGAATTTTGAATGCATTGCTGAATCGACTCAAAATATCCGAAGAAGACAGCAATAATCAATATTATGGTAAGAGATTTTAACAGAACTACCATACCAGCTGAGAGACATGATTTAGCAGGGGTGCTCTTGCAAAAGAACCACGGGTCTTAGTTGACCATAAACTCAGTCAGAATTTGAGGTACAAAAAAGCTGCCAAGAAAGCAACTGTGCTGTGAGGTACAGAATCCAGAAAGGTGGGAGGTGATGGTTCCAGTACAACGTGTAATGCTCAGACCACCTCTAGAGTAATTGGCTTGGTACATGATATATGCTCAAAGGAAGGAAATCAAGGAAAGGATGGAGATCATATCACATGAGAAACAATTGAAGGAACTGCACATGTTCAGCCCAGGGAAGTCTCAGCAGGTATATTAGTTTCCTGGGGCTGCCATAACAAAATACCACACACTAGGTGACTTAAAACAACAGAAATTTATTCTCTCGCAGTTTGCGAGACCAGAGTCCCAAAATCAAGGTGTTCACAGGGCCATGCTCCCTCTGAAGTCTCTAAGGAAGGATCCTTCCTTGCCACCCCAAACACTTCTTGGCTTGTGGCAGCATCATTCCAATCTCTGCCTCCGTCTTCACTTGGTGTTCTCCCTTTCTGTGTGTGTCTTATAAGGATACCAGTGATATTTGATTCACCCTACTCTGGTATGACCTCATTTTAACCAATTATATCTACAACAGCCCTATTTCCAAATAGGTATCACATTCTGAGGTACTGGGGATTAGGACTTCAACATATATCTTTGGATGACACAGTTCAACCCATAATAGAAGGCAGGAGACTGTCTTCCTAATTCGAAGAACTCCCTTATAGAGGATTTGACCTATACAGCCCAAAGGACAGAACTAAGAACAGGGAGTGGAAGTTACAGGGATGTAAGTTGTAGCCACTTAGAAAGAATTTTCTAAGAGCTGAAGCTTCATCCCTTGTGACTCCCAATGCTGAAGCTGCTGAGGGAGAGGTGAGATGACCCATGGGGGTGGCACTGGGGGGAATTCTTTCCTTGGAAGGGGATCAGGCTGCAGAGCCTCTTGTCACTCTCAGTTGACTCTGTTCCATGTGTCACTGCCCTCTGGTACCCTGGCATGAGGGAACCATTTTTAACCAAGCAGAGATTTAAGTGGCTATTTCCAAGAGGTGATACAAGCAGATGAGCCCCACAATCATGCAGGCTGCTCATGAGAAATGGAGCGTGAGCAGATAAATTCAGCAGATAGTTTAATTTTTAACCAGGGGAAAAAAAGCCCAGACAGAAAGAATAGGGGAAGAGTGTACTGTGCATAGCGCTATAGAAAGCCTTTGCTAGCGCTGCTGAGACAAATGACATAGTTTTGTAGCTTCTGCCATCCTTGCAGTTGGGATGGGAAAGATTTCTACAGGGACTGCTACTGGTGGCTGCCTTCACGGATAACGGAGGTCATGGTTTATGGGCACAAACTACTCTGCTCCAAAAGCAGCTTCATTGTTATGCAGGCATGGAAACCCAGAAGCCAGCCCAACTCCTTCCCATTTTTCTGGGCAGTTTTGCACCCAGATGGAGTAGCTGGAAGATAGAAAGGGGTCAGAGGAGAAGAAGTGGCACCTACTATGTGCCAGGCATCAGTCTCATTGAATTATGGAGGCTTAGGGCTCCATGATTGATGGGGTCAGTACGTGTGTGTGTGTGTGTGTGTGTCCTCACACACAAGTTAGCACGTTTGTGATCTAGATGGAGAAATGGAGGGAGAGGGGAAAAGTTCAAAGTAGTTAGAAGCTGGGAAGATTATGGATCAAAAGGTGCATAATAAGAGTGGAGATCCAGGACCGGCCTTATGAGATGATGAATCAGGTAGCTTCTCTGGGGACTGGGTAGGGAAGTTCCTGCCTCCGACAGGAGTATCCCATCTGGATGGAACAGTGGATACTGTAACTGTGGGGACTGTGGAAAGAGTGTAGTGGGAACCAGTGATTCCATGAGCCAGCTCTGGGAGCAGGCTGGAAACAGGCCTTAACCTCTCCCAAGAGCGTCCATCCGGCAGCATGGCTGCACTTCATCTCTGCTGAAAGCCTTGCCATTCCCTTACCCTCCACCTGGCTCAAACTGAGTCCACCCGCCAGTCTCCAAAACCAGTTTGTACTCTGACTTCACTAATACGTGCATACCTCCAAGATATTGTGGGTTCAGTTCCCGAGCACTGCAATAGAGCAAATATCTTAAAACGAGTCACATGTATTTTTTGGTTTCCCAGTGCATATGAAAGTTACAATTACACTGTACTGTAGTCTATTAAGTGTGCATTATGTCTAAAAACCAATATAGAGCATATTTTCATGTGCCTCTTGGCCATCTGTATGTCTTCTTTAGTGAAATGTCTATTTAGGTCTTCTGCCCATTTTTTAATTGGGTTGTTTGGGGTTTTTTTTGATACTGAGCTCCATGAGCTATTTGTATATTTTGGAGATTAATCCTTTGTCGGTTGCTTTGTTTGCAAATATTTTCTCCCATTCTGAAGGTTGTCTTTTCATCTTGTTTATGGTTTCCTTTGCTGTGCAAAAGATTTTAAGTTTAATTAGGTCCCATTTGTTTATTTTTGTTTTTATTTTCTTTAGGAGGTGGGTCAAAAAGGATCTTGCTGTGGTGTATGTCAAACAGTGTTTTTCCTATGTTTTCCTCTAAGAGTTTTATAGTGTCCTATGTTTTCCTCTGAGAGTTTTATAGTGTTTTTCCTATGTTTTCCTCTAAGAGTTTTTTAGGTCTTTAATCCATTTTGATTTTATTTTTGTGTATGGTGTTACATAGTGTTCTAATTTCATTCTTTTGCATGTAGCTGTCCAGTTTTTCCAGCACCACTTATTGAAGAGGCTGTCTTTTCTCCACTGTATTAGAGAAATGCAAATCAAAACTACAATAAGCTATCACCTCACACCAGTCAGAATGGCCATCATCAAAAAATCTACACACAATAAATGCTGGAGAGGGCGTGGAGAAAAGGGAACCCTCTTGCACTGTTGGTGGGAATGTAAATTGATACAGCCACTATGGAGAACAGTATGGAGGTTCCTTAAAAAACTAAAACTTGAACTACCATATGACCCAGCAATCCCACTCCTGGAAAACCATAATTCAAAAAGACACATGTCTCCCAATGTTATTGCAGCACTGTTTACAATAGCCAGGACATGAAAACAACCTAAATGTCCAATGACAGATGAATGGATAAAGAAGATGTGGTACATATATACAATGGAATATTACTCAGCCATAAAACAGAACGAAATTGGGTCATTTGTAGGGATGTGGATGGACCTAGAGTCTGTCATACAGAGTGAAGTAAGCCAGAAAGAGAAAAACAAATATCAGTATTAACGCATTATGTGGAATCTAGAACAATGGTACAGATGAACCTATTTGCATGGCAGGAATAGCGACGCAGACGTAGAGAACGGACATGTGGACGCAGTGGGGGAAGGGGAGGGTGGGACAAATTGGGAGATTAGGTTTGACATAAATACACTACCACGTTCAAAATAGAGGGCTTCCCTGGTGGCACAGTGGTTAAGAATCCCCCTACCGATGCAGGGGACATGGGTTCGAGCCCTGGTCCGGGAAGATCCCACATGCCGCGGAGCAACTAAGCCTGTGTGCCACAACTACTGAGCCCGCGTGCTACAACTACTGAAGCCCGTATGTCTAGAGCCTGTGCTCCGCAACAAGAAAAGCCAGTGCAATGAGAAGCCCGTGCACTGCAACGAAGAGTAGCCCCTGCTCGCCGCAACTAGAGAAAGCACACATGCAGCAATGAAGACCCAATGCAGCCAAAAATTACAATAAATAAAATAAATAAATTTCTAATAAATAAATAGAATAAAATAGATAGCTAGTGGGAACCTGCTGCATAGCACAGGGAGCTCAGCTCAGTGCTCTGTGATGACCTAGATGGGTAGGATGGTGGGGTGGGGTGGGACGGAGGTCCAAGAGGGAGGAGTTATAGGTATACATATAGCTGAATCACTTCATTGTACAGCAGAAACTAACACAACATTGTAGAGCAATTATACTCCAATAAAAAATAAAAGTAAAAAAATAAAAAACAATGTATATGCCTAATTAAAAAATACTTCTTTGCTAAGAAATGCGAACCACCAGTTGAGCCTTCCACAAGTCATAATCTTTTTGCAATAGTAACATCAAAGATCACTGATCACACATCATCGTAACAAACACAATAATAATAATGAAAACGTTCAGGTATACCAAGAATTACCAAAATGTGATATAGAACCACAAAGTAAGCAGATGCTGTTGGAAAAATGGTGCCATAGTCTTGCCATACTCAGGGTTGCCACAAATCTTTAATTTGTTAAAAATGCAATAAAGCAAAGTACAGTAAAACAAGCCATGCCTGGATTGTCAGAAGCACCAACATTCTTGGAGACTCAACAGCCGGACAACCACTTTGGACTCTCCTACCCCCACATCAGTCACTTACCAACGCCTACCGAAGGTTTCTGTATAACATCTCCCCACCTTTTCATTCTTACTGCCACACCCCTAGGCCAGGGTTCAATCCACATACCCCTCAATTAGAGCAACTCAACAGTTGGCTGTTCAAAAGCTCCTATGATCTAGCCCCAACCTACCTCATAAACCAGTGGCCCACCCTCCCATTGCTCACTCAAACGAGCTTCTTCCTTCTATCAGTTGGCCTGCTTTAAGCCAGCCTCCATTCTTTTTTCCAGGCCATTTCATCCATCTGGATTTCCTTTTTTCTATATATATGCATTCACTCCCTCCAACCCCCTGCCCATGCATTCATTCAATAACCATTAAACAGTGCCAACTATGTACTAACAACCTTCTAGCTGCTGGGAATCCAGTGATGATCAGGACAAAGTCCCTCTGTTCTAGGAGCTTATGTTCAAGTGGGGAAGCTGTAAATTAAAGCCTGGTGAAGGGATAAAGAATGGCACCGTGGGCGTGTCTGTCCTAGACAGGGTGGTCAGGAAAGCCTGTGATGGGGAGTAGATGTTGGATCTGAGACATGAATGATACGAGAGTTAATCCTCTGAAAATTGGGATAAGAGCTTCAAAGTCTTCTTCTTCAGAGATCACATAGCTCTTCAGAAATCACCCCCACCCCTGACTCCAGGACTCACTGCCTGAGATACTCATGTGTCCTTGAGTTGCTTTTTACCTATTTGTGCCTAACCAGATGGTAAGTTCTTTAAAGGCAGGATCTGGATAGCACATCCTAAAAGTCAGAGGTTAATGGAGCATTATTGCATACAAGGACCACCCAGCTAAGGCAAAATACAGGAGAAATCATCTCACTTTGATTCTAAAAATGTGAGAATCCGAGGAAAAATTTCTTCCTTGTGATTTGAGGAAGACAGTTTTGCAGGTGTCATTCATTCCACAGTGGAGGTTTTCCTAGCTGGGGGTGAGGAAGGCAGTTAAGGCCGCTCTGTCTGATTTGAATCTGTAAGCAGGCAATAAACTCCTTACAACTGAGGCAGAAAATGCCACCAAAATCTCCAAGATGGAAGGACATCTGTTGTCAAACTATCTTGAAATCCTTGAGCTGAAGTCACAATGAAAGTGTTTTCCTGAGGATGCTTCTGACTTTAAGATAATGATTCCAGGATAAATCATTTTCATGATGTAAGAAACATTTTCATGATGAGTTGTCATTGAGAATCAATGAAAAGGATACTGAAATGCACCTAGAGTTTATTGAATCGAATCTTACTTTGTAAATAATTTTAAAGTATATAGTGTTAATATTTTTTTAATGTAAAATGTTTTTACTTTAACGCATTTAATAAAGAGTTAGATTTTTGCCAATCAGCTAACACATATTAACTGAGTGCATCCAATCACCAAGGCTACATTGTGAGGCAGGTACAGTAGTGAACAAACAGATAGGGTCCCTGTCCCCAAGGAACTTACAGTCCAGCAGAGAAGACAGATGCTAAATAAATTAGTATCAATAATTGGAAAATTACAAGCTAGTAAAACATTGCAATAGAGAAACACAGGGGCTACTGAAGTGTGTGGGGAAAGGGGAAGGGGGTGGTCAGAGCAAATTCCCTAAGGAAGGGACATTTCATCTGAGACAGAAATTAACTAGTAGTACTTACTGAAGGAAGGTAGCACAAAAGTATGTTCCAGGCAGAGGACACCTCATGTACCCAAGATCACCAGTGGAGAGGAACATGGCACTTGGGAAGAATAGCCAATTCAGTGGGGCTGGACTGAAAGAGGCACAGGATGGGGCTGGGAGGGCAGGAAGAGGCGAAACCAAAGCAGGCTTTGTTATAGGATTCTGGTTTTACCCTACAGACTAGGGAAGGCCATTTCACTTTTGGATATTGGGGAAGCATACTAACCTCTGTAAAAATAGAATCCTATAAGTCCCTCTTCAAGAAAGAAAAATTTGAGATGAGACAGGAATCACCTTTCAAGAAGACAGTTTTACTTAAAGGGAAATTGAAGAAAAATCACTTGGACCTAAAAATACTTTTGTTTATCGAGGCATTATGCTGCAAATCGCTTTTCTTGGCTGATAAAAGAAGATGGAGGATAAAGATTATTTACAACCCAGGTAGTTAAAGCAGCTATTTGCTTACAAATCAGATTGAGATAGGTCCCCAACAAAACTAGATTATGCTCCACTTAAGTGACAAATTTCTTAGCTGCCATTCTAGAGAAAGAAATAAGGACTGGTTTTCTGTCAAATTGTTTTGACATCCCTGTTTTTGCCCATCTGAAATGCAAACATTTAATGTTTGTACGTGAACATCATGAATTGTGAAACATGTTTTAGATAATCATGGGGAGACAAACATAACTGGAAGTTGTAATAGTTGGAAATTTGTAATTATTATTAGTAACTTCTGATAGAATTAAACATAAAATAGCTAAAAGTTTTTCTTCTTTTCTTTGCCTAAACCTCAATGTTGACCAAAATATAAAACCCAGTTTACAATTTTGGGAGTTTGAAACAGTAGCTGTCAGTCTTTCTTTTGAAGCAATTAAAATAAAATTGGGAGCTTTGCTTACACTTCACTCCCTCGTTAACCCCATCAATGGCTGTCACCATCACTCTTCGTCAAACCAGACTATGCCAACTTCCACACCTCTGCTTGTGTTACTGTCCCTGCCTGGTATTCCCTTCTCACTCCCAGATCCAGAGCCTGGTATGTCACACCAAATGATTAGGAAGACACTATTTACTGGTAAGGAACCCATATTGCAAATTCATGTCTTTGAAGTGATGAATAAACTTCATGAAAGTTGCTACTCTAAATCCAATTGGCCACCATTTGCTGATTTCCTTCTTTATGTAGGGAACAATATCCAAGGAAGAAACAGGCTGAGAACGAACCTTCAGTCAAATGACATGCCCCCATAAATCAAAGTGGCGCTCACTGACCCACTTTTAATAATGCATGCGTTTTGAGCTGCCCCCTAGTGGCTGAGGTGAGAAGGCCAATGAGTTACTCTCATGCCCTCCTCCAGCCCCAGGAAGATCAAAGGCACATGCTGCCGATGACCCAGGCTATAGCCACGTTTGCAGCCAGAGTGAGGCTGCCTGGCTCACATATGAATTGAATCTGTTCACCTTGGTCTCACAGAATGCCAAGCCAAACGGCAACAATTCGGGGCATGGGTAATCCCTTGGTCAATCTGGTAGTATTATTAAGACTAATGCCCAAATCATTTAAGATAATAATACCTTGGCAACTCTTCAAAGCTTCTGTCTGAGAAATGGAAAGTTGGCAGAACCAAACTTGACTTACCGCAGGTAGAGGTCGAGTGGAGAACAGTACCCCTCACGCTGCAGGGAAGGGGACGAAGGCAAGGTAAGTGACCTCCGGGTTACTTCTGAGCACACAGACCTTTCAGGCATTGTTCCCAAAGCTGTATCCACAAACTGCCAATCAAAATGACACCTTGGAAACCTTCTGGTGTTTGATCTGGGTGACCAATCACATCAGATCATTCAAGACAAGAACTTCCAAGTTTAAGGCTCCACGAGTCTTCATGGGTCCTAGTAGTTCAGAATGTGTCCCACAGAGATAGACCCCACAGGACTCCAACAGTTAGATGTCACGGTCTTTGTCATTCCAAACCACCACAGCTGCTCCTCTCCAGGCTGTCCTAATTAGCAGCATGGCGCTCATTAACAGGTGCTGCCGGTTTAAATGTTCTCCCCCACGTGGACCAGGGCCTATAAAACCTCCCCAAAATACATCCTCCTGTGAAAGTTGTGCATACCTGGCAACAGATGTTTGCTGAAGATAGGCCTGACGATTTGCCCTTCCAGGATCCAAGATTCTGATCCCCACCTGCCCACCACTGTCCCAACATCCCGCCCCCAGCCAGTCAGGAGGGGCAAAGCATTCCAGAGGCACCACCACCACACAGACTCATGGCGCTTAGCTGAGCACACAGTAGGCACACGGTGTTAGCAACCAGCAGGGCTGATATTCAGCGAATATGCACCAAGACAGCATAAAATTTGTCAAAATGTGGGAAACTCCCATACGGGATGTTAAATACCTGCTTCCCCAATGTCCCTGTGCACCCAGTGTCCAGCATCACATGATGGTGTGGTACCTTCCCTCAGGACCCTGGGGACCTCTTCACTGTCCAGTATCCATCCTGATTGGTCAGTGCCGTAGATACCAGTCATTAAATTCGATATCATGCCTGGCTCTCATCGTCTTCTTTGTCACCGTCATTATTTATGTACTCCCATCCTCAGAAACATTCATACCCAGGAACTCAGCTCTGCCTCCCACAATTTCTCGCTGACTTCTTCTCCTTCTCCTTCTCCACAGTAGATTCCTACCCTCGGCCCATCCTTTCAATAACGGTATTTTCTGGCTCCACACAATCGCTGAGTCATCTCACCCACAGCCTTGACTTCACTTAGGCTGACTGGGGATTTGTCAAATGTCACACATTTGTCGTTATGTGTGAGTTGTCGATTCAGCTGGACTGGACGTCTGTTTCCCACCATCCCCTTCCCTGCATAGTTCTGGGTTAGTGTGACCACAAGAGATGTTTTACAGGAGACTTGGAAGGCAGAAGTGAAGCAGAGACGGTTTTTGTTTTACTCTCAGAAAGCCGCTGCCGGGCAGCAGGTGCTGACGCCGCTTATCCACTGGTCCCCCTCGTCCGCGTGAGGCAACAGCCAAGCAGGCGGCTCCCCCAGCTTCTGCCGCATCTCTCCCGTCAGTTTCTCGCTCTGCTAGGCCAGGTGCATATTAGCTCTGTGATGAAGGAAACCAGCTTCTCCTGCACTGAAAACCTAAAGGCAATGAGAGATCAACTCAGGTTCTAGGCCAGTGTCATAGGTTCCAGCTCATCTTTGCAGATCCCTTTAGTCTTGCGTTCCCATATCCCATCTGTCTTCCTCTCCTGACTGCCTGCCATGCAGACACAAATGTGACAGCCCTACATAAACTGTTGACCAGCTCTCACATTGCATACTGTCAAACCCCTATAATAAATCTATATCTGTGTCTATATCTATATCTATATGCCTATTTATAGATAGATAGATTAAAGAGAGAGAGAGAGAGAGAGATCTCCTAATGGTTCTGCTTCTCTAACTGAACTTCAACTGATAACAAAACATCCACCAGTCACCTAAGCCATAAATCAAGTATCGTCCCAATTCCTCTCTCTCCATCACTCACAATGTCTGAGCGTCGACCCAGCAAATCATTCCACCTCCCAACGTCTTTTGTTCTCCAAGTCCTTGGATCCTTTTGTTCTGTTCTGTTTTATGCTGGCATTTGACAATGGAACTATGTTTGTTTTATAAACAGCAACGGGAAAAGCATGGTAGAAAAAGCAGAAGGGAACTCATGAGCGACTGCTACTTAAAGGCTCAACAAAGAACTATGAATGATCCAAGTGCAGGTCGGCTTGCCTTTTCATCCCCTCACACTGTGCAAACATTAAACAACCAGACATGATCCCTTGGAAGGGTAGGGCCATGGAAAGGGTGCCCACACTTGCAAGTCAGAGCCTTTTACCGCAGAGCACTTGCTGTAACCAGTGACAAGCAATGTGCTCACTGGGGGCTTGGCGGCAGCTTAATTACTAAGAATGCCTGTTACAGAAATGTGTTTATTTATCATAAAGGCGACAGGAGTTGCTAAGCAAATTCATAAAGCAACAGCAGAAATGTTAGCCTACTTAAAAGCAGGGAGCTTAAGTACTGGCCTTTACGTTCACATAATAAATATGCTCATTATACATCTTCCTCCTTCTGTAATGATGTCCTGGCATGGATCCCTAACACATCCTCCCTCTTCCCTTTCAGCATTTGTCCTGTGGGTGCTTGATTATAATGGAACTACATTTCCTTACAAATGTTCTGTTTCTCCAGCCTATCATTCATCATCCATTAATTCACAAAACATTTATTAAGTGCCTGTTGTTTGCCAGGTGCTGGGAATATGACAGCTTATTAGTATAGGATTTGTATTTGTGGAATTGCCATTCTAATGGGGGAAGATCATTTATCAAGAAGTAATCAAATAAATATCATTCCATTTAGTGATAGATACCACAAATATACAAAGTTGGATAAGGGATAGTGAGTGTGAACAGGTGGTCAGAGAAGGCCTCCTGGACGAGGTGACAACTAAGCAGAGATATGAACATTGGGAAGGAACTAACCACGTGGCCATCTGAGCAAGAGCTTCCCAAGTAGAGAGGACCTTCTCTGAGGTCAGCATTCATGTGTGAGAAAATAAATGAAAAAATAACGAGTACTGGATATTTCTCCCTTCAGTTTCTGGAACACTCCAAGCTCTTTTCTGTCTTTATCAATTCTACTCCCTTACTGGATCACTCTTGCTCCTGTTCTCACCTGAATGACTCCTCATTTCTCAGGTCTCAATCCAAATACCCCTTCTTCTGAGAAGTCTTCCCTGACTATCCAGTCTAAGGCACATCCTCCTGTGACTTTCTCTGATAACATCTGCTTTTATCTTTACAAAGTGTGACTGTTTGTATGTTGTATTAGTCAGACTTCTCCTGAGAAACAGAACCATCAGGAGATATATATAGATTTACCCACTTATCTATCTATATTTATAGTTAGATCTATCGTTATCTATCTATATCTCTATTATTTATATAGATATAGATTTACTATAGGAATTGGCTCAAATGATCATGGGAGTTGAGAAGTCCCATGCTCTACTGTCTGCAGGCTGGAGAACCAAAAATGGTGGTGGTGTAGCTCAGTCCAAAGACCTGAGAACTGGCGGGTGACGGGGGTGTCGGGGCAAGGTGTAAGTCCCAATCCAAGACTGAAGGCCAGAGAACCAGAACTGATATCCTAAGCAAGAAAGATAGGTTCCAGCTCAAGCAGAGAGAGAAAATTTGCCCCTTCTCTGCCTTTTCGTTCTATTCAAGCCCTCGGAGGATTGGGTGATGCCCACCATCATTGGTGAGGGTGATCTTCTGTACTCAGTCTGCTGATTCAAATGCTAATCTCTTCTAGAAACACCCTCACAGACACACCCAGAGATATGCTTTACCAGCTATTTGGGCAACAACTTAGCCCAGTCTAGTTGACGCATAAAATTACTCATCACATATGTGTACTTATTCAACACATAGAAAGCATTCAAATAACTGTTGAATGAATGAACCAATGGGTGAACCATAAAACAGTCAGTCATCCACAGAGCATCCAAACCAGGCAGGTTGAGAATTGAGAAAAGGGTGGCGGTGGAACACAAAGGAAAAAAATTTTATTGAGAAAAACGAGGATTTAATGAAGAAGGAAAGAAGGTGAAAGGGAAGCCTGCTAAGAGAAGCCAAGCTGAGGGGCTGGGTTAGAGGGGAAGGGGGCCGAGAGCAGCCCAGGCAGGACAGTGGGCAGAAGTGTTAGAGAGAGTCTAACAGCAAAACAACAGCTGCACTGCCGGCCGTTGCCAGCAAAGGCTTCAACACTATTCAGAGGGACAGCGTCACGCACACCTGAGATGCAAGGCCTGAGCGGCCCACCAGGGTCACCTGCCAACTACCACATAATCCTCCCCTGCCTGGATACCTTCGGCACTGGACGGGGTGCTCACTCCCAGCATCAGTTATGCATCGACCCTCACAATGTGCGTCTTTTCTTCTCTACTGAAAGCATTCCTAATCCCTTAACCATTCTTCTGGGACAATGGCCAAACCATTCACCCTCTCCACCCTCTAGTCACCCACATCCACAACAGGTTCCGATTTGTCAAGATCTCCTTTGCAGGGTGTTGCCCGGATCAGCACCCACTGCACCAGTGGTGGCTGAAGTGACCTTCTCAAAGCCTTTGAAACCAACAAACTCGCCAGCTGGCTGGAAGCCTGGGATGGCTTTGAGCCTGCCTGCTTTGACAGAAGAGGTTATAGCAGATGCTCCTGTATTTCATTGTGTGACAACTGAATGCACTGTGGGAGGAGAGGAAAATAGAACCTGGGAAAGGGCGCGAACCTTTCTGGGTGGCCTTAACAGATGGGCGTACATAATGAGATGACACAGGTTCTAATCTCAGGACCAGCTGCTGAGGCATGACTGCTTTCTTAATGGAAAAAGAAGAAATACTCCTTGAAATGAAAAATACAAGGCAGACAAATGTGTCCAAGGAGAGCTGGAGGATTGAATGCCCCCTCAGAGCTCTTTGGGGAACCAGAAAGTTCTGGTGAAAATGCCACTGCAGGTGGAGCAGATTCATCGTTACCTACTCAGACTGGATGAAAAACAGACCTTTAATGTTCCGTGCACACCTTCCATAGGCGCAGGGCACCTGCATCTCTGATTGATGGCATTTCAGACAGTTTTCTCCTTGGAGCTATTACTTCCCCAAATTTCTTTTGCCAGAAAAATAACTAGAGAGCTCCGGTCCCCTCCCTTCCTGGGACATTTTTTTTAATGTATCCATAAAAGTATATCTTAAAAAGGAGTTGCTCGGTTTTCAACATGTGGATAATTGATTTGTTACAACTCACAAAAGAGCATTTGTCATTTCAAAACAACCAAGAGCAAGACATGCTTCTTCCTCCCGCGCTGAGTGTGGAGACACCTGACTTATTGCTGCCGTTAAATTGAAGTGTTCGGCTGATTATTTGGTATTTCAGAATTCTTTATAAATCACCGCCTTATTTTGGTGATTACAGTTTTAAGAGGAGGCACTTGATTTATAGGCGACATCAGGGAGGAGGAGGGAGGAAGAGGGAGGGGCCCGGAGGTGCAGCAGAGGCAAGAGGTTCAATGAAGACACAATTGGAAACATCTGTTTGATACATCACCCCCTTCTCTACAAATTGCAGCCCTGGAATACACCTACACCGGGGAGATTTTCATTACCCAAGCTTTGACAGGTAAATACAACAAGAAGGAGGTGGTGGAGGTGTGTCCATGGCTGTTTGCAGATTTGGATGTGTCAGTCCACTCAGGGTTCTGGCCCCCCTCCCCAGCTGGGGGTAGAAGAGAGTGAGGTTCTAAAGTGAAATTCATCCTACTGTGATGAGGATGAGATCTAGGTCCACGTTCACGGTGAAAACGAGACGGCTGGCTCCAACTGGACACAGCTGGATTCTGAGATGCAACAGAGCGGAAAATGACTTCTTAGGCTTCAGTGAGTCCATCAATCAACCGCATTTATTGGCAGCCGAAGGGAGGTGGACCACTGTAAAAGACTCTTAGGAGGGCCCCAGAAATTATCAGACGTGATGCCCACCCTGGAAAAAATTACAACCTAATTGGGAAGACCCGAGTGACATGCCGATTGTCCCCGTCAGGTTAAAAAGTCATTAAATATGTCATAGGCTAGCTATGTATAAGTGGCACCTGCTTCCACTCCAGCTGGAAGTTAGTGTCTGAAATTTCTTCCCAGGGAACAAAGACCTCTACTCTAGTGATGAGAGGTCAGGCTTGAGTTTCAAACACCCCAGAAGAAGGACTCTGACTGGTGAGATATGTTCAGTGCTAGATTTTTTACATTGGAGCATGTACACATACCCAGGTGGCCAGGATGGTGAGAGAGACTAAAACTAGTGTTATAGAGAATATATCAAGAAAATGGGGTATTCTGCCTGGAAAAGAGGGGATATGAGAGCTCATACGTGTCTGAAAGGTTGTCATGGGAAGGAGGAAGCAGATTTATTTTGTAATCACTCCAGAAAGAAGAGCGAGAATTGCTGGTAGAAAACTGCAAAGAAGCAGATTTTAGTTCAACATAATCTAGCAATTAGAGCTCTGTGGGTATAGAGAGGTTGTAGGTAGTGAGCTCTCTGCCAGGGAAGGTGTGAAAGGACAGTTTGGGTGGCCATGTTAGAGCCACTGTTCAGAGAATTGAGTGTTTGGCAGGAAGAAGAGCTAGATGCTATTTAAGTTCCTTGTCACTGTAAGAGAATATGATTCTGTGACTTGAATTCACTTTAAAGTGAGAATGGTTAATATATTCTTTCCAGAAAGTATATTCTATTAAAACCAGAGGAGAATTTATAAAAAGTGATGAAGATGCTGATGGAATTGTACGTGCCCCGATAGGAGAAATGGGCTTAGAAATGGATATTGACTATGAGTACCCTTTTCAACACTGAGCTTGGTATCCTAAATTGGAGAGGCAATAACACATAAGGAGCAAGAACAAACACTTTGGCATCAGCAAGTGGTTATAGGTATTGGCTCTAGCACTTAGTAGCTGTGTGGTTTTGGAAAAGTTCCTTAACCTTTCTGAGCTTCATATTTCCTCATTGGCTAAGCGAGGGGCTAATAGTGTCGCTCTCATAGAGACATTGTGAAGATTCAAGGAAATAATTTATACAAAGAATTAGCACAGTGCCCAGCTCGTAGCAAGCACTCAATCATTATAAGCTATTAAGAATAGTACTGCACTTTCTTAATTTAAGATGCACAGTTTTCTACATTTTAATGTTGCTGAAATCAGAACATGTCTTGTAATAGATATTCACATTGAATGTATTAATTCTCTCCCAACACACTCAGGCATGCTTGCGCATGTGTGCACGCACGCATGCACGCCTGTCCCCCCCCACACACACACATAGCTGTTTCTAAATGCATTGTGCACCTTGCGAATGCCAGCATCTTAGCATCAAGGTCTGTGTCCTCCTCCATGCAGCCTTTCATGGTTACCACCCTGAACTCCCGCTGGGAAAATAAAAAATAAAATCTGCTAAGCCAAGCACCAGCTATACATGTTTCTTCCATACCCTATGCAGGGAGCCCATTCAGAATTTAGCAAACAATATAGGTTACCATTTACCCTGCTCTTTCTGCATGACTGGTTGTGGTTCTGGTACTAGATGGTTGCACGTACATCACCTCATTTAATCCTCTTGTCAACCGTGTGAGGGCAGCACAATTATCCCCATCTGGACACTGAAGCTCCCGTGTCTGAGAGGCCAGCCCAATGAATATGGCTAGTAAGTGGAGGATCTAGTTTATGAACCAGGTCTGCTTGACTTCATTGCCAAGGCTATCTCCCAGGATGCTGTAAGAAAGGTGGGAATTACAACTCTTCTTTCACTTCTGGGTTTTTAACTCCCAGCCCAAGGCGTCATATGTGGCTTTCAACAGTGATTCCCTGGGGGCTGGGGAGAGGTGTGTGGGAAAAGGGTGTGGTATAGTCTCCGTGTCCCAGCCTACATCGACCCTCTGTGCAGCTCCTGAAGATGCACATGGGTATGCGCATGCACACACACACACACACACACACACACCCCAGCCATCTGAGGGAATGCCCTGCGGTGAAGGTGGGCCTCACTGGAACAAGGATGCTGGCTGTTTCTGGACAGCCTCCCAGGACAGCATTTACTTCTTCAGCAAACCCCCAGGGACTGGTCCTCAGCTTCACAGGCCTGGAAACAGGATCCTGTCAGTCCCCAGAGGACGAGGACACAGGAAGTTTGACTCAGACCAACACACACAGAGGACCGGTATCTAAACCAGTTGTTAGTGTAGTAATTTGCAGTGAGAGCTCCAAGTGCCAAGTGGCCTGCATGAGTGGGCCTGACTAGGCTCCGTGTCCCTGGAGACACAGCCAAGTTCCAGCACGTGGTTCCATGAGTGTGGAGTGTCAGGGCCGGCGGAAAGGAAGGTCTGATGCCTCATCCCCAAGAGAGACGGCCTGCCAGGGAAGCAGATTCGGCACAGGCCTGGCCCTGCTCCCTCCCCCCGCATAAGGCCCTGGCACCTTTACCCCTTTGGCCCCTTTGTGAGGGCTCCAGAGGTTGACCAGCCCTCCTTCTCCCGAAGTCTACCTCTTCCCTGAGGTTACAGGCTCCACGTCTGGCTGCCTCTGTGAGATGTCCTTGCCCAGCTCTACCTGCTCACTGCCCTTCCCTGCGCACATACCTGGAGGCCACCCTCATCTGGAAGAGCAGGTGAGGGTCACTCAACAACCAGACTCTGCAAGATAAAGTGGTGCTCTGAGGATCTTGGCCCATTTCCCACTGCTGCTACACTGCTGGGTGAGCCCAAACTGCAAGGTCCCCTGCCCCATCCCACAAGAGAGGGTCTCTGGAATTTCATTTCCACCACCCTCAGCCTGGAAGTAAGTTCACTTGCCCCAGAACTGCGGTGTATGTAGCAGATGAGCCCTGAGGAAGGACCTCTTCAAGCCCAGTTCACAGACCCCTGCCTCCACTGTCTCAGAGGCTCTTTTCCACCCTTGCCTCACAGCCTGCATACCCCCTGCCAGGCATCCCAACCTCCCTCCAGGCCTGAGCCCATCCCTGAAGCTAGACACCCACCAAGATCCTGTAGCCACTCAACCACAGGGGAGATTCTGGTCCCTGGGGCTCCCCATGGCCTGCTGGTACTGCCTGAGATTCCTGAGAATGGAAGGTTTATCTGGGTAATAGTAACAAAACATTTAATAACAATAATAATAATAATTGCATCTATCATATACATATCAAACATTTACCATACGCCAGGCACCCTGCTAAACACTTTACATGTGTTAGATTCTCATTTAATCCTGCGAACAACCCCAAGAGGTGGGTGTTGTCCACATCTCATGGATGAGGAAATTGAGAAGCTGAGAGTATGATCCTCAGGGCCACACAGCAGATAGGCGGCAGGGCCAGGATTTGAACCCAGACCTATCTGACTCTAGACCCACGCTTATAAGCACTATTCTATCTTGCCACCCCTCCAGCAGTGCCACCTGTCTAGTGGCACTGCCAAGTAGTGCCATGATGGCAAGAGTAGTGGAAGGCTTTATCTCTTCCATTATTTATTCAGAAGGGCGAAGAAGAAAACAAACATAGCTCATGGGATACGAGTGATGAGGGTACTATTTAGATGGGGTGATCAGAGCCCAACTCCTCCAGCACCCGCATACTTTAATATGGACTATTAAACACTTCTTAGTCCTACACATGCTGCTGTGCAAGACCAGTTTCAATCCTGTTTCAGCCAAATTGTCACCCCCTTAAGCCTTCCAACATGAAAACTCTGGAACCACCCCAATCTGATTCCACCATCATTATTCAGGGCTAGGACAACTCTTAGGTAAATCTAACCACCCAGGTGGCCTCCTGGTACCACATCTATCCTCCGTAGGACAACCTTCTGCAGCCAGGACAGCTTTAACCAGGCTGTGCCTCAGGCCCTGGCTAGCAGGCTCTCTTCCAGGCCCCACCAACTCCCACAAACTCTGGGAGCTTTCTGCACCCAGGCTGCCTCTTGTAGACCATCCCGATTATGTATGCAAAAAGCTCCTTCCTTCCCATGCTTCACTGGCATGGCATCCCAAAAAAGAAGAATTGCGATGAGAAAAAATAAAGCTATGGTTTTAAAATTTCTTAGCATAATTCAAAGGAAGATTATGCTAAGTACGGAGAAAAAAAATCTTTTCATCAAAGAAGCATCATTACAATTTTCCACACCATTTAAACCTCTGTGGTGCTTTAAAGAAGAGGATTTGTTAAAAAAAAATAATAATAATAATAAGACTACCATTTTAAAAGCACATAAAAAGTATCTAAGCAAATGCCTGGGAAGCTGCTGAAGATGTCTTTTAATGGGTCCTTCTCCTCTTCTAACACCAATAGGAACCGATAATCATGGTTTTCTGAATTATTAGAGAGAAAGGGGAATAGGCCAGCAAACCTTGTCCAAGGACTGTAGCGTGTATATGAGGGAAATGGGTAGGGACCATAATGAGATGATTCGAGGACGGCAGGTCTGTTCAAAAAACATATATATATATATACATATATATATATATATGTATATATATATATATATATTTTAACATCTTTATTGGAGTATAACTGCTTTACAATGTTTTGTTAGTTTCTGCTGTACAACAAAGTGAATCAGCTATACCTATACATATATCTCCATATCCCCTCGCTTTTGCATTTCCCTCCCACCCTCCCTATACCAACCCTGTAGATGATCACAAAGCACTGAGCTGATCTCCCCGTGCGATGCAGCTGCTTCCAACTAGCTATCTATTTTACATTTCGTAGTGTATATATGTCCATGCCACTCTCTCACTTTGTCCCAGCTTACGCTTCCCCCTCCCCGTGTATTCAAGTCCATTCTCTACGTCTGTGTCTTTATTCCCGTCCTGTCCCTAGGTTCTTCAGAACCTTTTTCTTTTCTTTTTAGATTCCATATATATGCATTAGCATATGGTATTTGTTTTTCTCTTTCTGACTTACTTTACTCTGTATGACAGACTCTAGGTCCATCCACCTCACTACAAATAACTCAGTTTCATTCCTTTTTATGGCTGAGTAATATTCCATTGTATATATGTGCCACATCTTCTGTATCCATTGATCTGCCGATGGACACTTAGCTTGCTTCCAAGTCCTGGCTATTGTAAATAGTGCTGCAATGAACATTTTGGTACATGACTGTTTTTGAACTATGGTTTTCTCAGGGTATATGCCCAGTAGGGGAATTGCTGGGCCATATGGTAGTTCAATTTTTAGTTTTATAAGGAACCTCCATACTGTTGTCCATAGTGGCTGTATCAAGTTACATTCCCACCAGCAGTGCAAGAGGATTCCCTTTCTCCGCACCCTCTCCAGCATTTATTGTTTGTAGATTTTTTGATGATGGCCATCCTGACCGGTGTGAGGTGATACCTCATTGTAGTTTTGATTTGTATTTCTCTAATAATTAGTGATGTTGAGCATCTTTTCATGTGCCTCTTGGCCATATGCATGTCTTCTTTGGAGAGATGTCTATTTAGGTCTTCTGCCCATTTTTGGATTGGGTTGTTTGTCTTGATATTGAGCTGCATGAGCTGCTTGTAAATTTTGGAGATTAATCCTTTCTCAGTTGCTTCATTTGCAAATATTTTCTCCCATTCTGAGGGTTGCCTTTTTGTCTTGCTTATGGTTTCCTTTGCTGTACAAAAGCTTTTAAGTTTCATTAGGTCCCATTTGTTTATTTTTATTTCCATTTCTCTAGGAGGTGGGTCAAAAAGGATCTTGCTGTGATTTATGTCATAGAGTGTTCTGCCTATGTTTTCCTCTAAGAGTTTGATAGTGTCTGGCCTTACATTTAGGTCTTTAATCCATTTTCAGTTTATTTTTGTGTATGGTGTTAGGGAGTGTTCTAATTTCATTCTTTAACATATAGCTGTCCAGTTTTCCCATCACCACTTATTGAAGAGGCTGTCTTTTCTCCATTGTATATTCTTCCCTCCTTTATCAAAGATAAGGTGACCATATGTGTGTGTGTTTATTTCTGGGCTTTCTATCCTGTTCCATTCAGTTATATATCTGTTTTTGCGCCACTACCATACTATCTTGATTACTGTAGATTTGTAGTATAGTCTGAAGTCAGACAGCCTGATTCCTCCAGCTCCATTTTTCATTCTCAAGATTGCTTTGGCCATTTGGGGTCTTTTGTGTTTCCATACAAATTGTGAAATTTTTTGTTCTAGTTTGTTTTCTGCATACAGGTCTTTTGTCTCCCTAGGTAGGTTTATTCCTACGTATTTTATTCTTTGTGTTGCAGTGGTAAATGGGAGTGTTTCCTTAATTTCTCTTTCAGAATTTTCATCATTAGTGTAGAGGAATGCAAGAGATTTCTGTGCATTAATTTTGTATCCTGCTACTTTACCAAAATCATTGATTAGCTCTAGTAGTTTTCTGGTAGCATCTTTAGGATTCTCTATGTATAGTATCATGTCATCTGCAAACAGTGACAACTTTACTTCTTCTTTTCCGATTTGGATTCCTTTTATTTCTTTTTCCACTCTGATTCCTGTGGCTAAAACTTCCAAAACTATGTTGAATAACAGTGGTGAGAGTGGGCATCTTTGTCTTGTTCCTGATCATAGAGGAAATGGTTTCAGTTTTTCACCATTGAAACGATGTTGGCTGTGGGTTTGTCATATATGCCCTTTATTATGTTGAGGTAAGTCCCCTGTATGCCTACTTTCTGGAGAGTTTTTACCATAAATACGTGTTGAATTGTGTCAAAAGCTTTTTCTGTATCCATTGAGATGATCATATGGTTTTTCTCCTTCAGTTTGTAAATATGGTTTATCACGTTGATTGATTTACATATATTGAAGAATCCTTGCATTCCTGGGATAAACCCCACTTGATCATGGTGTATTATCCTTTTAATGTACTGTTGGATTCTGTTTGCTAGTATTTTGTTGAGGATTTTTGCATCTATGTTCATCAGTGATGTTGGTCTGTAGTTTTCTCTTTTTATGACATCTTCGTCTGGTTTTCGTATCAGGGTGACGGTAACCTCGTAGAATGAATTTGGGAGTGTTCTGCCCTCTCCTATATTTTGGAAGAGTTTGAGGATAGGTGTTAGCTCTTCTCTAAATGTTTGATAGAATTTGCCTGTAAAGCCATCTGGTCCAGGGCTTTTGTTTGTTGGAAGACTTTTAATCACAGTTTCAATTTCAGTGCTTGGGATTGGTCTGTTTATATTTTCTATTTCTTCCTGGTTCAGTCTTGGAAGCTTGTGCTTTTCCAAGAATTTGTCCATTTCTTCCAGGTTGTCCATTTTATTGGCATATAGTTGCTTGTAGTAATCTCTCATGATTCTTTGTATTTCTGCAGTGTCAGTTGTTACTTCTCCTTCTTCACTTCTAATTCTGTTGATTTGAGTCTTCTCCCTTTTTTTCTTGATGACTCTGGCTAGTGGTTTATGAATTTTCTTTACCTTCTCAAAGAACCACCTTTTAGTTTTATGATCTTTGCTATTGTTTCTTTCATTTCTTTTTCATTTATTTCTGATCTGATCTTTATGATTTCTTTCTTCTGCTAACTTTGGGGGTTCTTTTTGTTCTTCTTTCTCTAATTGCTTTAGGTGTAAGGTTAGGTTTTTTCTTTGACATTTTTCTTGTGTATTGAGGTAGAATTGTATTGCTATAAACTTCCCTCTTAGAACTGCTTGTGCTGCATCCCTTAGGTTTTAGGTTGTCGTGTTTTCATTGTCATTTGTTTCTAGGTATTTTTTGATATCCTCTTTGATTTCTTCAGTGATATCTTGGTTATTTAGTAGTGTATTGTTTAGCCTCCATGTGTTTGTATTTTTTACAGTTTTTTACCTATAATTGATATCTAGTCTCATAGCGCTGTGGTTGGAAAAGATACTTGATACGATTGCAATTTTCTTAAATTTACCAAGGCTTGATTTGTGACGAAGATATGATCTATCTTGGAGAATGTTCCATGAGCACTTGAGAAGAAAGTGTATTCTGTTGTTTTCGGATGGAATGTCTTATAAATATCAATTAAGTCCATCTTGTTTAATGTGTCATTTAAAGCTTGTGTTTCCTTACTTATTTTCATTTTGGATGATCTGTCCATTGGTGAAAGTGGGGTGTTAAAGTTCCCTACTATTACAGTGTTATTGTTGAGTTCCCCTTTTATGGCTGTTAGCATTTGTCTTATGTATTGAGGTTTCCTATGTTGGGTGCAAAAATTATATATATATAACATATATATATTATATGTTATATCTTCTTCTTGGATTGATCCCTTGATCGTTATGTAGTGTCCTTCTTTGTCTCTTATAATAGTCTTTATTTTAACATCTATTTTGTCTGATATGAGAATTTTTACTCCAGCTTTCTTTTGATTTCCATTTGCATAGAATATCTTTTCCCATCCCCTCACTTTCAGTCTGTATGTGTCCCTAGGGCTGAAGTGGGTCTCTTGTAGACAGCATATATATGGGTCTTGTTTTTGTATCCATTCAGCCAGTTTATGTCTTTTGGTTGGAGCATTTAATCTATTTAAATTTAAGGTAGCTATCGATATGTATGTTCCTATTACCATTTTCTTAATTGTTTTGGGTTTGTTATTATAGGTCTTTTCCTTCTCTTGTGTTTCCTGCCTAGAGAACTTCCTTTAGCATTTGTTTTAAAGCTGGTTTGGTGGTGGTGAATTCTCTTAACCTTTGCCTGTCTGTAAAGATTTTAATTTCTCCGTCAAATCTGAATGAGATCCTTGCTGGGTAGAGTCACCTTGGTTTTAGGTTGTTCCCTTTCATCACTTTAAATATGTCCTGCCACTCCCTTCTGGCTTGCAGAGTTTCTGCTCAAAGATCAGCTGATAACGTTATGGGGATTCTCTTGTCTGTTATTTGTTGCTTTTCCCTTGCTGCTTTTAATATTTTTTCTTTGTATTTAATTTTTGATAGTTTGATTAATATGTGTCTTGGCATGTTTCTCCTTGGATTTATCCTGTATGGGACTCTCTGTGCTTCCTGGACTTGATTGATCATTTCCTTTCCCATATTAGGGAAGTTTTCAACAATAATCCTTCAAATATTTTCCCAGTCCCTTTCTTTTTCTCTTCTTCTTCTGGGACCACTATAATTTGAAAGTTGGTGTGTTTAATGTTGTCCCAGAGGTCTCTGAGACTGTCCTCAATTCTTTTCATTCTTTTTTCTTTACTCTGCTCTGAGATAGTATTTCCAGTATTTTATTTTCCAGGTCACTTATCCATTCTTCTGCCTCAGTTATTCTGCTATTGATTCCTTCTAGAGAATTTTAAATTTCATTTATTTTGTTGTTCCTCATTGTTTGTTTGCTCTTTAGCTTTTCTAGGTCCTTGTTAAACGTTTCTTGTATTTTCTCCATTTTATTTCCAAGATTTTGGATCATCTTTACCATCATTACTCTCAATTCTTTTTCAGATAGACTGCCTATTTCCTATTCATTTGTTTGGCCTGGTGGGTTTTTACCTTGCTCCTTCATGTGCTGTGTGTTTCTCTGCCTTCTCATTTTGCTTAACTTACTGTGTTTGGGGTCTCCTTTTCGCAGGCTGCAGGTTAGTAGTTCCCGTTGTTTTTAGTGTCTGCCCGCAGTGGGTGAGGTTGGTTCAGTGGCTTGGGTAGGCTTCTTGGTGAAGGGGACTGATGCCTGTGTTCTGGTGGGTGAGGCTGGATCTTGTCTTTCTGGTGGCAGGACCGCATCTGATAGTGTGTTTTGGGGTGTCTGTGGCCTTATTATGATTTTAGGCAGCCTCTCTGCTAATGGATGAGGTTGTGTTCCTGTCTTGCTAGTTGTTTGGAATAGGGTGTCCAGCACTGTAGCTTGCTGGTCATTGAGTGGAGCTGGGTCTTAGCGTTGAGATGGAGATCTCTGGGAGACCTTTTGCCGTTTGATATTATGTGGAGCTGGGAGGTCTCTGGTGGTCCCGTGTCCTGAACTTGGCACTCCCACCTCAGAGGCTCAGGTCTGAGAACAGGCCCAAGCACCAAGACCCTGTCAGCCACATGGCTCAGAAGAATTGGGAGACTGGGATTGACATATATACACTAATATGTAAAAAATGGATAACTAATTAAGAACCTGCTGTATAAAAAAAATAATAAAATTCAAAACAAAAGAATAAAGGAAAAGGAACAGAAATGATAAATAAATAAAACAAATAAAATAATTTTAATAAATTATTAAAGTTAAAAAATTATTAAAATTAAAAAATTTACAAAAAGAGGGCAACCAAACCAATAAACAAATCCACCAATGATAACAAGCACTAAAAACTATACTAAGATAAACAGAAAAATCAGAAATAAGTCAGTCGCAAAAAGCAAACCCCAAGTCTACAGCTGCTCCCAAAATCTACCGCTTCAGTTTTGGGTTGATTCATTGTCTATTCAGGTATTCCACAGATGCAGGGTACCTCAAGTTGATTGTGGGGATTTAATCCAGTGCTCCTGAGGCTAAACGGTGAAATTTCCCTTTTTCTTCTTTGTTCGCACAGCTCCTGGGGTTCAGCTTTGATTTTGTCCCCACCCCTGCATGTAGGTTGCCCTCAGACTTCTGTTCCCGCCCAGACAGGATAGGGTTAAAGCAGTGGCTGGTTAGGGGGCTCTGGCTCACTCGTGCCAGGAGGAATGAGGGGTACTGTAGTTATAACTGGAACTCAGGGCGAGCCTACGGTGGCAGAGGCCAGCGTGACGTTGCAATAGCCTGAGGCGCGCCATGTGCTGTCCTGGGGAAGTTGTCCCTGGATCACAGGACCCTGGCAGTGGCAGGCTGCACAGGCTCCTGGGGAGGTGTGGATAGTGACCTGTGCTTGCACACAGGATTCTTGGTAGCTGCAGCAGCGGCATTAGAGTTTCATGCCCGTCTCTGGTGTCCGAGCTGACAGCCACAGCTCGCATCTGTCTCTGGAGCTCGTTTAGGCAGTGCTCTGAATGCCCTCCCCTCGCACACCCCGAAACAATGGTCTCTTGCCTTTTAGGCAGGTCCAGAGTTTTTCCCGGACTCCCTCCCGGCTTGATGGACATATATATTTTGAGCACCTGCTGTATGCCAAGCCCTGTGCCAAGCACTTACAATTCAGAGATAACGAAGACCTGGCCTCTGGCCTCAAGCAGTTCCTAGTCTAGCAGGCTGGCAGCCTGGTATGCCAGCAACTACAGCGTGATGAAAGCACAGGTGTCTTTAACACAGGCAGCAACTCCAGAGCTCATTTTCCAGCTCTTTGACTCAGTTGGGAAAGTCACTGAACCTCTCTGTGCCTCCCTTTTCTGATATAGAAAATGAGGACAGTGATAATGATCTGAAGTGTATAAAGGGCCCAGAAGAGGGTCTGCTACATGCAGAATGTGCTGGCCGTTACTGTTGTTGTTGTAATAGAAGAGACACACAGTCTAGGCTCCATCTCCTCACCCACCACCACCAAGGGCAAGGTTTTGGGAAGGCTTGGTGAGCTGTGTCGTCAAGGATCGGGCAATTGGTCAAGTGGAGAAGGTAGGAGGAAGAGGGAATAGCATGGGAGAAGCAGAGGCATTAAAGTCATCTGGCTTGGGGTTGGGTCTCTAACTGCTCCATAAATAGACATGCACTTCTTCTTCCCATTTGAGCCCTGCTCCCCCTTATTTGCAGAGAACCCAGTGCTGCCTGTGCCTGGGCCTATGGGGCTTCTCTGGTGCAGATTAGGTGGTTCTTGGTTTTGCTCATTGCTAGGCTAGAATCCAGTTTCCTTGGGTTTGCTTGTTGATTACCAACTGGTTGTCTGCTTGCAGGTTTCCAAAAGTTTATTGCTATTGACTCTTTATCTATCCTCTTTACCTTTGGGGTTTATACTTTTAAAAAAATCATATACTGGTGTTTTAGTGGGGTTTCAGGAAGGAACAGAGATAAAAATGCATATATCCAATCCAACATCTTGAACTGGAAATCCTAAAATCTTTTAATTCCCTCTCTTGATCCATCCTAGTTTGTGTCATCATTTCTTAGGAAGAAGATCCCACCAGACTTCTATTAGCTGACCCTACTTCTAGCCTCTTCCCATACAAAGCTCTGTTCTAGGTTGCAAATCTTATTACATTGTCCCAGTCTCTAGGACAGCATTGACCATAGAAATAGTGTAAGCCACATGTGTAATTTTAAATTTTCTAGAGTCCTCGTTAAAAAAAATAAAAAGAAGCACGTCAAATTAACTTTAATAATGTAGCTTATTTAACCTGATACATCTAAAATATTATCACTATAAGAAAATTATTGATGAGATCTTTTTTTTTTTTTTTTTTGCGGTACGCGGGCCTCTCACTGTTGTGGCCCCTCCCGTTGCGGAGCACAGGCTCCAGACACACAGGCTCAGCGGCCATGGCTCACGGGCCCAGCCGCTCCACAGCATGTGGGATCTTCCCAGACCGGGGCATGAACCCGCGTCCCCTGCATCGGCAGGCAGACTCTCAACCACTGCGCCACCAGGGAAGCCCTGATGAGATCTTTTACATTCTTATTTTCAACATAAAATGTGTATTTTACACTTACAGCACACATCAATTTGAAAGGTAAGTTTTCATCGGAATACTTGATCTATGTTTAGATTTCATAAAATCTACAATTAAAAAGTAGATCCACATACCCATGTTGTTCCAAAATATGTAAAAGCTTCCCAATACCAGAGTATGCATTTTTAAATAAATTAATTTACATTAAAAATTTAATTCCTCAGTTACATGAACCACATTTCAAGTGCTAATAGTGCCATGTGGCTAGAGGCTACTGTATTCGAGAGCACAGTGCTAGCATCTCTGAACTAAGGGACACCAAGTCCAGTTGACACCAGGGCCACCATACTAAAAACAAAGGAATTAAAAGGACTGTTTGTCAATATACTGGATGTTAAGACTTTCAGCCTTCTCCTCCGAATGGACCCCAGTGATTGCTGTTGAGCCAGGCTCAGGCAGGAAACTGGAAGATTCTCCAGGCAGGAAACTGGAAGATTCTCCTCCAGGAAATCTGACCAGTCCAAGAGGAAGGGCCAAACCTATGATATCAAGGGATCCAACTAAACAGTCTAGCAAAATTGTCCTATATTGAGGCCCAGAGTCCCAACCATGAACAGATAGACAAATGCAGACGAAAAAGGACCCCCAAACATGTGAGGAATGCCTCTACCCTGAGACAGACTGAACCACATGGGAGAAAGCAGCTTGAGGGAAAGCGAATGTATAGGAAAACGAAAACATCCAGATATCTAATGATAACAACCCTAGAGAAGCATGTGAAGATTTCGAAACCACTAAATTAAAACAGGATACTATTTAAAAGTAATTTTCAGAAAACAAACAACAAGGGCCCTTGGAAATTAGCAGAAACCTGTGAGCAGAAATGAAAGCTTCAATACAAGGGCCAGAAGATATAACTGAGAAAATGTCCCACAAATTACAGTGTAAAGATAAGGAGATGAAAAATGAGAAAGAGAAGATTAAAACATTAGAGGATTAACTCAGAAGATCCAGTAGCTGAAATATAGAATGCTAGACATAAAGAGGAGAAAATGGTGGGGAGGGAAACATTTAAAAAAAATTTTTTTTTTCAGGAAAATACCCTGGAGCCAAAGGACATGAGTTTCCATAATAAAAGGTCCCATTCAGTACCTAGCAAAATGAATAAAAATAGGGTCACTCTAAGGCATAGAAGGGAAATTTCAGAACCCTGGAGCCAAACAAAATATCCTAAAAGTTTTCAGAAAGGGGTAAAAAAAAAAAGTTTACAAATAATGCATCAAAATATGATTTACATGAAATTTCCCACTGATAACTCTGAAATCTAGAAGAAGATTAAGCAAAGCCATCCAATAACTGAGGGAAAATTATTTTCAACTCAGAATTCTATACTTATTCAAAATATCAAATAAGTGTAATAAAAGTAGAACAAAAACACTTAAAGACTTACCACATAAAAAAAAAAAAAAACTGCCTCCCATGAACCCTTTCTCAGAAAGTTACTGGAGGATACGCTCTACCAAAATGAGGAAATAAATGAAGAAAGATGACAAGAGATCCAACAGGGGACCTGGTACAAGTGAGAGGCCAAGGGACTCTTAGGACGCAGTGAAGAGTGATGGAGTATGGTCTCTGTGCAGCAGGCAGAGAGGTCAGCAAGCCAGCTTGGAGTTGGTCAGAAACTTCATACTTCTTCAAGAAGACAATGATGAACTGAGACAGAAAGACAAGAGTACAGCCATTTTGGAAAAGGACCGGGGAAGAGCCTTGGGCAAAACAGGCCTTGCAAGCTAAAGAACAAAGGCGCTGGGGGCCTGAGTCCCAGAGACAAAAAGCGGGCTCACAGGAATAAAAGATTAACTTCATCTCTGTTACACTAACAGTATACCTAGTTGCCATAAGACAAGAAGCTCAACTATAAATTTTAATCTTATCTGTTTCTGAGCTTTCTTGCAGAAAATTCTCATTCATTTCTTTCCCCTCACAGAAGCACTCTCAATTCCTAATAGCCACCATGGAGCCTCTGCTGCTGATCAAAGAAGTTTGATGACCTCTGGAAATTATCAATGATCATGAGACAAACCCTCCCTTTTGTTTTGCAGCTTACCCCTTCTACTCAGGGAGCGGGCACTTTTTTTTTCCACCTTCTCCCTTATGCACAAGCAATCTCTTTTAATAAAAAACTTTGTGTGCCTAAGCTTCTTGTGGAAGCACTATTCATTTCTATGGTGTTGCTGTTCCAAGAATCTGGAAAGGGACCAGTAACAGAAACACCTTGTATGTTTGAACATACTGAGAGGAGATTTAGACATCTGGGAGAGGGGTTAGGGGTTGAGTGAGTGATGAGTACAAAGAAAAGTATGGAAAAAAATTTAATGGAAGATAATTATAAATTCCCCAGAGATCAAAAAGTTGTGCAAGAAAGGACAAGTAATAACTAAGCTGCAAATAAAATTACATAGTCATAATCTTGATCAAACCGAAATTATCATATGATTATAAAGGGAAGATGGGGAGTTGCAGAAGTGTGTGGTGTGTGTACATGAGGGTGAAAAAAAACTAAATTCTCAGCATAGAGGAAGCAACAGATGAGACTAAAACTGAACTACCAAGAAGTAGCAGTATGAATAGAAAATTCAGAGATAGAGGTAAATACCAAAATAACCACAAAACGAGATGTGACTTGACACGGTGGAGTGAACTGGGGTGGGGACAGCGGTATTTTTTAAAGGACCTGTAGAATTACCTGACTCTTTAAACTACAGTCACATTTAACTTCGATAAGAATTAAAACTTTAAACAAGAGAACTATTTAGACACGAGGATAGATAGAATTTTCTAATTTCAAGAAGGAAAAAGAAAGAGGAGAATATTAGTCAGCTTGTGATGCCATAGCAAAATACCATAGACTGGACATCTTAACCAACAGGAACTTAACCTTGGCAGCTCTGGAGACTAGAAGTCTAAGATCAAGTTCCCCTAGGGTCAGTTCCTGGTGAAGGCTCTCCTCCTGGCTTGCCACCTTCTCACTGTGTCTTCATAGGTCCTCTTCTTATAAGGCCACAGTCCAATCTGATTAGGGCCCCACTCTTATGTCCTCATTTAACCTTGATAACCTCCTAAAGACCCCATCTCCAGATACAGTCATATTGGGGGTTAGGATTTCAACATTTGAATTTGTAGGGGGGCACAGTTCAGTCTACAGCAAGGAGTCAGGACTGATTACGTTGTTTGAGTAGCTGAAAGGACGGGATGTTACCAGAAAGATACAAAGTGCAGGTGGGGGAAGGGACAGATGGCTAGTCAATTGGTGATGGCAAATTCCATCTTAGGCTAAGTCAGCAGTGCTGGTGGGACACCTGAGAGGAGCCATCCTGTTGATGATTGTACATAGGAGTCCAGAGCTCAAGGTTCAGGTCAGAGCTGGAGACAGTATTTACAGAGAATAGTTAAAACCACAGAATTTCTGGGAATGGAGTGGGGTTAAGAGGAAAGAGAAGGCAAACTCAGACCCCTAAAGACCACCAACACTTAAAGGTCAGTGAGTCTCATGAAGAGGAGACCTTAAGGAAACTGAGGATGTGATCAATAGTTAAATGCGCCAGAGAGACCCAAGTAGATAAGGATCGAAAACTATGCACTTTGTTTGATGGTGAGGACACTGGTAGGTCACCCAGAGCAGGTTGAGTGGGTTGGTGGGGACAGAAGCCATGCTACCCTAAGTTGAGGAGCAAACTGGAAATGAGTGGACGGGGCATGAGAAGACAGTAGAGCACTCTTTCCAGATGTTTGGCTGTGAAGGAAAAGAGAGAGTTAGGGTGAAGGTATGGCTTCAAGCCCAATGGTCATGTGCTTAGGAGGAAAGCCAGGAGGGAGAGAAGTTATGGAAGAGAAAAGTGGTAGCTGAGAGAGTGGGGCTACAGTGGATATGAGAGGGGGAGGGACACAAAGCCATGGTGATGGGATAAGTCTTAGGAAGAGCATGCCTCTATAGGAATGGGAGAGAGTAGGAGAGAAGGGCAAAGGGGGGTACCGTAGGAGAAAAGGATAAAACATAGAGGCTGGATCATCCCCACAATTTAATCTCTTTCGAGTACTTCTCCCAGGAGTTACTAAGAACACTTTGTCACCCGCTATGGTGTATTTTTGCTCCTGCCACATCCATCCTTTCCCCATCTTGCTAGTTTGTGCTCCAGCCCCCTTGTATTTCCTTTTCCTGCCCCTCTTGCCTGTCATTAATACGGTCTTTGCTGAGCCTCCACTTCCACCATGACCAGCCTCATAGCACAGGACAAGCATAAAGGCAACAGAGGGAGGCTGGGACTGAGGTGCCCAGGTCCAAGCACCCAATACCCAGCTAATGAGCCCTCCAGGAGGTACAAGGAAACACAGCTAGAGGCATAGCTGTCCTTCAGAGAGATGCCTCCCTGGCAGGTGAGGATGATCTGTCACCTTCCTCAACATCAGCCTCATAGATTAAGGAGATGGAAGAGTGCAGGGGAGGTTCAGCCCACCAAGACACGAGTCTTTCATCAGATCCCTGGTCATTTCCACCACTTTCAGATGAAATACAAAATATTCTCAGACCCACAAGGTTGTACTTTCAGTATTCATTGACTGAGAAAACACAGTTCAAAAGGCTTCCCTGAACCTACTACTGTCTTTAAGTTTTTTTCACAAGAGCATCTACAGATTTGCAACATATGTGAATATATAATTTCAAGATATACCTGTCTATAAGCAACGCTTGGTGACTGTATGGATCTGTGGAACTCTTTGCAATAAATCTACTTTTTCCCAGCCACCAGGGTCCAAATTTCACTTGTTGGTAAAGATTGATCCAGATTATGTCGGAGTCTGGGGGGAGGTGGGGGGTTGGAGGGAATACTCTGCCATGGTAGAGGGGTACCTGCATGAGATCAAACCAGAGATCAGCAAGATCAGGGAATGAAAATCCTCCCAGAGCCAAGATTCTATGGGAAGATGGAGTTCTAAGTGTCTTCATCTCCTGTGTGAAGTCTGCCATCCATGCCTGCAGGCGCCGAAGAGTAATATCTAAATAAGTGTGTGACTCTCCACATCTAAATGAATGTGTAGAGATCACTAGAGTGAAAAACTGTTTAAATTAGTAACTGTGTCAGTTATTATTTGCATCAATGTTCTCTCCTCAGTCTTATGATAATTATCCTTGTCCCTCTATCTCCACCTACTCGATTTTGCAATCCATTATGTACCAGGCTAGATGCTATGTACATCATATATGCCATCTCATTTAATCTTGACAACACCTTCATGGAGTAGGTATTATTATCTTCATCTTACAGATGTGGAAACTGAGGATCAGAGAGGTCGACTGTTTTGCCCAAGGTCACATAGCCAATAACTGATGCAGTTAGAATCCAAACCCAGATTCTGGATGGTACAAATTCTCTTTTCACTACAGGATGTCACGTTCTTTCCCTCTGAACTACAGAAATTGTATTGAGAGACAGAGTAGAGGTAGGAGTGGTAGTCATTTTTTAAACTTCTAGGCAGAAGGAACTCCTCCTAATGGCATTTCCATAATTAGAATGCATTTTTTCTGATAGTTATAATTCAGGCAATTGCAGTGACATTGAGCTGAAACCTGGCATGCAAGATGTTCATTTCTCTTAAAAGTTCACTTTTAATTGGCCCCAGTTCTTTCCAAGTCTGGAAGAAATACAGAACGTGTACTTCTGACGTTTCCAATGTTGAAGGCTGTTTGACACAGGGACTCAGTCCCTGGAGTTTTACTGAATTTCCTGGTAAGAGAGGGAGGAACCAGTGAAAGGCAGACAAAAAGCAAAGGAGGGAGGGAGAAAAGGAGGGGCCTGGTCGGAGCACACTATTCCCAAAGGGACTCCAGAATCTGGAGTACATTCTGTAAACCACATGGAGTAGGAAAATACCCTTCAAGGAGACCACACTCCCTCACTCCCCACAGATCTCTGGGGACACATGGGCTATAGCCATGATGTCCCAGTTTATCAGTTTGGACAGTCCTTACTGGGTCTTCTACCATGAGAAAGCGGGCACCCTCAAGAGAAGCTGGACTGTGTTCAGTCAAGTGAGAAAAGAATTAAATAAGACTGTTCTAGAATTCTCAGTGCGCTTCTGGGATTAAGGAATAGCCCAAATCCCGAAGAGTTCTAGAAAACCAAGGAACCAGAATAGTGTCGTGGGGAGAACATAGGATGAAGTGGAGCCAGAAGATGTAGATTTAAGTCCCAGACCTGCTCCACTACTTGCTATCTATGTAAACTCCTTGAGTCTCAACTTTCTGGACCAAAAAAAATTGAGTTAATAATCCCAAGATTATTGTGAGGACTAAATGTGGCGTTACATCTAGCCTAGTTCCAACTACTGTTTCTTACTATGGCAAACTAGATATTCTGACAAACCCTCCACTAGGCTAAATAGTCTGGAAATAAACGAGTCAGGAAGAAAGTAAAAAATTCTCAGGGGCCAAAAATAGGGTAAAGACGGAGACCTAAGAGGACACTGAAACCAACTCTCCCTGGAGGGCATTTGGTGAACCCAGATGACCCTGAGCTTCAGTATCCATGACCCAGTAGTTTACAGGGAACAAGAGACAAATGTTATGGGCCATCCAAAGTGGGGAGTCTAACAAGAGAACCACTGTCCCCTGCAGAAAGCTAGGAATTCAAAAGACTGTGTCCTCAAAGGGTAAAGTAGAAGTAACACCCCACCAGAGGGGGCAGTAAAGAAAACTGACTGACTACCTCAGCCCTTGAATTCTAGGTGGAGAAGACAAAAATTTCTGAGAACTGTAACTACAAACCCAGGTTAGAATTGGGATTTGAAGCTCCAATTGTTATTACCTGAACTGTCCACAAAACCTCAAGCTAAGACTGTCACTTAGCTTGTTTATATATATAAAACAGATAATCAACAAGGACCTACTGTATAGCACAGGGAACTATACTCAGTATTCTGTAATAACCTAAATGGGAAAAGAATTTTAAAAATAATAGACATATGTATATGTGTAACTGAATCACTTGCTGTACACCTGAAACTAACACAACATTGTAAATCAACTATACTCCAATATAAAATAAAAATTAAAAAAAAAAAAGAAAGAGAGAGGTCCCTGTTTAATAGTGTCGCCAGGAGCCTGTCAGAAACAAACAAACCGAGCTTCCCTGGTGGCGCAGTGGTTGAGAGTCCGCCTGCCGATGCGGGGGACACGGGTTTGTGCCCCGGTCCGGGAAGATCCCACATGCCGCGGAGCGGCTGGGCCCGTGAGCTATGACCGCTAAGCCTGCGCGTCCGGAGCCTGTGCTCCACAATGGGAGAGACCACAACAGTGAGAGGCCCGCAAAAAAAAAAAAAAAAAAAAAGAAACAAACAAACCCTTTCTGAAGCAACTCGTCTTCAATCAAGTCCTCAAATAATTCCTATAGATAAAGTTCCAGGGAAAGTGTAATTATACTCAAAAAAGCTTAACACACAAGGAAATATGACACCATGAGTAAAACAGCATCCACCTCATCATACTCATAACAACTTCAGATATTAGAATTAACACGCACAAAATTTTTATTGTTTGATATGCTTAGAAATAAAAGGAGGACTCAACATAAGAGTAGGGAGAGCTATCAACATGACCATATACAGATTGAAAAAGAATCAAATACACCATCTACAAACAAAACAATGTAATAGTTGAAATCAAAAGTCAATCAATAGATGTAACATCATTAGACACACTTAATGAGAGATTTCATCAAAGCTAAAGCAAATCTGAAAAAAAAAAATTACCCAAATGCAGCGTAGAAGTAAAAAAACTTTCTGAATATATGAAAGAGAGGTTAAGAGACATGGAGGCTAAAGTGAGAAGTTCTAACTTACATCTAACCGAAGCTTCAAAAGGAGAGGAGAGAGAGGTAGGGGAGAAGCATTATTTGAAGATCTGGTGGCTGAGACTTCTTCAAAACTAAAAAGACATTGATCCTAAGATTCAGCAAATTCCAAGCAGAATAATTAAAACAAAATCCACTTCTAGACATAATGATTCTGCAAAACAACAAAGGCAAAGAAAAAAACTTTAAAATAACCAGGAAAAAAAAAAGACAAAAAACAATCAAACTGACAGGTGACTTCTCAATTAAAGCCAAAAGACAGTGGAATGATATTTTCAAGTGCGGAGAAAAAAATAAATTGTACACCCAGCAAAATTTTTATCAAGAATGGGGGTGAAACTTTCAGATGAAAATTGATACACGTGTCATCAAAAGACCTTCACAGTGCCAGTTATCAATTTATTGTTTGTCAGCTCCAAATTTCATCCTTCTGCTCTACAAAAGTGGAGATGAGCTCTTTAAATACTTTTCTTTTGCCGGCTGGCATCTTATTAAGCTTTGTCAATAGAGGGCACTGGAGAGATATTGCAGGGGAGTTTTTCTTCCTGGTTCCAGTTCTTAACCTTTCATAAATACAGTATATATAAGACAAATATATATAGTAGTAGTAAAGAATATAGGAATAGCAGGCACAGGAAACAGGCTATATTACTATATTCTCTTTGCTACTTATTACCCAATCCCTTATTACTCTAGTCCCCATTATAGTTAATAATTCTTTATATTAAACTTTCCCTGCTCAAATTACTGTGTGGTTTCTCTCTCCTGATTGGACCCAGATTAATATCTGCACTAAAGGGCATGCTTAACTCAGTAGAATAGTGATCACAGATAGAAGGTCTGAGATGCAATAGGACTGATAACCCAAGGAGGTGGTAACTATGGGTCAGTCTGAAAAATACACATTCATTTCCTTCTTCATCTTCTTAAGCCTGGCACCTCTAAAGCAAATCTCTTAAGAACGTCTCCCCCTCAAGAAAAGCCAGAATTTGTGGTTTGATGAAAGCATGAGCGTTGGAGTCAGACAGAGCAGGTGTAAATTACAGTTCTGCCACTTGCCAGCTTTGTGACCTCAGAGAAATTTCTTAACCTCTTTAAGCCTGTTTCCTCTTCTGAAAACTGAGATAATGATGACTCACACATGTGCCATGAAACTTAACTGAGATAACCCATATGAAAATGTCCAGAACATAGCAGCTTCTCTATTTCTTTTGAAGAAACCATTTACAGACACTTTCCCCCAGAAATCCCTGAATCCCTCTCCTGGTCATAGAGCTTTCTTTCCTCCAGCGGACTTCCATGCTCTTGAAAGAGCATCTTCATTAGTTGATGTCTGTGCATGGCTCAGGAGAAGAAAAGTGCCGAGCCAGCGCTTTCTACCACCTGGTTCTCTTCCCTACCTAATGAACTTCTAAATCTTTAAATCTGAGCCTCGGGTATCTAGCCCTCACGCTGTAATTAGATCCAGGAGAGACCGACTGTCCTGAGCCAAGGACGAAGTGGCAAAGCAGGGTAAATGCTTCTACATTCTCTAAGGATATTTGCTGTGCTGTGAGTTTTGAGTCAGCCCATCTTTGCTGGCACTGACTGAGCCATAGTATTAGTTAATATACAGGGATGGTGGAGAAGGGAGAAGAAGTTTGACATCAAGATTCTGCCCCAAGTCCACACCATAATCTGGGTATCAGCCAGCTGTGCCCACCTACCACGTGTTTGACTGTAGCTGGTCTGAGTGGATGCCAACTGGACCCTGCACTATTCAGTCATTCAGCCACTCAGTCACCACTCTGTCAGTGACACAAACAGCATTCTGTGTGCAAAGCCCAGCATGAGGACCTGCACCAAACAAATGGAAACTTACACAGGGCTCATTCAAAAAAGAACAAGGTGAACTCACAGTTTCACAATCTTAGCATTAGAAAGGCCTCAGGAGTGGTCTAGTGCCTCCTCCTTCCCAACCCAGGACTTTCAGCATCTGATGGAATGTTTCCAAGGATGGGGAATTCACATTCTCCAGGGTAGGGTCTCCCATGAGAGGAGAGACGAGCTTAGAAAATTCTTCTGTGCTTGCAGCTGAGAATTTCTTCCACGAATAAGAGTGTATGATGCCAACCCCAAAATAGCAGGGCTGGTGTCTGAACTACCAGGGGTGATTGGAGTGTCGCAGGACTGGCAGCCAGAGGATAGTCTTTAGCGATTGCTTCATGGCTGGGACCTCCCACTGATGTCTTCTGAATCAAAAAGCCTCTCCCCAGACAGGGGAATTTCCACTTCTGGGAAGAGACTGAACATATTTTTCCCTATTCCTCCTGCTAAGTATAACAAAAAGCCCTTGATACTATATTCAAAAACCTGAGAAGCATCTGAAAAATGGAGATAAGTAGGCAGATCAGCTAGAGACCATGGAACCAAGGAATGAGATAGTGATGAGTTGCCTGGGTTTTATTTTTGCTTCCTATATCCTAGACATGGTGCTAAAGAAACCAGCAGCCTGAAAATGCCAGGAGCTGCAGACCAAAAAAGCTCCAACAGAAGCCTGCTCTCTCTAGCCAAAGAACCAGAAAAGGAGCAGCCTGGTAAGACAGAAAAGTTTTACTCAGTAACTACTCTACTCCCACAAACACCACATAAAAAATCTGTAGCCTCATCCCCATCTATGCCAGCAAAGCTGAGTGAGGAGCCCAGATTTCCATTCTGGTGAGGCCATGATGAGGCACCCTAACAACCCAGTTAGGTGGTGTCAACGAAGGACAAGTAGGAAGCTGAGACTTACATCCCTGCAGCAGTAATGAGGCCAACCACTCCCCTCCTGCAGTCTGGATGAAGTGCCAGACCTTCATCCCCATCTGGCAGTAGTGAGGCAACCTTCCACTCCTCACTGCAGTGGTGTTGCCAGGGCCCTAGTGGAGAGTCACCACCTCCCATCAGTAACGGGGCCACCCCCGATAGTGTCAACAGAGGTTGAGTGAGGAATCTGCACTGCTGCTATCACCTAGCAGTAATGAGGCAGCAACCCTCCTCCCCTTGTCAGAGCTGTGTCAGAGAAAACCAAACAAAACAGGAGGTTTGAACATGATCCAGGGTCTTATAACATAATACAAAAATGTCCAGGTTTCAGACAAACATTTCTTCTCATATCAAAAACCAGAAAAATCTCAAATTGGATAAAAAATACAATCAAAAATGCCAACCCCAAGATGAAAGAAATGTTAAAATTATTTGACAAAGATCTTAAAGTAGCTTAGAAAAAATGCTTCCATGAACAATGACAAACATGCTTGAAACAAATGAAAAAATTGGAAAGCCTCAGCAAAGAAAGAGAAAGTTTCAGCAAGGATATAAAAAATATAAAGGAGAACTAAATTGAAATTTTAAAACTGAAAATACAATAACCAAAATACAAAGCTCTGTGGATGAGCTCAACAGAAGAATGAAGGGAATGGAGGGGGAAAAAAAATCAGTGAACTGGAAGCTAGAACAATAGAAACTACTCAGTCTGAACAACAGAGAGAAAATAGACTGAAAAAAAGGAACAAAGCTTCGGGGACGTGTAAGACCATGACAAAACATCTAATATTCATGTCACTGGGTCCCAGAGGGAGAAGAAAAAGAGGGCAGGTATGAAAAAGAATTCAGAGAAATAAAAGCTGAAAACTTTTTAAACTTGGCAAACTAGATAAACCTAGAGATTCAAGAAACTAAGGGAATCCCACATAAGAGAAACCTAAAGAAATTCCAACATATCATATCATAGTTAACATTCTAAAAACTAAAGACAAAAAAAGTTTTTTTGAAAGAAGCAAGAGAAAAACATTCTACCTATATGGAAAAAAAAAATTAAATGACAGCAGATGTCTCATTTAAACTATGAGCACTGGAGAGTTCTCACAAACATTTAAAGAATAAGACCAATTCTACACCATCTCTTCCAAGAAATAGAAGAGGAAGGAATGCTTCCCAATTCATTTTATGAAGTTAAGATTACCCTCATATCAAAACCAGAAGAAAACCGTACAAAAAAGAAAACTACAGACCAATATCCCTCATGAATTCAGACAAAAATCCTTAACAAAATGTTAGCAAATAGAGTTTGGCAATATATAAGAAGAATCATACCATGACCAAGTGGAGTTTATTCTAGGGATGCAAGGTTCACTCAATATTCAAAAATCAATCAATTTAATCTACTATATTAACAGGCAAAATTTTTTAAATCACATGATCATGTCAATCAATGCAGACAAAGCATTAGACAAAATTCAGCACCCATTCATAATTTTAAAAAAAACCCTCAGGAAAATAGAAACAGAGGGGAACTTCCTCAACTTGATAAAGAGCATTTATAAAAGACCTACAGCTAACATTATATTTAATGGTGAAAAACTGAATGCTTTCTCCTTAAGATCAGAAACAAGTCAAGAATGTTCACTTCTCACTACTCTTATTCAACATAAGAATATGAAAGGCAGTGGTGGTATGATGAATTGGGAAATTGGGATTGACATATATACGCTAATATGTATAAAATGGATAACTGATAAGAACCTGCTGTATAAAAAAATAAATAAAATTAAATTAAAAAATTTAAAAAAGAACAGATGAAAAATGAATATTAAAGATTATGCTTAAAAAAAAGAATACGAAAGGCAACACTGGAAGTTCTGGCCAATACAATAAGGCAAGAAAAGAAAAGGCATGCAGATCAGAAAGAAAGAAATAAAACTGTCCCTATTTGCAGATGACGTGATTGTCTATGTAGAAAATCCCAAGGCATCTACAAACTGGCCAAAAAGTTTGTTCGGGTTTTTTCCATAAGATGTTACAGAAAAACCCAAACGAACTTTTTGGCCAACCCAATTATTCCTAGAACTAATAAACGAATTTAACAAGGTCACAGGATACATGAACACACAAAAATCATTGTGTTTCTATGTACTAGCAATGAACACATGCACATGGAAATTTAAAATACTAAGTCCCTCCAAAAATGAAATATTTAGGTGTAAATCTAACAAAAGTCAAGATGTATATGCTGAAAACTACACAATACTGAGCAAAGAAACCAAAGAGGAATTAAATAAACAGAGAAACGTTTCACACTCATGGACTGGAAGACTCAACATAGCAAAAATGTCAATTCTCTCCCAATTGATATACAGGTCTAATGCAATTCTTACCAAAATCCCAGAGAGAGTTTTTTGTAGATATAGACAAGATTATTCTAAAATTTATATGGAAAGGTAAAAGAACAAGAATAGCTAAAAAGAGTTTTGAAAAAGGATACAGCAAAAGAAATCAATGCATGCAATTTCAAGACTTAAGACACTAATCAGGGTTCTGTGGTATTAGCAGAAGGATAGGCACAGTGATCGATGGAACAGAAAAGAGAACCCAGAAACAGACCCCCACAAATATGCCGAATGGATTTTTCACAAAGGTAGAAATGCAATCCAATGAATGAAAGATTACACCGCAACTAAGAGTAGCCCCCGCTCACAGCAACTAGAGAAAGCCCGTGCACAGCAACAAAGACCCAACGCAGCCATAAATAAATAAATTTACTTATTTATTTATTTATTTTTTAAAAACAAAGAAAAAATAAGCTACAGACAGGGAGAAAATATTTGCCGGCCACTTATTCAACAAAGAACTATATTCAGAATATATAAAGAACTCTCAAAACTCAACAGTATAATAAAAAACAACCCAATTAGAAAATGGGCAGAGGAAAGGGAAAAGTCATGTCATCAAAGAGAATATACAGATGGCAACTAAGCACGTGAAAACATGTTCCATCAACGTCATTGCTTACTAGGGAAATGCAAATTAAAACCACAATAAGATATCAAAGTGGTTAAAATAAATAGTGACAATACCAAATGCTGATGAGGAACAAGAATTGTATGGCTCATATGTTGCTGGTAGGAATGTAAAATGGCACAGCCACTCTGGAAACTGTTTCTTTTAAAAGCCAGCCTTCAACTACCACACAATCCAGCAGTTGCACTCCTCTGCACTTATCCCAGAGATATAAAGACTTATATTCACACAAGAACCTGTACTTTATAGTAATTTTCTTTACAACAGCCCAAAGCAGAAATGACTTGGACGTCCTTCAATGTGTGAGTGATTAAACAACCTGTACCATGGCATGCTACTCAGCGATAAAAAGGAATAAACTATTGATACACTCAGCAACTCAGATAGATCTCCATAGAATTATGCTGAGTGGGGGAAAAAAACATCAATCCCCAAGGTTTACATACTGTATGATTCTATTTATATAACATCCCTAAAATGACAAATTATAGAAATGGAAAACAGGTGAACGTTTGCCTCGGTTAAAGAGGGGAGGGGGAAGGAGGGAAGCAAGTGTGGCTGTATAAAGGCAACAGGAGGGATGCTTGTGGTAATGGGTGAAACGTTCTGCATCTTTATTATACCAATATTGATATCCCGGTTTTGAAATTGTACTACAGTTTTGCAAGATGCTGACATTGGGGGAAATGCAGAAAGGGAACAAAGGATCTCTGTATTATTTCTCTGCATGTGAATCTGTAATTATCTCACAATAAAAGTTTAAATTAAAAAAGAAAAGTACCCTCCCCATTTCCAGTAGCCCTTGATTTAGTCATTGCTTGGCCTTTTACACCAAGCTCAAAGCCAGACTGCTGAGAGCCGGAGCCAGGCCTGCCCTCTCAGCATTTCCTCTATGCTGACAGTGAGGTCAAGGGAAGCCTGCTGGCATCAGGCCTATCAGGAAAGACTGACTCTTAAAAGACAGGATTCAGGGAAGGAAGCAAGCAAGCCTAGTATGGGAGCTTGGAGCAGCAGACTGCCTATCCCAATCATTGTCCAATGCCCACCAGAAGGTCACTACGTCCTTGGTGATATGAGACAATGCATCTCCTGGTCACCTGGCCCTGTCCCAGGAGCCAAATGTAAAGTGAGGCCTTAGTTCCTTGGGTCAGTCATTTTTAGGATGTGCCGAGTGGCAGAGAACCTCTGGATTATTCATTTTGTGGCCATCTAACTAAGGCTACAAGCATAGCAACGCTACTCCTCCAAGGAGTAAATTTGTGGAGGTGATCTGATTATGCACAGATATGGTCTCATTCTCTTTCAGTCCCCTGCAGTTCTCCAAAACTCTGCCATCAGGCTTCCCTGGTGGAGCAGTGGTTAAGAATCCACCTGCCAATGCAGGGGACACGGGTTCGAGACCTGGTCCGGGAAGATCCCACATGCCATGGAGCAGCTATGCCCAGGTGCCACAAATACTGAACCTGCGCTCTAGAGACCGCGAGCCACAACTACTGAACCCATGAGCCACAACTACTGAAGGTCGCACGCCTAGAGCCCTTGCTCCACAGCAAGAGAAGCCACCACAATGAGAAGTCTGCACACCACAACGAAGAGTAGCCCCCGCTTGCCGCAACTAGAGAAAGCCTGCGTGCAGCAACAAAGACCCTACACAGCCAAAAATTAATTAATTAATTTTTAAAAAACCAAAACTCTCCCATCACCAGAGTCCCTGAAGCACCTAACACTTTTCCCAGCCATGCATCCTGCTGGTGTATTTTAGCAGAAGTGAGTCTAATGTGGATCTTAACCTGGAGGCTGAAGGAGTCTGTCTCTGCAGGTCATGGATGCTAGAAGCTGCTCCTCAGCGAAAGTCTACTGACCTTTGGTGACACCTGGACCCGAGTCAGAACACCCCTGGATTGTTGTGGGAAGTTTGGGATGCAATAGCTTGAGTGGAAGATTGGCAGGCAGCTGTGTGTCTGGAAAGGGTGGAAACTGGAGAAATCTGAAAGAACTGCAGCTACCCAGCCTGGAGAGGAGGTGGCTGGGGTCATGGCTGCTGCCTTCAGAAATCTGGGGGCCGTCATGGAGAAGGGGAGCTACGCTCTGTGTTACTCCCTGAGTGACAGCAGGTGGGATAGCATTAAAGAAACTACAAACAAACCCATTTTATTTTCTGGAGCTTCGCAGTGGCGGAATGGACTGCCTGGGGCCGTAGCAAGCTCTCGAAGCCTATGGAGATGTTAGGGCTGATGGCCCTTTGAAAGGAATGTTGCGAGGCTAGAATCTCAGATGATTTAAAGACTTTCAGAAGAGGGGCTGGACCAGAATAGATAACTCTATGGATCCTTGAAGCACTAATTCTGATTGCAAGCATCCAGGCCTGTTAGAGATCAGGCCTGTTAGGGAGTCAGGATCCATGCTGCAGGGGCGGGGGTGGGGGTGGGGGGCGTCTTCACCAGGGACCATGCAAACGCTGAGTTTCCAACCCCAGCAAATTCCTGGGGTCAGATTCCTGCTTTCTCAGGAGTCAGATATCATATTGAAAACTCCTGAAAGAGGAGGAAACCTCACCTGTGGAGAGCTCAGGGCGTTCTCCCAGAGAACACAGCTACCTGGGAAGCAATAAAGTGTTCTGAGTAAAGAACCAAGTGCCGTCAGGGAAAAGCTCCTGGGAGCTCCACTCAGCATCAACAGCTCAGCTAACCCCAAGCCCAGTCTGAACCACACTGGCCTGAGCAGAGGCCACCTTATAAACACACCTGCAAGACCCATGTGCTGACCTGCTAGTCCATCCTCCTACACCTGCTGTCCAGCTGGTCTTTGCTTTAAATCTGAAGTCAGCAAAGTTTTTCTATAAAGAGCCTGATGAGAAATATTTTAGATTGCCTGGGCCATATCGTCTCTGTGGTTGCAAATACTCAGCTCTCAGGTTGTAGCATGAAAGCAGCCAGAGACAGCCTGCAAATGAACGTGACTGTGTTCCAATAAAACTTTGTGTAGGAAAACTGGTGATGGGCCAGATTTGGCCCATAGGCCGTAGTTTGTCCACCCCCGATATCAACTCATGACTACCTGAGCCTGGCAGGCTGGATTCTCGCTGATTCTGAGTTACATCCATCAAAGAGCCCTTCCCCTCTGTGCCTGGCCCATTCTCCCAGCCTCCTCCAGGACTTTTGCTTCCTTTGCGGTGGGCCAAGGCCAAAGAACCCACCCCTGGGTACCTCCAGTCTCCCATGCCACTCCCTGCCTCTTGCTGTATTCTCTAAGACACAAAATGTCTTGCAATTGTCCCAAGTTCCCCTCCCTGCCCTTGCTCATGCCATGCCCTCTACCTGGACTGCTCTACCTCCCCCTCTTCACCAGCTGCTTCTTCAACCCTTCAAAAGCAGCTCAGCCATCTGATCTTTTGGAAGGCTTCTCTGTACCACCCTCCATCACTCTGCAGCCCATGCTGAGCTAGAGGCCCCTTCCTTTCCACTCCTGTAATACTCCATGATTTCGCAACTGTTTGAAAATTATCCATTTGTTGGTCTGATTCTCTAATTAGGCTGGGGATTCCCAGAGGGCAAGAGTAGTGTCTCACTCATTTATGTGCCACTAGCACCCAGCCCTGGCTCAGAGTAGGTGCCCCATAATGGCTGAGAGAACAGTCAGCTGGAGGAACGAATCACCATGCCTGGCCTTTTGCAGGGAGTCGCCGTGCTCTGCATGCACATTTCCACATCTCCTCACATATTGCCCCAGAGCTTTGTGTAATCATTTTTCCCAAGTCTGACTCTCATTTCCATCCCTACCCACTCTGCCTGTCTAATGTTTTCACACTCGGTTCTCTCCTTGGAAGATGGAAACTGCACACTTCATCCCCCTTCGTCTCGGGACTTCGTGAATGCCCCACACCCTGCACCTCAGCCCCTCCTCAGAGGTGAGCATTTCTCTAGCAGAAATGATCAGGAGTTGAGGCATTTCACCTGAGAATTAATAAGAAGTTTTCAAACCTGAAAACATCATCACCATTAGAAGATGCTCTGGGTTTGGTTGGTAGCCAGAGGAGCCTGTGGTTGCCAAGAGGTTGGCAATGTAAGAAGAAGGAAAATCCAAGCCCAGATTCCAGCCAGAGAGGCACAAGGAGGGGGTGAAGGGGAGGGGAGAGAAACCGTGAGTCACAGCCAGTGGCAAAGCTGAAGACCCTGCCTTCACCAGCCCCTCCTGGCTGTACACTCAAGTCAAACATCAGTACATTCGGCCTGGTCAGTCTTTAAAGTTTCCCTGTACCAGGATGGGGAGAAGGTCGGAAGTTTCAGTTCCATTAGCAGGGTTGCGGGTGGGGCACCAAGAGAGACCTGGACCTCCACGTTCTCATAAACTTATTGACTCCCCCAAGCCCCTATCATGTTGACCCAGGCCGTAAGACTGGGCTTCTGCCTCTATTTCCCTCCCAGCATGTCAGTCTCTGCTGGTACTGCCTGTGCCCTGAGCCCCAGCCTCCATGATTACAGTATGGCTCCTGACCTAGCTCTGGCCACCATTGCCTCTGGGGTCCAGGATCCCTCCTTCTGCACTCTCTGTCCTTTCCACCCACCTGATACCAGATGCTATACTGATCCTCTCTGAGTCTCACCACTTCATGAGATGCCTACTGCCCCTCCTAGGTCTCCAGATTGTCATGCCGGCCCATGCCAGGCTTACGTGCTCTACACACCCATGGACATTTCATTTGGAAACCTGGCAGCCACCACAGGGACCGACCCAACAGCCCTACCAAGCTCCAGACCTGATCAGCCCTGGCACCTCTTTTGCCCACAGGCCTAGCCCTGCTACACCTTCATAGTCCTCCCACCAAGCTGTCACTCATGTCAGCCAGAGAAGGGGAGGCATGGAGGGAGCCTTCCCCTTAAGGCATTTTAGCTACTGGCACTGGCCCCTCTGGGAGAAGTATAGACTTTGAGCTCTGAGACTGCACCCCTGGAAGCCCATCCCACCTGGTTCCAGGGCTTGAGGCCTCTCCTGGTCAAGCAAGTGGAAAGGTTTGACCATCCCCAGCTCTACCAAAGGCTGAGGGGAGAAAGAAGTCTAGGTCTGCAGGGCAGGGACCCTCACAGGGGCCCAGGAACACCGGCCTGGATGGCCTGGGGGCTCTGGCACTGGAACAGGGTCCTGCCAGGGACAGATTACGCGGAGTGAGCTGCATCCACCTCCCACGAGCTGGGAGCAGCATAGGAAGGTATCAGGGAAAAGGAGAGTGGACAGGAGGTTAGCAAGACCAGGGAGGGAAGCTGCCCTCTCCACCTCCCCCTGACCCAGCTGGGAAATTAGGTCTCATTCCTTCTGACCTAACTTCCCAGCACAGGGCAGTTAGGTCAGAAGGAATGAGAGTCCTAGATCAGAGCCAACCTGCTGAGAGTCAGGCTTTGAATAGCCCCCTCTCCCTGAGCAGTTTCCCAAGGCCTCGCACTGGGCTGGGAGGTTTCAAGCCTGACTCTCATCTTTGGCAAAACCCTTGCCGGTGGGTATACTGTCCTTATCTTTTTTTTTTTTTTTTTCAAGATACTTCTTTTTTTTTTTTGGCCACACCATGCAGCATGAGGGATCTTAGTTCCCCGACCAGGGATCGAACTCGTGCCGCCTGCAGTGGAAGCACAGAGACTTAACCACTGGATCGCCAGGGAATTCCCAAGAGACTGTTTTTTTTTTAACCAGGTCACAACACTAAGCTTCTGGCCCATTCTGTCAATGCACACGCTACAAATGCTTGCTCAGCAGTTGAGAGGCACGCTTTAGTATTGATAGCATGTTTGAAAAGTGAATAAAAATCCATGTAAAACAAATATTCAAATAGCTTCCATAGGAACACAGATAAGTGTGACCCCATCACCTGGTCTTCCACATTGTCACATCTGTGCCAACCCTACTCAAATGGACATCTCAAAACTAGCAGTAATTAAGTTAAATGGTCCTCCCCAAACCCTTAAATCAAGCTAAACTCAAGTTAACAGCTACAGGAATTGTTGAGGGGAAGGAGGCTTAGAGAGGGTACGTGACCTAGGTGACACCACAAGTGATGGGGTCTGGATTTCATGCTGCTCTGCCCCCTTTCCGCAGCGTGACACAACCTCCCTAGGACACACATCCAAGAGGAAGGCAGGGGAAACAGGAGCAGAGCCAGCCCCAGGCGATGGGACTGGTGGGGCTGAGATGAGCGTGTGCCTGGGAGGCGTGGTGCAGGCAGGCCTCCCGCAGAAGCAGCTGCCTCCTGGGAAGCAGGAGACAGAGAGACACCAGGTCTCCACTCGGGCACAAGGGCCCAGTAGGTGGCCAGACTCTGAACAGCTGTATCCAGTGAGTGCTGCTACCCAACAGCAGTGCTTGAGGCCTGACGACTGGGGCCCTGAGTGCCCAGAGGAACAGCCTCCATTTCTCTCCCATGAGCTTTCTCCTCTAGAAGAGTATTCTCCCTCCTCCTGGAGCTCTGAGTTTCCTGGAACAGAATCCAGACTCTGCAGCATCCTCCTTTTGGCAAGGTTTCATCAATTAATCTTTCACCCACATTGATCCACTGAAAAATGACTTCCTCATTATCTATCTTTCAGAGTTTCCACTTGGCAGTCTGAATGGCAAAGTCTGCGGTCAAACTCCAATGCTCTCTGGGCAGGGGGAGGGCCAGGGCTTTGGAGTCAAACAGACCTGCGGGAGAGGCCCAGCTCTGCCACCCTCCAGCTGTGAGACCTTGGGTGAGTTACTTGGTCTCTCGGAACCTCAGTTTCCCCACTTGTAAAACAGCTTAAAAGAACCCCCTTCATTGAGAAGACACACTGCACAATTCATCTGAGATTTTTACAAATGGCTATATAAGGGTAAGATCTGTTTTCATTAGTATTGTTTTTTAACTGGTTCCCAGGCAGACTGAGGCTGGCCTCTAGCTTTTAGGCCTCAGAGAAGCGAAGTTGAGGGCACAGTCTTGATGGGTGTCCCTAAATGCTCCCCATCACTCCACTGGCCAAAGAAGTCACAGCTTACACTGCAAGGCAAAAGCCCAGATGTAATGGAGACTCGACGTGAAAGCCAAGAAACGGGTGCTTGTTTCAACTGCAGAAATAAAGACATAGGGTGGTGTGCTCTGAAACACATCCATTGCCCCTCTCCAGACCAGCCAAAGCCTGGGAAGCGTTGCTTGGTGCCATTTCAGAAGTTTCGGGCTGTGGCTTTCCCTATGGGACATTGGCTTCCTTTGCCCTCTGTCCATGCACAAAGGAAAAGGGCATTGAAACTCCACGGCATTGTGGACCCATCCCCTCTTTTCTGCTCCCTGCCCTCCTCATGCTGTGTGACCAGGATGACGCAGGCTTTGATATCAGATACCTGGTGTCAAGTCCTGGCTCCACCTACTGCCTATCTCTCTGGCTTCAGATTCTTCTTGTAAAATGGGGATGAGACCCATCTTGTCAGGTTTCCGTGAAGATCAAATGGATATAAAAGTGCTTGGTTGGGACTTCCCTGGTGGTCCAGTGGTAAAGAATCCACCTTCCAATGCAGGGGATGCGGGTTTGATCCCTGGTCGGGGAACTAAGATCCCACATGCCGTGGGGCAACTAAGTTGGCACGCCACAAGTACTGAGCTTGTGCACCTACATGAGAGAGCCCATGTGCTGCAAACTACAGAGCCCATGCTCTCTGGAGCCCGCGTGCCACAACTAGAGAGAGAAAAACCCACACATCACAACTAGAGAGAAGCCCGCGCACCACAACTAGAGAGGCCTGCGCGCCGCAACGAAAGATCCCGCATGCTGCAACTAAGACCCAACTCAGCCAAAAAAAAAAAAAAAGGAAAAGAAAAATTAATGTCTATTAAAAAAAAAAGTGCTTTGTTAACCATAAAGTGTGACCTAAACATTATTTCCTGCATTCCTTCCCTTTTGGACAAACACTGCCACCCCCCAATCAAGCCCAGGTCCTCCTGTGCCATAACCAACCCCATACACACACTTCAAGGCAGAAGTGGATCAGTGGAGAGCAGCCAAGAGGGTGGAGTAGAAAGTCCCTGGGCTCACTTCCTCCCAAGAGCACACCAAAATCGCAACTATCCGCAGAACAACCATTGATGAAAAAAACTGGAACCTACTAGAAAAGACTGTCGACAGCTAAAGCCATAAAGAAGGAACCACACTGAGACAGGTAGCCAGTTGCTAATCAGGGAAGTGAGGGAGTGCAGAAGCAAAAAAGGAGCAGTCAAGAAACTATAGGGCAGCCATTAAAGCAGGCTCCTGGTTCCTCCTGAGGAATATACGTAACAGTATCTTTGAGTTCCTCTGCAGGAACTAAAGCCCCCATCCAGGTGGAGGATGGTAACTTCAGGCAGAGAGCAAGATTCCTGGAGCACCGCCCTGTTACATCACCACCAACCAATCAGAAAACAGTCACACACCCTGCAGCCCTCACCCCATATTTTGCCTATGAAAACTTCTCCCTGAAAACCATTGGGGAATTTGGGGGTTTTGAGCACGAGCCACTTGTTCTCCTTGCTTGGCCCTGCAATAAACCTTTCCCTGCTCCAAACTCTGATGTTTCCGTTTGTCTGGCTTCACTGTGCGTCAGGCACACAAACTTGCATTCGGTAACAGAAGGAGGGACGGATTCTAAATATAATCAAACCCCATCTTTCCCCTTTCCCCTGTGGGTGACCCACAAACTGAAAAATAATTATAGTGCAGAGGTTCTCCCACAGGAGCGAGAGTTCTGAGCCCCACGTCAGGCTCCCCAGCCCAGGGGTCTGGCACCGGGAAGACAAGCCCCCAGAGCATTTGGCTTTGAAGGCCAGCTGGGCTTAATTGCAGGAGCTCCTCAGGACCAGGTGAAATAGAGACTCCACTCTTACAGGGTGCACGTAAAACCTCATGTGCACCAGGACCCAGGACAAAAGAAGTAATTTGATAGGAGCCTGAGCCAGACCTACCTGCTGCTCTTGGAGAGTCTCCTAGGCAAGGGGGAGTGGGCTGCTGCAGCTCACCCTGGGGACACAGACATCGGCAGCGTCCATTCCTAGGAGCTGATTCTACCGTGCGCCAGGCGGTGCCAGCGGACGCCATTATGTGGGCTCCTCCCTCTCGCGTTTAGCGCCAAGACGTGGCCCCGCCCAACAGCCTGCAGGTGCCGCTGGGACGCCTCAGGCCAAACAACCAAGGGGGCGGGGACACAACCCACTCATCAGCGACAGGCTGTGTAAGGACCAAAGAGCCCACAGCCGCCTGTAGACGCAGCCCTAGACACGGCCCTGCCCACCAGAGGGCCAGGACCCAGCTCTACCCACCAGGGGCAGACACCAGAAGCAGAAAACTATGATTCCCCAACGCAGGCCAGACCCTACCCAGACCCTACCCTGGGACCAGCTGGGCCCTGGCCTTTGCCCACCAGAAGGCCCATGCAACCTTCAGGACACCCCCGACCCCATACCCAACAGTGTCAGGAACAGCCTCCCACACCCACCAATGATCTGAAACGGGCCCTGGGATGCCTGGGTCCTGCAGCCAGACTCCAGGAACCAGCTCTGCCTGCCAGTAGTCCCGCACTAACCCCAGGCCCTGGCTTCACCTGCCAGTGGGTGGGCAGCAGCCCCAGAATCTTCGGGACCCTGACTCTGCCCACCAGTGAGCCAGCCCTAGCCCCGGGGCCTCCTAGGGTTCCGCGACCAGCCACCTCGTGACCAGGCACCGCTAAACAGCAGCCAGCGGCATCTGCACGAGGGAGGGCCTGGCAGCCAACCAGACTAGGGGCCAACCAAGCCCACCAGACCACCCACACAGTCAACCTGCCACAACAGAAGGACCCACACGGCCCTCTTAGCGGGCATCCCTAGAGCGTAGAGCTTGGGGAATGAGAGGGGAGTGCACTGCTGGGATGCACAGGACGCCTCCTGCAGAGGGCCACTTCTCCAAGGTCGAGAGACATAACTAACCTACTACACACATAAAAATACAAACAGCAACTTAGACAGACTGAGGTCGCAGTTCTTCAGAAGAACAACTAAGTGAAGTGGAGATAGGCAATCTACCCGAGAAAGGCAGAAGTGGATCAGATCAGATGCACTGAGACCTAAAATCAACCACAACAATGTGTTTCCCTCCCAGAGGACTATGCATTTGTTGACCTGAAACAAAAAGACTGCCAGTAATTTCTCCAGCAAAAATGGGTTTATACGGGGTCAGCAGAGAACTACACTCCAGAGTCTGCAACCATGGCGAGCCACAGGTAAGTCTCCACGTGGCAAGGGAAGGAGAATGCTCTTATAGAGGGGAAAAGGAAGTTGGGAGGGCTACAGTAAACAGAGAGTCCAGTGCTTTTCATTGGCTGACTCCTTGCCAGGGAAGAAGAGGAGTCTTACTTCTCTCTGTTGGGCTCTGCTATCATCACAGGGCATGAGAGCTCCCTCTTCTGGTCTCTTGACTCTATTTGATAAAGGTTTCTATTTATTAATTTTTTACACATTAAGTTTTCCCTCTGTGGAGGGAAAAGAGAGAGCCCCTCCATCACAGGATTTCAGGAGAAATAAGCAGGTAGAAGGATTACAAGGTGGCGGGGTGGGGGTGGGGTGTGGATGATTGGGTTCCTTGCCTCTGAGTTCTACCAGGACCAAAGCTGATTCTTGGGGAAAATTAGTGCGGGGTACCTGGTAGTTCAATCAGAAAATACTGCAGGATCTGGGCAGGCTCTTCCATTCTCCTTCCACGACCCTCCCCCTGCCCCAGACTCCCAGAGCTGGGAGACCAGAACTCATTCTCCCTATGAAACTCCCTGTTTGCAGTTTTACCCATTGCTTCCTGGCTGATCTACCACAGCTCTACTACTCATGTGGAGGTTGAAGACAGCTCATCCATAGAACCTAAGAGCAGCCAATCATAGAAAGTTAAGATTTTTTTTAATTTTATTGAAGTATAGTTGATTTACAATGTTGTGTTAATTTCTGCTGTATAGCAAAATGATTCAGTTATACATATATATATTCTTTTCCATTATGGTTTATTACAGGATATTAAATATAGTTCCCCATGTTATACAGTAGGACCTTGTTGATTATTCATTCTATATATAATAGTTTGCATCTGCTAATCCCAAACTCTCAATCCATCCCTCCCCCACCCCCCTCAAGATTTTTTTTAATGTCCATCTGAATTTGCCATTTGGGCAAGAAGCAGTCATAGCTAAAAGTCCAGACTGCCCGAGTTCAAATCCTTAGCTCTACTTATCACCTTGAGCTAGTTGCTTTTCCTGTGTGCCCAGTTATCTCAAAAATGGAAGTAAGAATAATAGATTTTTAGCACTTCCCTGGTGGCACAGTGGTTAAGAATCCACCTGCCAATGCAGGGGACATGGGTTCGAGCCCTGATCTGGGAAGATCCACATGCCGCGGAGCAACTAAGCCCGTGAGCCACAACTACTGAGCCCGCACACCTAGAGCCCATGCTCTGCAACAGAAGCCACTGCAATGAGAAGCCCGCGCACTACAACGAAGAGTAGCCCCCGCTTGAAGCAACTAGAGAAAAGCCCGCACACAGCAAGGAAGACCCAACGCGGCCAAAAATAAAAATAAAATAAATAAATTTTAAAAATAAATAAACACTAAATTTTCACAGCAGCACCGTTGAGTAGAACAGAGGACGTGCTTGGTGACGTCAAGAGGTCTCCTGTGTAGGTTCAGAAGAAATGCATCCAGGCTCTCTCTTTCTGACCTAGCTAGTCATGAAGTTGTTTCCTTATTTAAAAAAAAAAAAAAAAATTTTAAAGGATAAAATTCGTTAATATAATGGCATAGTGCCTGGTATCATGTAAGTGCTACATGTGTTTGTAGCAGCTATTGTTGTTATTGTTGCTGTTGTGTTATTGTTGTTGTGTAACTGCTGATAAAGTGATGGACTGAAACACACATTGATCTTAAAGTTCCCAGCACCTCCAGCATTTGTGTTTTAACAAGCCCTCCAGGTGATTCTGATGCACACTAAAGTTTTAAACCTCTGGGCTAGAGGGGTGAACAATAGTTCCCATTTCTAAAAAGTGCTGATACCCTTAACTAGATGAAAAAAAATGTACAGACTCAGTTATTATAAGAGAAAAGAAAATTAAAATTATATTAAGATATCATTTCTCATTATCCAATTGGCAAAAATCCAAAAATTTGATGACGAATTCTATTGGTGAATCTGTGGGGGAAATAGCATTCTTGTACATTGCTGGTGGAAATGCAAAAGGTTACATTTGGCAATATTCAGCCAAATTACATATTTAGTCACCTTTTAAGCCATAATCCCACATCTAGGAGTCTATTCTAAAGGGATGCTGGCAAAATATGAAAGGAAAAAAATTAATGAATGAGACTATTCATTGCAGCATTATCTATAAAAGTAAAAGATTAGAAACCACTCAAACATCAAGAGAGGACTGGTTGAATAAACTATGGTACATCTATACAGAGGAGTACTAGGCATCTATGAAAAGGAATGAAGAAGGTCTCTATCTTCTATTGTGATCTCTAAGATACCAGGTTAAGTGAAGAAAGCAAGTGGGAATAAAGTATGTAGCGGTATTTTACCATTTATCTGAAAGAGAGAAACAATAGGCCTATTGTTTTTTTAATAACACACAATACAGGATATGTTGGACTCTTTATGCCCTATCTTACATTTTCACAGTCCATGTGTTAGCTCCATGCAGCCACTGCTGCAGCAACCAGCTGTGCACAGCTGTAGCCTGTCACAAGCTGCATTTTCCTCTGAAATGTGTTGGCCACTGCTGACAACCACTGTGGTTCATCAGCACACTTGGAAGTTCCAGGGGAGTTAACACTCCCAGGGCAATCCTTGACCAACAGGGGACAAGAGCACAGGAGCCGTGGATCACTACTCCCATCCTCCACGTCTTGAGCAGACAATTCCGAGGCACATTCTACACAGTTCCTCAGAAGGTTTTTGGTGGCTTAAGCCCCAGCTACCCGTTGTAGTTATCAGCTCAATAACACATTCTTAGACTGATCTTCTTACTTGTTTCTCTCTTCCTTTATCTCTCGTTATCGTCTCCTGGGGTCACCTCCAAAAATTAATTACCTGCACATAGTCATGTCTCATAGTCTGCTGTGTGGAAAAACACAAACTAAGGCAAATAATAAACTATTTTTTAAATGTTAATAATTACTTATAGGAACGGGAGAGAATAAGGTGGAGAGAATAGGAATAGAAACTAGATTTTATGAATATACCTTACATTTTAGATTTGACTTTTGATACATTTAAGTATTTTACATAATTATAGAACAAGTTCAACTTCAAAAAGTCATCCATAAAATCGAAAGTAAAATGAAACAAAAGCCTAAATGTGTGTAATGTTGGAGGCATAATCACACAGAGAACTACTCTAAGTGACTTTAAAACACAATTTAACTCCGTATTCCTAGTGCAATCAACCCTAAAAACAAAAAGAATGGGAAAATAATTTTAAGCTGTTTTCAGTAGTCATATTTTTAGTGGTAGGGTTACTGTTGCTATTCTGAGGCTGTTGTATGTGTAATATAGAAGAAATCAATGAGAATTATATTGATGTCGTTGAGAGCCTGTATTTACAACACGAATGAAAGGAGATACAGATATAAGATTGATGAGATTGTTTTTAATCCATAATGTTTCATAAAGAAGACAATAAACACCCTCATAGTATATTTAATGTTTAAAAATACATATTTTCTAGCTCCATTCTTTTATAAGAACTAGAAACAATGATTAAAATGATTAGAAACAATGACCAGAAACAGTATTAGTGAAAATCATAGCACCCAAATTATGGCCAGTTAAAACCATCTCCCACTTGAAAAAAAATGTCTCCTTGGAGAAATGTCTGATTCCAGGTTAGGGCAAGAAATATACAAGATGAGCCTGGAACATTTTGTCATACCAGAAAGGAAAGAAGCTATCAAAGACCATTAGGCTGGGCTTCCCTGGTGGCACAGTCGTTAAGAATCCACCTGCCAATGCAAGGGACATGGGTTTGAGCCCTGGTCCGGGAAGATCCCATATGCCGCGGAGCAACTAAGCCCATGCGCCACAGCTACTGAGCCTGCGCTCTACAGCCCACGAGCTACAACTACAGAAGCCCACACACCTAGAGCCCGTGCTCCGCAACAAGAGAAGCCACCAAAATGAGAAGCCTGCGCACCACAACAAAGAGTAGCCCCCACTCGCCACAACTAGAGAAAAGTCTGTGAGCAGCAACAAAGACCCAATGCAGCCAAAAATAAATAAATAAAATAATTTTTTTTTAAAGACCATTAGGCTGTGTCAAAGGGTCTTGAGAGGCCACTTGAATAAGTTTCTCCTAGTCAGCCAATGAAGAGATGGTATGAACACCAATAAGGAGATGCTTAGCACTGCAATGGCTTGAAATGCAGCAAATATGTTTACAAACTGCAAATTGGTAAATAAAGCGAAAATATATGGTATTTTGCTGCCTTTTCTATGGGACTGTACAGTTTAATAGACAGTTCATGAGAGGAAATTTCTCCCCATAGAAATATTCTAATTTAATAAACAAGAAATGATCGAAGTACAGTATCACCATTTTGCAACCCCTGGTAAATGAATGAATCCAATCAATGATTATCAACAGTTGTAGCATCACAAAGGAATAGACAATTAGATACCATGTACCTCCTGATGGACCAGTTATGAATAGCCTTGGAAAAATCAAACCTGAATCTAACCAAACCTCTAGATTTATCTACCAAGTTATAGACACCACAGGGAGACAAGCAGCAAAATTCAGACTGCAGGAAACTCTAGAAGACCAAAGGCTCAGCTTCTTCAACAAGTAAACTTTAAAGAAGAAAAAGTAAAGGACCCTACAGATGAAAAGATACTTAAGAGACATACAAGCAAGAGCAACTGTGGACCTCATTTGGATCCCAGTTAGGCTTGGTGTGCGCATCAGAGACAGATCTCTGCTTTGACCATGTTCCCTGGTCCAATGGAGATCACACTTCCCCATCCTAGGGGATCAATGGAGCCTACTGGGGGGAGATCCTGGAAAGAGGTCCATGGCCAGTATTTGAGCATCCTGGCCCTTTAATCCACCATCCCTCCCCCCACCACACCCTCCAGCCCCTCCCACTGCTCATGACATCAGTGCTGAATTCTGTGTCTGCTCTTTGGCCTTCATTCCATGCTGTTCTTCACTCCCCTGCTTACCAACTTCATTGTCCATTGTCCTGTTTTTGACTGCATCCATCCATCCAGAGGTGATGCTCTACACTACCCGCCCACTAAGTCCTGGGCTCGCCACTGCACCCCTCATCCAGGGTCTCCCTCCAGCCATGCTGCCTTAAATAGCACTCCACTGCCCACCGACTCCGAATCTCCAAACTCCATATTTCACTCATCAGCTCATTAGGCCCATCAGCGCCACCCAGACAGTAGTGCACATGCTCCCCTGACTGCACCCACCCACTTTCCACTCAGCCGTCTTTCAGGGTCTTGCAGAGTATCCGAGTGAGAGCTGTCTGCTTTTGCTGATGGCTGTTAGTCATGGGTCTCCAAGTGAGCCTCCTTCCAAGAAGTCTAACAGATAAAATCTCCACACTCCCCCTGTTAGGGTAGGCCATGAGGCCTGGCCCATCAGAAGTCAGGAATGGGAGGGACAGTGGTTTCCCACTCACATTTACAGAGGCCTGGACAGAGTTCTAACAGTTCCCCTGAGTTATTTCCCAATCCGGTTAGCTGTCTTGGTGGGGGTCGGAGCAGTGATATGGGCCTCTAACCCTTTGCAGGACTTGGGACAGAGGCTCTGGGGCTGGGATAGCAGCTCAACTCAGGGGTATTAACATCAGATGGGTCATCCAGCCCCAGAAGGGGAAGTGCACTTTAAGACTTAAAGGGCCTCTTCAGGGCTAACCAAAGAGACAGCCAGCCCCTGGCTAAAATAAGCAACTGTGTGGGCCAGATGCCTTGTACTCATGCTTTCTGTTTCTCACTTTTAAAGAGTAAAAGATGAAAAGTAGCTGAATAATTTATATTAGGAAATATGATAAGGCAGGCCAGAGTGAAAGGAAATAAAAGTGAAGGCGTTCTTCTGGGAGAAAAACATGAATATAAACAAAGCAACAGAAAAATCAAGTCAGCTTTCAAAGCCAGCTGGGGTTGTTAGAAAGTTTGTTCTTGCCCTGGGTTCACACCCCTCCTCCTGCAATTATATTCCTCTGCACAGCTTCTGTCTTTTGAATGGTGTATAATCCTGACAATGCTGATAAAAAGCATTTCTGTCCCCATTTTACTGATTAAGTCTCAAAGCTTGAGGAGGTCACGTGGCTTGCCTGTTGCCACCCAACGAAATGGGAAGGAACCAGGATGTGAGCCCAAGTCTGTCTGATTCTAAATCTTGCTCTCTTTATCCAACTCTCTGCTGCATTGGGTCCAATGCCTACTTCTTTCTTCCCATGAGCGCCCTTCACAGTTCCTAAAACATCGCTGGGCTCCCCGCCTTTTCCCTGCTCCCAGACCCACGCTCTGCCGCCCACCAGCCCCAGTCCCTTCATCAGTCAGCGTGACATGGTTTCAAATCTCTGCATCTTTCTTCCCTGAATATGTTCCAATTTGCCCAAATCCCCTTAAACATGTGAGGCCCAGAGGTGGACACCGATTTTCAGATCTGGACTGAGGGGTTGACCAAAGCAAAGCCGGCAGGGATTTACCTCTCGCTTTGATGAGGAATCAAAGCTGACGGGAGCACAGCTTAGGATGGATTCATTAGCTCTGCCGACAGCCGTGGCACAGAGCTGGCCCGTAATGGGTGCTCACTCGGCTAAAGCTCCCCGGAGATTTGGACCCCGGCCTCTGCTAAGCCAGCTCTCCTCTTCCTACACTTGAGCAGTTTGTTGTTTTGAACCTCAATTCAGAATTTTCTCACTATTGATTTCAATTCCTTTCAACGCACACCCACTGAACAAGGCACAAGGGCCGGTTGCCTGGGAGCCCAGTTAACAAGGCACTATTGATCTCCACGCAACTGTTTCCCAGCCTAGCGCGGCTCAGAGCCCCTCGGGGCACCCCTCCCCCTCTACATCACCCCTAAGGGGGGCCTGGGACACCCTGCCCTCTGTCCACCTCCCAGCCTTCCTCAAGAGCAGAGCCACACCTTGCAAACCGCCGGGCCTCTGGAGCAGTTTCTGTGTTGACCATCGTCACGCCGAGCAGGGTGCTTCTGTTAGTGAGTGAATAGCTGCCAAGAACATTTCAAGAGATGATTTACTCCTTTTCTGAGGGTTCTTTACACCAGAGCTCTCTGTTCCCGTCAGAGCCTGTGCCTCCCATGGAAAACCTGTCACCATTTGTGATGTGAGAGAAGCCTGTTTGCCTGAAGGAAGAAACTGCATATATATTTTTCCACACAGGGAATAATGCCATGTTTTCTCACTTGCCTAGGGTATGTTCTCCTGGCCTAGAAATGGACGTGAAAGTATTGGGGGCATAAGCTGACCCAGGCCTGGATCCTGCCCAGGTGAGAGGTTCTCCATAGTTTGAGGTGCTGTTTCATGGTACCTATACCCTCTGGCCAGCTGACAGCGCCTGGGCTGAGTTACGAAATATTTAACTCTTTAAGGCCAGGCAACCATAGTAAAAATTCTATTCCTTTCCAATTAATCAACACAAAGCTTGAGTTTTGGCTAAAATGACTTGAGACTTGGTTTGGTATATAGCACGGCTACATATGGTGCTGTGACAGAGCTCTGAGCTGGGAGCCAGAAGACCTCAGTCTGGGTTCAAGCTCTAGCACTAATTGACTAGGTAACCTTGGGCAAATTGTTTCCACTCTCTGGGCCCCAGTTTCCTCATCTGCCACAGTAAGAGGATTAACACACAGGCTCCCCAAAGGCATTTCAGACTGTGACATTATATAGTATTATGGGTTATAAGCATGGCTACAGAGCCAGAGTGCCTGGGTTTATACCCCAGCTCTGCCATTTACCAGCTGCATGACCTGAGGCAAGTTATTTAAGTTCTCTAAGCTTCAGTTTCCTCTTCTGTAAAATGGGTATAACGCCAGCACTTATAGGATTCTTACGGGGATGCAATGAGCACGTAAAGAGCTCGGAACGGTGCCTGGCACACAGTGAATTCCCAATAGCTGGTGGTGGTGTTCTTGTTGTTGCTTTTATTCCTAATTAGCAACCTGACCCTAGCCCCAACTATCAATAGTAAGATAAGCTGCTTTTGAGACAGTCAAGGACATGAAGGCTTTGTGCCTCCAAACGTTCCTCTGGCAGAGGTTATCTGCAGTTTGAGGTCCAGCACAGCACAAATGGGGGAGGCACCCATGTTCCCCCAGGAGCCCCAGAAGGGACAGGGACTTTGATTCAGAGTGGCTGTTTGGTCTTGATAGTTTGCACAAACACCTGAAACTCTTTTGTAGGCAGGACCCAGGAGAGCTCTCCTTCCTGGGATACAGCCCACACTCCCAGCCCCTCTGAGTGACCCAGCAAGGGTGAGGGAGAGGCCAGGAGGCTCTGAGGCATTGACAGGGATGCCTTCCAGTCTGTGCCAGTGGGGCAGCTCCTGGGTGTGCGGCCCCTCCTTGCTCCCTGCCTCACCAGGCTCTCTGCCAGAAGGTGAGCCGTCTCCGGGAAGGGCCCTTCTTCCCCTGGGAAAAGCCCATCGAGATGTCAGTGAAAAAAAGTGAAGAGCTGTCATGCTTCTGGCATTGCTGACCAATTGGACTTTGAACACGAAGGGAAGAAATTAAAATTCCTGATGGCCTTTTCGTGAGGCTTAGCACTGCTCACTGTGATGGTTCCAGGACACGGCTTAGATGGCTTTACAGGCACTGCTTCTTTGCTCTTGCTAATTTACCTTGTACCTAAAACAGCTTGAGGTGGGCCCATAAAAGGCAATTCTGTTTTCCCAGACTGAGATCTCAATGCATTGAGTAGCGAGACAAAAGTTGGAACTTTATTACTGAAAAGGCTGATACAGAAGGATATGGCTGAGGTACACGGCAAAGGACTTTCTCATACTGAAGCCCAGAAGTGAATGGACAGTAGCACTGACCAACCACAGCCCCTCACACTGACGCCTGCCCTGGTTACGCTTCCTAGTCAGCTCACCCCGAGGAAGAAAGGGGCCGAGCTGCACGTGCCCTTTCCCGTGTCCCAAACACACCTGTCAGGGAAGAAGCCAGGAGGGTTGTACTAACTTGTCCTCCACATGGAAGGGAACATCAAAAAAGGGCAATAAAAACTGAAATGAGCATAGAAATTTCAAAAAAAAAAAAACAATGGGGAATAAAAACAGAAATGAGCATAGAAATTTCAAAAAAAACCCAATGGGGAATAAGAGTTTCCTCTAACGGCCTCCTACCTGCTTTGCCAAACCCTACCCAGCCTTCCACACTCAGCCCCTGAATCTTCTTTTGTGACTCTGGTCCACGCCACTGGCTTGCATTCCACTGAAGTGTTAAGATCTTCAAGGGCCAGAAGAGTCTTCTTCATCTACACAGTGGCTCGGAGTGTAGGCTATGTGACTCTGCATTTACTAGCTGTGTGGCTTCGTACAAGTTACTTAACCTCTGTCTGTGGGCCTTCATTTCCTTTTCTGTAAATGGTGCAGTAATAGTGCCTACCGCATAGGGTGTTGTAAAGATTATCGAGATAGTTGTTGGAACGGTGCCGGGGCTATAGTTTCGATGAGGATGGTGGTAGTGGTGATCGTGGTGGTGGTGATCCTCTGTGTTGCCAATATTTGGCAAAGGCTCATTTATAGAATGGGATAAAATAGAACAAAAGGGACTGATCTGCCCTGTCTCCTTCACTGGACCAGCCTGGTTCCCACAGGTTCTCTGGCAGCCTCCCGCCCCTCATCTGCCCCCTTCCCTGGTGGCAGGCCAGGCCAGGCCAGGGCCCCAGGCCTCACAAGGACTCGAGTATCCCAGGGACCAGCAGCCACAGCAAATAAAGATGAGGACATCTCAAAGGATATTGCCCCTGACCTGCTGGTCCAGCTCCCCTGGACCAGAATATGTAACTCAAACAAAAGAAATGAGAGATGAGCCTTGAGATCCCTGTTGCCTATGAGTAATGACATGGGCCACGACAGAGACCTGGAACACCTGTTCGCAGGTCCCAAAGTCTGCTCCCTGCTGGGAAGCCCCAGGGCCCCAGAGTGGGATAGCTGAAAACCAACCTCCTCACTGAGCTCGAGGGATGGGGACCTTGGAGAGCCTCCTATAAAAACAGCTGTAGTGGCAGCACATTTTCCTGACGGAGCCCATGAAGTTGATTTCCACAACGGGAAAGCCAGTAACCTGGGGACCGAAGTTAAAACCCAGGCTGGCCTGGTCCAGCGCTAGCCCCAGCCCCAGACCAACCCAGCCTTGGACTTAGCCCAAGCCTGACGCTTCTCAACCAGGCCCAGCACCAAAGTCCCTCCCTCCCAAGCTCAGGCAGACTCCTGGGCCTGAGGGGTGGGTTCGTACCTCTGGGTCTCACAAGCCCAGAATCACCAGATGATTAAATTTGCCTTTTATTGTGGCCCTGAGGGTTATAAACAAGCAGGACCAACATGTGGGTCATTCCTGATATTCCTGCTTCATTGCTTTTAAGGGCCCCTTGGTGGTAAAGAATTTCAAAGCTGCTAACTCCATAGTATATTAAAGTGGAATAAATTCCTCTGAATGGTCCTCAGGTGAGACCCAGTGTTTAGCAAATGCCTCTCAGCTTCCTCTTGAAGGACACAAGACTGACCTCTGGTGGTCTCTTAGACCAGCTGAAGCACGGCCTTTCCCCATGTCCATTTTTGAGACTCTTCCCTGTCTGACTCTGGCTCCCTCTCGCTCTCTGTCTCTCTCTCTCTCTGTTCCGGTCTTTCTCTCTTTCTGTGTATATCTGTATATATGTATCTTTCTCTCTGTGTCTCCCTCTCTTCTCCCCATGAGGCTCCCAACCCCTTAGAAATGTAGGTGTAATAGGATTTTAGAATGAGACTCTTGCCTTAGTTTCAACGGAGGCAGCAATATGTGATAAAGCAAATAGGGAGATACCAGATACCAAAATGAATATAAAATCGAACTCTCCAAATATGCAAATTTACTAAGGAAATAGTCTCCAGAATTTTTTCCATAACCTTTTAGAGCCCCTTAGTCAGTTTCAAAAGGAGGTTGTCACTAACCTTTCCAGCTTCCTTTGCATTACATGCCCACTCTCCCTGTGTTGTATTGCTGGCGAACTGCTCACCAATGTGCCCCAGCAGGCTGGAGGCTGTCAGGCCTCTCTGCCTGGGTTTATCCTGCCTTTTCTCCTTAGAATACCTTCCCCTGTCTAGCTTCTCATATTCCTGTTTATCCTTCAAAGCCAATCTCAAATGCCTGTCCTTCCTAAAGCCATCCCTGGTCCCCCAGGGATGAACCGTCCTCTGGGCTCCCACCTGGGCTTTTACCATAGCTCTCAGTTCTTCGCACCTGGTATCAGAGACTTGTGTGTGCACACCTGTCTCCCCTACCAGCCTCTGAAAACATTAGGGCATCGGCTACATCTGGGTCATGGCTGTCAGAGTGTATGTACATTGGTAAATGCTTGGTGAGTGAGTTAGTGAGTGGATCCTATTGGCAGGGCTCTACATTCTTAAAGCAGAAGGATTGACGGCTCTTAAAAGATTCTCTCAAGGTTTTTGCTAAAAATGTGCAGGCTTTGGCTTTAATTTTTTAATTGAATTTTTAAGGTAATTGTAGAAACACATGCAATTGTAGAAATAATACATAGAGATACTTTGTATACTTTTCCCAGTTTCCCCCATGAGTAAAAAAACATTTTGTTTAGTTTTGCAAAATTATAGCATAATATCACAACTAGCATATTGATATTGATACAATTTCCCCATCTCATTCCAATTTCCTCAGTTTTACTTGTACCCATTTGTGTGTGTACGTAAGTTCCATACAATTTTGTCACCACCTCAGTCAAGACATTGAGCAGTTCCAACAACACAAGGATCCTTCATTTGCCCTTTTATAATCACACCCACCTCCCTCCCATATCTCTTCCCTTCCCCCAGACCTAACCTACAAACCAGAAATCTGTCCCCTCATTTCTAAATTTTTTTCATTTCAGGAATATTATATAAATGGAATCATACAATATGTAACACTTTGGGATTGGCTTTTTTTGCTCAGGAGAATTCCTTTGCAGATTTATCCAAGTTGTTGCATATATCAATGGTCTGTCCCTTTTACCGCTGAGCAGTATTCCATGATATGTATGAACCACAGTTTGCTTAACCATTCACCTGCTGAAAGACACCTGGGCTGATTCTAGTTTTTGGCTTTTACAGATAAAGCTCCTATAAATATTTGTGCACTGTTGTGTGAACATAAGTCTTCATTTCTCTGGGATAAATCCCAAAAGTGCAATTGATGGCTTGTATACTAGTTTTTATTTAAAAAAAAAAAAACTGTCAAACTGTTTTCCGGAGCGGTTGTACCATTATTTTGGCATTATATATATTCTAGCCATTTTCTAATTGGACTGTTTGGTTTTCTACTGTAGAGTTTTGAGCATTCTTTATATACTCTAGATACTAGTCCTTTGTCAGACATGTGGTTTGCAAATATTTTTTCCCGATCTATAGTTTTTTTTATTCCTCTTCATATAGGCTTTCACAGAGAAAAACCTTATAATTTTAATGAGGTCTAATTTATCCATTTTCTTTTTTTCTTCTTTTTAAAATTTATTTTCTATTTTAGTTTATTGAAGTCTAATTGATATATAATATTATATAAGTTACAGGTGCAAAAAATAGTGATTCACAATGTTTAAAGGTTATACTCCATTCATAGCTAATTTGTCCATTTTCTTATTGTGCTTTTGGTTTCAAGTCTGAGGACTCTTTGCCTAGACAATCCCCGAGATTGTCTCCTATATTTCTTTCTAAAAGTTTTATAGTTTTATCTCCTACAATTTTCCACTTTGAATTGATTTTTCTATAAAGTGTGAGACGGGTTGAGGGGTTTTTTGTTTTGTTTTGTTTTTTGCCTATAGATGGCCAATTGCTCCAATACTATTTGTTGAAAAGACTATTTAACTTTCATTTTAATCTAGGCTAAATCAAGGGTATTTGAGGTTTATAATTATTCCACACACACACAGGTGTAAACAGCATAGTTTGTCAACGGTCAACACAAGTATACATATTTATAACTAGTTAGTAACCATCTAAAATAGTGACATTAAACCTTTTTTCCAAAAAGAAATATTTGCAACACATGTCTTAGTTAAAGGTCTAATATCCATAATACATAAGGGACACTTACAAATTGAGGACACAGGGGCCAAACACCTGAGAGACAAATGGGCAAAAATTCATGAACAATTTACCCCCCAAAAAAGATATTAAATGGTTCTGAAACTTATGAGAAGTCATTCAACTCATAAAAAGAGAAATGCAAATTAAAACTACACTGAAATACCATTTATCATCTATCAAATTAGCAAAAATTTTAAAACTTGGCACTACATTGTGTTGGCAAGGCTGAGGAAAAATAAACACTCTCATCCACTGCTGTTAGGAATGCAAGATTATGCAGCCTTACGGAGGGGAATTTGGCAGTATTTAATAAAAATATATATGCACTTACCTTTTGTTCCAGAAATCCACTTCTAGGAATTTACTCTGAAAATACACCTGCAACAATACAAAGTGATATATACACAAGTTTGTTCATTGCAGCATTATTTGTAATTGCAAAATATTGGAAACAACTTAAATGTTCATACATAGATATGCTGAATAAACTAAATTGTATCCACACAATGGAGCACTGTGCAGTGGTAAAAGACAATAGGGATGGTCTATGAAGTGATATGGAGTGACTTCCGGAACGTATTTTGTAAGTAAAAAAGCAGACAGCAAAAGGATATATATAGTATTCTAAATTTTGTGTGAGAAGAGGAAATAAGAAATTTACACGTAATTGCTTACTTAATAGCAAAAGGAAAGTGAGAAAAGACAAACCAGAAACTAATGAGAATTGTTACCTACAGGTGTGGATGAGAATCAGGTGGATAAAGCAGTAATGCTTCACTGAGAGTGAATTTTTATACAGTTTGGAGTTTGGAATCATGTTAATGTTGTTGTTGTTTTTTTTTAATAAATTTATTTATTTATTTATTTTTGGCTGGGTTGGGTCTTTGTTGCTGTGTGTAGGCTTTCTCTAGTTGTGGCGAGCAGGGGCTACTCTTCTTTGTGGTGCATGGGCTTCTCATTGCAGTGGCTTCTCCTGTTGCGGAGCATGGGCTCTAGGTGCGCAGGCTTCAGTAGTTGTGGCTCACGGGCTTAGTTGTTCCACGGCATGTGGGATCTTCCTGGACCAGGGATCAAACCCGTGTCCTCTGCATTGGCAGGCAGATTCTTAACCACTGTGCCACCAGGGAAATCCCATGTTAATGTTTTAAAGACTTTCTTTTAACAAAATAAATCAAATCAATATGGACGTCAGTTTCAAAACTCTAAAGTTGAATATAAGCAGAAAGAAAAATGAAACTAACCATAATTTAAAAGAGTAACGTAACCATAGTGAAGGAGAAAAAAACAAGATAACAAATCCAAGTGAGTTTTAAGCACAGTGCTTTGACTATGTACCTTCAATATAAAGGCAAAAAGAACCCTGTAAATAAATAATTCTACTATAGGCTTTGTTCTTGCGGTATGGGTTAGCAATTCTGAAATCACTTTCTGTGAAAAATTGGATAGAACAAATGAACAAATAGATTGAAATGGTGGGAGCCAGGTATCTCACTGTGAGAGACAGTTGTTACAAACATGGTATGGGAGTTTAGGATGAACCCTGTCATGTAGAATTGGAATTAGAGGTATGGAATAGAGAGACAGATAGCTGTTTGGTGGTGGTGGTGGGGGGTGTTTTCTAGATCTGTAAGCTGAAAGGGCCTAGAAGCAATGATATGCCAGTGACAATGAACACACCTATTGCCCAAATCTTCTAAATATTATGTCTTATAATAACATACCGAACCAGGTTTCCTTGGAGAAATAGCTGATTCCAAGGTTGAGACAAGGAGGACCTAGACTATCTTGTCACAGAAAGTAAAGAAGTGCTCAAAAAATTATAGAAACATAGCAAAAAATATAGGAACCAACTTGAGGGGGCTCCCACTAGCCAAATCTGGGTCAATGTGAGTATTAAAATAAATACTGATAGCGATGACTTCTAACCCATTGAATAAAATAAGATCTATAAGTGTATAGAAATACAATTAAATACATGACTAAATAAACGGGAGATAAAAGAAAGAGCTCTTTTATAAAATTATGCCAACTAATTAATGTAGAAGAAATGATGCAGTTAGAAAAATCGCCATTTTGCAATCATTATAATAATAATAGATTCAACTGGGAATTATCAATGGATGCCAAGATAGTTTGATAAAGCACAGGATATTTACATAGTTTTTTTGTTGATTTTTTTTTAACATCTTTATTGGAGTACAACTGCTTTACAAAGGTGCATTAGTTTCTGCTTTATAACAAAGTGAATCAGTTATACATAAACATATGTTCCTATATCTCTTCCCTCTTGCATCTCACTCCCTCCCACCCTCCCTATCCCACCCTTCTATGTGGTCACAAAGCACTGAGCTGAGCTCCCTGTGCTATGTGGCTGCTTCCCACTAGCTATCTATTTTATGTTTGGTAGTGTATATATGTCCATGCCACTCTCTCACTTTGTCACAGCTTACCCTTCCCCCTCCCCATATTCTCAAGTCCATTCTCTAGTAGGCCTGTGTCTTTATTCCTGTCTTGCCCCTAGGTTCTTCATGATCTTTTTTTTTTTTTCAGATTCCATATATATGTGTTAACATACGGTATTTGTTTTTCTCTTTCTGACTTACTTCATTCTGTATGACAGACTCTAGGTCCATCCACCGCAGTACAAATAACTCAATTTCATTTCTTTTTATGGCTGAGTAATATTCCATTGTATATATGTGCCACATCTTCTGTATCCATTCATCTGTTCATGAACACTTAGGTTGCTTCCATGTCCTGGCTATTGTAAATAGAGCTGCAATGAATATTTGGTACATGACTCTCTTTGAATTATGGTTTTCTCAGAGTATATGCCAAGTACTGGGATTGCTGGGTTTTACGGTAGCTCTATTTTTAGTTTTTTAAGGAACCTCCATACTGTTCTCCATAGTGGCTGTATCAATTTACATTCCCACCAACAGTGCAAGAGGGTTCCCTTATCTCCACACTCTCTCCAGCATTTATTGTTTGTAGATTTTTTGACGATGGCCATTCTGACCGGTGTGAGATGATATCTCATTGTAGTTTTGATTTGCATTTCTCTAATGATTAATGATGTTGAGCATTCTTTCATGTGTTTGTTGGCAATCTGTACATCTCTTTGGAGAAATGACTATTTAGGTCTTCTGCACATTTTTGGATTGGGTTGTTTGTTTTTTTTATATTGAGCTGCATGAGCTGCTTGTATATTTTGGAGATTAATCCTTTGTCAGTGGCTTCATTTGCAAATACTTTCTCCAATTCTAAGGGTTGTCTTTTTGTCTTGTGTATGGTTTCCTTTGCTGTGCAAAAGCTTTTAAGTTTCATTAGGTCTCATTTGTTTATTTTTATTTTTATTTCCATTCCTCTAGGAGGTGGATCAAAAAAGATCTTGCTGTGATTTATGTCATAGAGTGTTCTGCCTATGTTTTCCTCTAAGAGTTTGATAGTGTCTGGCCTTACATTTAGGTCTTTAACCATTTTGAGTTTATTTTTCTGTATGGTGTTAGGGAGTGTTCTAATTTCATACTTTTACATGTACCTGTCCAGTTTTCCCAGCACCACTTATTGAAGAGGCTATCTTTTCTCCACTGTATATTCTTGCCTCCTTTATCAAAGATAAGGTGACCATATGTGCATGGGTTTATCTCTGGGCTTTCTGTCCTGTTCCATTGATCTATATTTCTGTTTTTGTGCCAGTACCATACTGTCTTGATTACTGTAGCTTTGTAGTATAGTCTGAAGCCAGGGAGCCTGATTCCTCCAGCTCCGTTTTTCGTTCTCAAGATTGCTTTGGCTATTCAGGGTCTTTTGTGTTTCCATAAAAATTGTGAAATTTTTTGTTGAAGTTCAGTGAAAAATGCCAGTGGTAGTTTGATAGGGATTGCATTGAATCTGTAGATTGCTTTGGGTAGTAGAGTCATTTTCACAATGTTGATTCTTCCAATCCAAATACATGGTATATCTCTCCATCTATTTGTATCATCTTTCATTTCTTTCATCAGTGTCTTATAATTTTCTGCATACAGGTCTTTTATCTCCTTAGGTAGGTTTATTCCTAGATATTTTATTCTTTTTGTTGCAATGGTAAATGGGAGTGTTTTCTAAATTTCACTTTCAGATTTTTCATCTTTAGTGTATAGGAATGCAAGAGATTTCTGTGCATTAATTTTGTATCCTGCTACTTTACCAAATTCATTGATTAGCTCTAGTGGTTTTCTGGTAGCATCTCTTCGATTCTCTATGTATAGTATCATGTCATCTGCAAACAGTGACAGCTTTACTTCTTTTCCAATTTGGATTACTTTTTTTTCTTTTTCTTCTGATTGCTGTGGCTAAAACTTCCAAAACTATGTTGAATAATAATGGTGAAAGTGGACAACCTTGTGTTGTTCCTGATCTTAGAGGAAATGGTTTCAGTTTTTCACCATTGAGAATGATGTTGGCTGTGGGTTTGTCATATATGGCCTTTATTATGTTGAGGAAAGTTCCTTCTATGCCTACTTTCTGGAGGGTTTTTACTATAAATGAGTGATGAATTTTGTCAAAAGATTTCTCTGCATCTATTGAGATGATCATATGGTTTTTCTCCTTCAATTTGTTAATATGCTGTATCACACTGATTGATTTGCATATATTGAAAAATCCTTGCATTCCTGGGATAAACCCTACTTGATCATGGTGTATGATCCTTTTAATTTGCTGTTGGATTCTATTTGCTAGTATTCTGTTCAGGATTTTTGCATCTATGTTCATCAGTGATATTCGCCTGTATTTTTCTTTCTTTGTGACATCTTTGTCTGGTTTTGGTATCAGGGTGATGGTGGCCTCGTAGAATGAATTTGGGAGTGTTCCTCCCTCTGCTGTATTTTGCAAGAGTTTAAGGATAGGTGTTAGCTCTTCTCTAAACGTTTGATACAATTCGCCTGTGAAGCCATCTGGACCTAGGCTTTTGTTTGTTGGAAGATTTTTAATCACAGTTTCAATTTCAGTGCTTGTGATTGGTCTGTTCATATTTTCTATTTCTGCCTGGTTCAGTCTCAGAACATTGTGCATTTCTAAGAATTTGTCCATTTCTTCCAGCTTGTCCATGTTATTGGCACAGAGTTGCTTGCTGTAATTTCTCATGATCCTTTGTATTTCTGCAATGTTGGTTGTTACTTCTCCTTTTTCATTTCTAATTCTATTGATTTGAGTCTTCTCCCTTTTTTTCTTGATGAGTCTGCCTAATGCTTTATCAATTTTGTTTATCTTATCAAAGAACCAGCTTTTAGTTTTATTGATCTTTGCTATCGTTTCCTTCATTTCTTTTTCATTTATTTCTGATCTGATCTTTATGATTTCTTTCCTTCTGCTAACTTTGGGGTTTTTTTGTTCTTCTTTCTCTAATTGCTTTAGGTGTAAGGTTAGGTTGTTTATTTGAGATGTTTGTTGTTTCTTGAAGTAGGATTGTATTGCTATAAACTTCCCTCTTAGAACTGCTTTTGCTGAATCCCATAGGTTTTGGATCGTCGTGTGTTCATTGTTATTTGTCTCTAGGTATTTTGTAATTTCCTCTTTGATTTCTTCAGTGATCTCTTGGTTATTAAGTAGTGTATTGTTTAGCCTCCATGTGTTTGTATTTTTTACAGATTTTTTCCTGTAATTGATATCTAGTCTCATAGCGTTGGGGTTGGAAAAGATACTTGATGCGATTTCAATTTTCTTAAATTCACCAAGGCTTGATTTGTGACCCAAGGTATGATCTATCCTGGAGAATGTTCCATGAGCACTTGAGAAGAATGTGTATTCTGTTGTTTTTGGATGGAATGTCCTATAAATATCAATTAAGTCCATCTTGTTTAATGTATCATTTAAAGCTTGTGTTTCCTTATTTATTTTCATTTTGGATGATCTGTCCATGGGTGAAAGTGGGGTGTTAAAGTCCCTTACTATGATCGTGTTGCTGTCAATTTCCCCTTTTATGGCTGTTAGTATTTGCCTTATGTATTGAGGTGCTCCTATGTTAGGTGCATAATATTTACAATTGTTATATCTTCTTCTTGGATCGATCCCTCGATCATTATGTAGTGTCCTTCCTTGTCTCTTGTAATAGTCTTTATTTTAAAGTCTATTTTGTCTGATATGAGAATTGCTACTCCAGCTTTCTTTCGGTTTCCATTTGCATGGAATATCTTTTTCCATCCCCTCACTTTCAGTCTGTATGTGTCTCTAGGGCTGAAGTGGGTCTCTTGTAGACAGCATATATAAGGGTCTTGTTTTTGTATCCATTCAGCCAGTCTATGTCTTTTGGTTGGAGCATTTAATCCATTTACATTTAAGGTAATTATCGATATATATGTTCCTATTACCATTTTCTTAATTGTTTTGGGTTTGTTATTGTAGGTCTTTTCCTTCTCTTGTGTTTCCTGGCTAGAGAAGTTCCTTAAGCATTTGTTGTAGAGCTGGTTTGGTGGTGCTGAATTCTCTTAGCTTTTGCTTGTCTGTGAAGGTTTTAATTTCTCCATCAAATCTGAATGAGATCCTCGCTGGGTAGAGTAATCTTGGTTGTAGGTTTTTCTCCTTCATCACTTTAAATATGTCCTGCCACTCCCTTCTGGCTTGCAGAGTTTCTGCTGAAAGATCAGCTGTTAACCTTATGGGGATTCCCTTGTGTGTTATTTGTTGTTTTTCCCTTGCTGCTTTTAATATTTTTTCTTTGTATTTAATTTTTGATAGTTTGATTAATGTGTCCTGGCATGTTTCTCCTTGGATTTATCCTGTATGTGACTCTCTGTGCTTCCTGGACTTGATTAACTATTTCCTTTCCCATATTAGGGAAGTTTTCAACTATAATCTCTTCAAATATTTTCTCAGTCACTTTCTTATTCTCTTCTTCTTCTGGGACCCCTTTAATGTGAATGTTGGTGCATTTAATGTTGTCACAGATGTCTCTGAGACTGTCCTCAATTCTTTTCATTCTTTTTTGTTTATTCTGCTCCGCAATAGTTATCGCCACTATTTTATCTTCCAGGTCACTTATCCATTCTTCTGCCCCAGTTATTCTCCTATTGATCCCTTCTAGAGAATTTTAAATTTCATTTATTGTGTTGTTTATCACTGTTTGTTTGCTCTTTAGTTCTTCTAGGTCCTTGTTAAACGTTTCTTGTATTTTCTCTATTCTATTTTCAAGATTTTGGATCATTTTTACTATCATTATTCTGAATTCTTTTTCAGGTAGACTGCCTATTTCCTCTTCATTTGTTTGTTCTGGTGGGTTTTTACCTTGCTCCTTCATCTGCTGCGTGTTTTTCTGTCCTCTCATTTTGCTTAACTTACTGTGTTTGGGGTCTCCTTTTCACAGGCTGCAGGTTCGTAGTTCCCATTTGGTTTTTTTGGTGTCTGTCCCCAGTGGCTAATGTTGGTTCAGTGGGCTGTGTAGGCTTCCTGGTGGAGGGGACTAGTGCCTGTGTTCTGGTGGATGAGGCTGGATCTTGTCTTTCTGGTGGGCAGGTCCACGTCTGGTGTTGTGTTTTGGGATGTCTGTGGCCTTATTATGATTTTAGGCAGCCTCTCTGCTAATGGATGGGGTTGTGTTCCTGTCTTGCTAGTCGTTTGGTATAGCATGTCCAGCACTGTAGCTTGCTGGCCATTGAGTGAAGCTGGGTCTTGGAGTTGAGATGGAGATCTCTGGGAGATTTTTGCCATTTGATACTATGTGCAGCTGGGAGGTCTCTTGTGGACCAGTGTCCTGAACTTGGCTCTCCCACTTCAGATGCACAGGCCTGATGCCTGGCTGGAGCACCAGAAGCCTTTCATCCACATGGCTCAGAATAACAGGGAGAAAAAATAAGAAAAGAAAGAAAGAAAAATAGAAAGAGAAAGAAAGAAAGGAAGAAAGAGAGAGAAAGAAAGAATATAAAATAAAGTAAAATATAATAAAGTTATTAAAATAAAAATAATTATTAAGAAAAAAATTTTTAAGTTAAAAAAGAAAAAAAAAAACCCAGACAGACAGAACCCTAGGACAAATGGTAAAAGCAAAGCTATACCGACAAAATCACACAAGAAGCATACACATACACACAAAAAGAGAAAAGGGAAAAAATATATATATCGTTGCTGCCAAATTCCACCTCCTCAATTTGGGATGATTCGTTGTCTATTCAGGTATTCCACAGATGCAGTGTACATCAAGTTGATAGTGGAGATTTAATCCGCTGCTCCTGAGGCTGCTGGGAGAGATTTCCCTTTCTCTTCTTTGTTCACACAGCTCCTGGGGTTCAGCTTTGGATTTGGCCCCGCCTCTGTGTGCAGGTCACCCTCTGGCGTCTGTTGTTTACTCAAACAGGACGGGGTTAAAGGAGCCGCTGATTCGGGGACTCTGGCTCACTCAGGCTGGGGGGAGGGAGGGTCACGGAGTGCGGGGCGAGCCTGCGGCGGCAGAGGCCAACGTGACGTTGCACCAGCCTGAGGCGTGCCGTGCGTTCTCCCGGGGAAGTTGTCCCTGGATCCCGGGACCCTGGCAATGGCGGGCTGCACAGGCTCCCCGGAAGGGGGGTGTGGATAGTGACCTGTGCTCGCACACAGGCTTCTTGGTGGCGGCAGCAGCAGCCTTAGCGTCTCATGCCCGTCTCTGGGGTCCGCGCTTTTAGCCCCGGCTCGCGCCTGTCTCTGGAGCTCCTTTAAGCAGCGTTCTTAATTCCCTCTCCTCGCGCACCAGGAAACAAAGAGGGAAGAAAAAGTCTCTTGCCTCTTCAGCAGGTCCAGACTTTTACCCGGACTCCCTCCCGGCTAGCCGTGGTGCACTAGCCCCCCTTCAGACTATGTTCACGCCGCCAACCCCAGTCCTCTCCCTGGGATCCGACCTCCGAAGCCCAAGCCTCAGCTCCCAGCCCCCGCCCGTCCCTGTGGGTGAGCAGACAACCCTCTCAGGCTGGTGAGTGCTGGTCGGCACCAATCCTCTGTGCGGGAATCTCTCCGCTTTGCCCTCCGCACCCCTGTTGCTGCGCTCTCCTCCGTGGCTCTGAAGCTTTCCCCATCTGCCACCCGCCGTCTCCGCCCGCGAAGGGGCTTCCTAGTGTTTGGAAACCTTCCCTCCTTCACAGCTCCCTCCCACTGGTGCAGGTCCCGTCCCTATCCTTTTGTCTCTGTTTATTCTTTTTTCTTTTGCCCTACCCAGGTACATGGGGAGTTTCTTGCCTTTTGGGAGGTCTGAGGTCTTCTGCCAGTGTTCAGTAGATGTTCTGTAGGAGTTGTTCCATATGTAGATGTATTTATGATGTATTTGTGGAGAGGAAGGTGATCTCCGCGTCTTACTCTTCCGCCATCTGGAAGCTCCTCCTATTTACATAGTTTTAAAGTATCTTTCCACAAATTACTTAATTACAAACAGGAAAATGAGAACTTACAGTCGAGAAGCCTGGAAGACACCACCTTAATCAAGGGATGAATGTTACCATCACCAATAATGGGAAAAAGCAACATCATGTCCCTTCCAATACAACGTTCGGAAAAGGACACAACATCACTTCCGTGATATTCAAGCTAAAAATGCGTGATCTGAATCCTGTCCTGAGGAAACACTATCCAAACCCAAATTGATGGGTAATTTACAAAATAACTGACCTGTACTCTTCAAAAATGTCAGGGCCATGAAAGACAAAAGCTGCGGAAATATTCCAAATTAAAGAAGACTGGAGAAACATGACAACTAAATGCAATATGTGAACCTGCATCAGATCCTGGACCAGGAAAAAAATAGCTTTAAAGACAATTGGAAAAATTTGAATTTGGACTGTGGATTGGATGATAGCATTTGGTCCACGTTAAATTTCCCAATTTTGATAATTTTACTGTAGTACAAATGACAAATTACAAAATTCCCTCATTTTTTAAAAATACACACTGATATTTAGGGGTAAAGGGATTATAATTAATGCCTACTTACCCTCAAATAGTTCAGATATGTTTGTATTTCAAAAAGGAGAGCAGTGATCATGTAAATGGGGCAAAAAGCTAACTCTTGGTGAATCTAGATGAAGGATATACGGGAGTCCTTTGTACTACTGCAATTTTCTGAACATTTAAAGTTATATCAAAATTAAGAGTGTCAAGGGCTTCCCTGGTGGCGCAGTGGTTGAGAGTCCGCCTGCCGATGTAGGGGACACGGGTGCGTGCCCCGGTCCGGGAAAATCCCACATGCCGTGGAGCGGCTGGGCCCGTGAGCCATGGCTGCTGAGCCTGCGCGTCCGGAGCCTGTGCTCCGCAGCGGGAGAGGCCACAACAGTGAGAGGCCCGCGTACCGCAAAAAAAAAAAAAAATTAAGAGTGTCAAAAAAATTTTTTTTCACCAGTGGAATATTTTCTTAAATGAAATCCAATCTGTAAAATCAATGTGTTCAACATACACACTCAGAGTTATTCTGAATGAAACGGGGATGTTGGATCCAGAGATCTGCACTCAGACCCCCTCCCACCCTCCACAGATTTACCACCTGAAGTCAAGACCACAGAAGCTTGGCTGTTCACTGCCAGTCCCTCGGCACCAAAGCACTGGATGTACCGAAGGTGGCACCTCTGGCCTCATCCCTGTGTGGATCCTCTTCCCTGAGCACCTCTGCTCTCCAACTACCTCTGACCTACGCTCTCCATACTTATCTGGCCTTTTCCTAATATTTATGCAAATATGTCAGTTGCCGAGAATTCTCAGTCTCTGTGTCTACTATTGCCTACTGTCCATGATGCTCAGAAATGTTCTTTCCCCACCACACAGATCTTCACAGCTGCTGTTTCCATGTCTGCTTCCAGCTGCAGCTGACCATGCCTATAACAAGGAGGAACTTCCTGAGGAAGGGAATGCCCTATGCTGACCCCCTACAACTCTCGTTGCCCCTGGAAAATACTTCTGACTGCTGCAGTGGAACTCTTGGGCATCAGGCAAGGAAAAGATACTTGCATTCTTTTCCTATGGCTGCTGTAACAAATTACCACAAAGGTGGTGGCTTAAAACAACACAAACTTATTATTTTACAGTTCTGGTAGTCAGAGGTCTGAAATCAGTTTCACTAAAGTCAAGGTACTAGCAGTGCTGGTTCCTTCTGGAAGCTGTGAGAGGAGAATCCATTTCCTTGTCTTTTCAGCTGCGAGTGCCTGCCTGAATTCCTTGGCTTGTGGCTCCTTCCTCCATTTTCAAAGGGCATCACTTCAGTCTCTGTTTCCATCACCACCTTGCCTTCTCTTCTTTCTAACCTCACTCTGCCTCTCTCCTATAAAGCCACCTGTGGCTACATTTAGGGCCCACCCAAAGAATCCAGGATACTCTCCCCTTCACAAGAGCCTTCACTTAATCATATCTGTAAGGTCACTTTTGCCCCATAAGGTAACATTCACAGGTTCTGAGGATTGGGATGTGAATATCCTCAAGGACCAGCCTACCACAGATACCTAGATTGATTACTACTGTCCAACAGCCTTTCCCTATTACTCAAACACCCCCAGTCTTTTGTTCTTCCAGTTTTCTTGAGATATAATTGACACACAGCACTGCTCAAGTTGTACAACATGATGATTTGACTTACAGTACGAGATGATGACCACAAGTGTAGTGAACTTCCATTATCTCATATAGATACATTAAAGAATTTGAAAAATATCTATTTTTTCTTTGTGATGAGAACTCTTAGGATTTACTCTCTTAACAACTTTCCAATATAATGTACAGCAGTGTCAATTATATCTATCATGTGCATTATACCCCTAGGACCTATTTATCTTATAGGAAGTTTGTACCCTATGACTATCTTCATCCAATTCCCCCTTCTCCCACTCCCCCAAATATCCCCAGCCTTTAGGATTATTTTCTGTCTTTCACTTACTTAATTGTTTCCCCCAAGTCTGCTGATTCAAGTGTCTGCCTTACTTTTACTGCTCTATTATGCCCCCTACCTGTAGATGAAGTTACAGAGCTTGTGTCTGCCCAGCTCTTCCTACCCCACCCTTTATCAACTGAATTGATAAATTGCCTTGGTCTTGTATAGCACTAGCCTGGGATGGAAGCCCCTGAAAGCAACAGAAAAGGGGTTGAGCAAGAAGATCCTCTGCTAATTTTCCAAGGCTATGGCTGGGGTGGGCTGAGGTCTCCCTAGGAGCTCTCATCAACAACAATCACACACATAAATCAAAAAGGAACTCAGCCACTGTGCTCCTTGAGAATGAAAGAGAAAAAAGAACATTGGTTCATGTTTGGGCTGATTCTAAAATATATGGGAATGAAAGCCTTTGTGGTAATGAATTTCCCTTTAATGCTGTCACATCTGTAGTCCTGGAGGTTTAACCTCTGATTTTTGGCTGTAAAAACCAACATTATTTCTGCAAACTTGATACCAGATGCTGCCAGGGAGATGTAGCTGAAGTGATAAAAATCTATTTAACAGATTTAGTGAAGCAAATACAAACTAATTAATGATTTTGGAATTGGGATTAAACACTAATTCTTTTAAACCATAAAAACTGAGATGAACAAAAGGGAAAATGTTCTGCCTCTGAATAACTCAAAGGAGCCATCTGTTTGCCATTGAGAAAATGGCCCAATTGATAGATTTTGAACAAATTCTGACATATTTTTATCTGGATTGGAATGCATATGGACAGCCATCCCAGAAAGAAGGCATATTACTTCCTGGCTAACATGTCAATCTGAGCTTCCTTGAAGCTCCAGAAAACAAGTTATTTGTGTACTGACTCACAAATGAGGAGACAAAGAATAAAGTGGTATCTTCATAAATTCTGCCTGAGACATATGTTTCCAGCCATTAGGAAGGAAAGATGGCCTGAGTTTCCTTCTAACTTCATTGTGCGGCAGCCACTGGTGGGATGAAGCTCTTTGGCTGTGCCTTCAGTGTCATCTTTCAACAAGGGCGGAAGGGCCTCATCTGCTACTGTTCTGAGACTTTCCAAATTAAGTGAGGTCGGAGCTATGAGATTGTAGAAACTGAACTTGCTGTCCTCCCAACTCCCCACCTGGACACTCTCGACATCAAAGAGCCGTCTAATTCTAGAACATAAGCTCTGTGCTAATCCCACCTCAATCAGGGTTGGGTGATGAGGGAGAATTCTGTTTGCTCTGGCCCCCAAATCAGTGCATTGGGCATCAAATTAGTCCAACCGTTAACCCCACTCTGAGTGGCTCCTGAGAAGACCTCAGATCTGTTTTGAGCTATACCTGAGGATGGAGGTTGGCAAGCACTCACTGCAGGCGAGGTCTGGCAGCAGACAATCAGACACAGAATGAGAGTCGAGGATCAGAACTTGTATGAGTAGTTGAGCTGCCTCTGTTTCCCCAGTAAATCTGAGAGCAGACCAGCTTTGAGGAGATATAGATTAAAGCAGATAGAAACTAATCTGGGCACCCTCTGACAGTTTAAGTCCCTCGTTCTCCCCTCCATTTCCCACACCAGGGAGACAGTCATGCCATTGGGCTTTTCACACTTGTGTTTCTCAAACTACAGCCTTGGGACGTTTTCTCTGGGTTCATTAGTTTTTGACAATTTATTTTAATTTTGTGTTTTCATTTTGATGAAAATCTAAAAATGATTAATACAAGTATCTTGTGGATCAACTGGCCGACAAGCTCAACCACAGAATTTCCATATCTGCGTGCAGGTTTGTGTTTATGACAGCATAGAGGACAAAGAGAACTGCTGACTCAGGCTAATGGAAGTTGAACAGGACGACTTCCACACAAATGATATGGTCATTGTCAAGTGAAAAACAGGTACACTCACTACATGCTGTAAAAACAAAGATATCATGATATTTATAATGGAGGCTATTTAGAATAGAGGACTTTTTTAGATTTGTGGATTTGTTTATACTTTATAAATTTGTAAGGGTTTATCTGAATGATAACGTTTGCACGGTGTTGTTTTATTTAAATGTATACATTTGTTTTGGTTTTTAAGGAGATTACACTTAGGTTAATGTCTACACGTATTTAAGTTAAGTTACTTATGATAATAAAATAACTGGTCAGCATTTTTTTCTTTAAAAGGGGTCTATAGGGCTTCTCTGGTGGCACAGTGGTTGAGAGTCCGCCTGTCGATGCGGGAGACGCGGGTTCGTGCCCTGGTCCGGGAAGATGCCACATACCGCGGAGCGGCTGGGCCCGTGAGCCATGACCGCTGAGCCTGCGCGTCCGGAGCCTGTGCTCCGCAACGGGAGAGGCCACGGTGGTGAGAGGCCCGCGTACCGCAAAAAAAAAAAAAGGGGGGGGGTCTATACATCATTTAAGTTTGGAGCACTATTATTTTCTGAACATTACATCATCAGTTTCTCTGATACAGTGGAGTTTCCCCTCTATTGGCCAGTGGGTATGGTAAATATTTTTGAGGGGTCAGACTAACTTCTTTACTTTTTTATGGCCTCCTTGTTCATAGTCCTTTCCCCTGAAGAATGCTGAATGGGCCAGCAGCTTGAATGGAGAAACAGTTCATCTGAGCACTTTAACTGTTCTAAATAGGAACAGAAAGTTCTGGAAGGTCCTCAAGGGCTAGCATTTAGTCAGAGGGGCAAAGCAGAAGCCTCACAGCAGATCAGGTAAGAATTAGATCCAGGCAGGCAGCAGGGCAGCCTTCACGCTCATCCCCACAGTGTCTTTCCTCCCACCTGCCCCACTGAAGACAGGACCAGCTCCAGAGCCTGGAGGAAGGAGGCTGGGAGGACAGAGCCTGAAGCTGAGACTCCATTTACCCTGACTGTGGAGGGGGTGAGGGCTGGGAGGCAGGAGCCTGACTAGTAGACTCACAGATCATTGGCTGGCTGCAAAGAAAACAAATTATTTTAGACATAATTGACTGTAGACAGTGAAACACCAAGGCCATCCCAATAAAACATCACATTGCTTTTGACTTAAGTTGAACTAAAGAAGGGAAGCAAGGATCCATTAGAAGAAATTGTTGAAATGTAGAGGCTTTGCCCTTAAGTCCCATCCATGGCCCTTTCAATGTGGGCGGCCTGCTCATGGACAGTGCAGGGACCTGGGAAGGAGGTGCCACCAGGGAGGGGGACAATCAAGGTCAACAATGTCTCCTCTAGGACACCGCTCAGGGCCACTCCTGCTTATCCTGAAGCAAATACTCACAAAGCCCAAGAAAGTACTGTGAGTGAAAGAGATGGCCAAGCTCTAAGGCACAGATACACTTGGTTTATACATAAAACACATATGGATGTTTTCTAATCCCACAAAGAAATATTCTTTCCACTGTGTTGTATAGAACACGCAACCCCTTTTTGGTCACTTTTTTCATTAGTGTTACTAAAGATGTGGGTGTAAGGAAATACTTCTCTACCACAAGGAGAGCAATAGTGTAAAGGTGATGCAAAAGATAACGGATGCACAGCTTAAAGTCCAGAGACGATTGAGAATGGTGGGGGCTGTGCTGAGCTGAAGAGCACTCGTTCTGTCTGAAGATAGCAGGCCCTGCTCACGTCTGCTGAGACTACTGTTTGCTTCGCTAAGGCAAAAATTTCTGCTCAGCATTAATTCCAGGAGTCTGCAAAGGGACGGAGGATGATGGCTAAAGGGCCATCCATCCTTCCAATGTGGGCCAAGCACTGGCCGATTTAACCAGTTTGTTGCTGAACCTTTTTTCCGTAATACATTTATCAATTAACAACCTGTAACAGGTAATAGAGGTAGATTCCTGATGAAGAACATTATTATGTGTCCAGCCACGTGTAATGAGGCCATTCCCACATCTTGACCAATGGCCCATACTAATACAGCTCTGCTGATGTGAGGATAATGAATTCTATTAAATGAAGAACTCAACGTAATAGCAGCTATTAATACCTCCTAATATTAATAGGTGGCATTCATCTTATGTAACAGAATCTGTCCAACTTAGCAGGCACTTCATTTCACAGCTCTTCCCCAGCTTCTTTAAGTGTCTTCTCACCACACTGACCACTGTCTGCTGGACACACTCCAATTTGGCATCACTATGAAGGTGGGGACAGGAGGGCAGCACAGAAAAAGTAGCCCAATTTAGGACTCTACGGCTCTCCTCTTCTCACCTAGAACCTCATCCTTCAGATGTCAGTTTAGGTGCCACTTCCATCAGGAAGCCTGCCCTGCTTGTCTCCTGCACCTCAACGACAACAAGAACTGAATTAAGTGCCCTCCATTAAGGTTCCCAGAACTGTTGGTTTGCCCATATCTGCCATCACCCCCTGTAGGCTCCTTCCAAGCAGGGTCCTGGCATCCCCAGACCAAAGCATTGAAAGCATTCAAACAAATGAAAAAATAATTGAATGGATTATTAGGTGGATGAATGGATAGATATATGGGAAAGTGGATGGATGGATGGATGGATGGATGGGTGCTGTCTGCCTTTTTAGAGGTTCTACATAGAAGAAGTGATTCTCCAATACAATGTTTTAATAGAGATCTCTCCACAAGATGGCGCTCACAATTTTCTTATTGTTTTTTATAGAAAATTTTCAAATCTCAAATTTTAAGCTGTCTTAGAATTATTATGTAGGTTTCACAGTCAATTTAACTTGTTTACCATACTATCCATGTTCCTTGTTCCAACACATTTCACACAATTACAAACATGTTCTTTCCCCTGGACGTCAAGACACAACCTTGCGTTTTGTTTTGACATTGGTTGGGCTGCTTTGTGGCTTGCCTGATGGCCGCAGGGTGTGAGGAATAATGTCAGTCACCAGATAGTACAGGAAATGAAGGCATAGTTTTTTCTCCATCCCCAACAACAAAGAGTCAGCAGAAAAATGAAACCTTGGCTTGAAATAGCTACTAACCTCTGGATCCATGAATTTTGCCTTAATAAAATAATAACCTCTTACATTGTACAGTGCTTTATGCTGTACAAAGCAATTTCACATCACAGTCATAGTTTCTGAGCTCCTAAAAACTATGCCAGGTACTTTAGATGTATTATCCCCTTTTAACCCTCATACCATGAGTTAGGACTTAATACCTCCCATTTTACAGATAATAAAATGAAGCTTCAGAGAAGGGATGTAATTTGCCAGAATGATACAGGTGGTAAGTGGCAGAGCTATAATTGGGACCCTGGTTTGTCTTTACTCCACATTAATTTGCCTCCCATTAAGGAAGGTATTAGACAATAGGGGGAAAGGGAATTGCCATGTATACCTCCCTGTGAGGCACCTGTTATCCTCCTGTATTCACGTGTGTGCACACACACCTCGGAGCAGCCCTATAGGAGAGTAATAATTACTATTTTCACGTACCCACAACAGGCCAGGAACAATGCCAAGTGCTTTCCCATACATCATTTCATTTCATCTCTATCTACCTCTGTGAGGAAGATATTATTATCCCATTTTAAAGAGGAGGAGATTATAGCTCAGAGAATGGTTTTCTCTTATGTCACAGAGGATCCAAGTGCAAGGTCTGACTCAAACTCAGTTCCATCTGACTTCAAAGCTCCATGGCACCATATGAGGTTGCCAAAGGCCACCTGCATGGGGGTAACTTGGGAATTCTGGGCAGGATTCCTGGAGCTGCCTCTTTATCTGCTCTTGTCAAACTGCCCAGTTTCCCCAAACATTCCTCTGGGCCTTTGCACATTCTATTCCTCTGCCGAAAATGCCCTTCCCTACAGAGTCTGCCTGGAAGACTCCTACTCACCTTTTGAGATCAAGCTCAAATGTCCTTTTCCCCATGGCGCCTCCTTCGCTGGCCCTTTCACTAAATATATACACATATCCTCATGCTATGACCATTGTCCTTCCTCTGGGTCCCACCATCCACCACACACTCACACGCGGGCGCGTGCACACACACTCATCCTGTGGTTCCTTATAGAACAACACACCTCCCCCTGCGTGGTGTCAAGAACTGTGAAGGATCTGCGCTTTCCCCTGCCTGCAAGCTAACAAGCTGGCCTCCACTTGCTCAGATGCTGGCAGAAGACCCAGATTCTGTCTTCACTCTCTCTCCAGGTCCTCTAACAGCGACCTGCTCATAGCAGGCGCTTCAGCAGTGATTGCCGAATGACTGAAAGAATGAGTTCAAAGGAAGGTTCAAGGTTCAAATCTTTGATGGTACGTAGCTATGAGACACAGATTATTAGCATATCCATGTGGAGGTGAAGAAGGAAAGGGCAGAAGGGCAGTGAAGAGAAAGACATACAGCAACAGTAGATGGAGTCTGCGGAGACAGGAAAGTTCCCATCCATGGACCAGTTAGAGCATACGTGTCTATTTGTAAGCACTAAAATCCCCAGCTAGAAAATTCAGGAATCCCTGTGTATTCTTTTTTTTTTTTTTTAACCCACCTAGGACTTACTCTATGCCAAGAACCGACTTGGAAAGCTTCAAGTACATTTACTGTGTTCGTTTTCATAGTCTTTGTGACTGCCACAGGAAACTGAGTTGAATGTGGCAAAGCGTGACCTTCTGTGGCTTCAGAGGCCATGTGAGAAAAGGTCATGCACCTTTGCCAGTTTCTCTTGGGACGCTTTGAAGCCTTTCACCAGTAAGAATTTCAGCTACCCTGAGGCCACCAGGCAAAGAGCACAGGGAAAGGGAGAGAGATGCCTGAAGAGCCCCTCTTGTTTCAGGTCCAGCGGCTTGAATGTTCTCAGCCCCCACCTCAGACTGAGAAGAACTTTCCATGTGATGCCAGCCCTTACCACCACTGTGAGAGACGGAGAAAGGACTGCCTCATGGAACCCTGTCTAATCCCAGACTCCGCAGCAAAATAAATGACTGTTACTGTTGGTTTTTTTTTAACTATTATCATTGACATAACAAAAAGCTGTAAATATTTAATGTATACAACTTGAATGAGTTTGGAAATAAGTATATATCTGTGAAACCATCACCACAATTGATGCATAAATATATCTGTCACTTCCAAAAGTTTCCTCCTGCTATTATTATTATTATGTGGTTAGAACACAACATAAAATCTACCTTCCTAATAAAATTTTAAGTATATAGTACAGTGTTGTTGACTACAGGCTCATGCTACTCAGTAGTTCTCTAGGATTTATCCATCTTGCATAACTGAAACTTTGTGTCCTTTGACACAAACCTCCCTGTTTCCCTCAGCCTCCAGCCCCTGGCAACCATCATTCTACTCCCTGCTTCCATGAGTTTGACTATTTTACATACCTCATATAGGTGGTATCATGCAGCCTTTGTCCTTCTGTGTCTTGCCTTATTTCATTTAGCATAATGTCCTCCAGGTTTATCTGTGTTGTGTTGTCCCAAATCGCAAATCCACTCAATATTATCTTTTTGAGATTTACAGAATTGATACGTGTATCTCTAGTTCATCCACTTTAATTGCGGTATGACATTTCATCTTATGAATAAACCACAGTTTATACAACACAGTTATGTAACAACTTAATGGGGAACAATTTGGTTGTTTCCACTTTTTCTCTAGTATTCTTTTTTCATTTACTTATTTTATTTTGTTTTGGCTGCATCAGGTCTTTGTTGAGGTGTGCAGAATATTTTGCTGTGGCACACGGGCTTCTCTCTAGTCGTGGCGCACGGGTTCCAGGGCACGTGAGCGCCGCAGTTTGCGGCACGCGGGCTCTCTAGGTGATATGCACGAATTCAGTAGTTGTGGTGCGTGGGCTTAGTTGCCCTGCAGCATGTGGGATCTTAGCTCCCTGACAAGGGATAAAACCCGTGTCCCCTGTATTGGAAGGCGGATTCTTTACCACTGGACCACCAGGGAAGTCCCTCTAGTATTCTTCTTAACAGTGCTGTAACAGACAACTTTGCATACACCTCCTGTGCACAAGTGTATGAACTTGTGTCAGGTATGTTCCTAGGAGTGGAATAGCTGGTCAAAGGGCAGAAGTGTGATTAAGGATCTTCTGTTCACCCTTCCAGATACTACCCTCCACCCTTTTCATTCCTTCTCTAGAGCCCAGGAAGCTGAATTACGTGGACTAATCACCAGGCTCCTAAAGCCATATGTATGGCTGTGTCCCTCTCTAGGCTGGGCACAGTATCTGGCACAGGGCCAATGACATCTCAGAGGCTCAGAAAGCCTGGGTGATTGAGATGGATTGGCTTTTTGATTTGAGGAGCCTCAGACACAGAACAGTGCTGACTCAAGGAACTATGCTCCTGCAGTGACTCATCCATCAGGACCCTTGAATAGGGAATTATGGAAAGGTACTGTGTGGAGCTGTCTTAATTAAGAACAACCTGATCTTGATTGCAGCCTCTGAGAGGACTCTCTTCCCCATCCTCCCGTCTCCTTTTCTCCGTGACATCTAGAGGCAGAATCCGGCTTCCTTTGATAAGGCTTTCCTTCTCCCAATAACACTGCTGACAGGCTCAGTTTGGAAACAGTTGAGCTAGTTGGGGATGGCAGCCCTTCAGCCAGGCTCCCTAATGGGCAACCTAAATCAGTGGTTAATAGCGATCTCACTGCACCTGTGTTGCCCTGGCTCTCAGGAAAGGCTGGGGCTGAGGTTGGAAATAGGCTGAAGATAATCAGGTTGGCCGCTCTTCCCAGCAGCCACTCTCCCTACCCCTATCCAAAGCTAATTTATCCTGGAGACTATATTCTAACCAGAGAATAAAGATGGACTCCCTCTACCCCCACCACCTCTCATCTCCAGTTCCCAACATGAGGGCAGGCTGGGCCTGAGCCCCCAAAGGAAGGAAGGGTACCACCATTCTCTCTCCATGTGCAAGGACCTCTTATTAGGATGTTAGGGGGCCACAACAGAGGACTGGGATCCAGGAAGTTCTGGCTTCCCAAGCCAAGTTCCAAACCCTAGCCCATAACCAGATACCACCTGACAGCTTCCTGTCAGCCCAGATTCCCTCACTCAGCCTCTCCCAGGAGTCTCCATCACTGGGCTCCATCCACTCCGTCTTTATTCAGTGAACATTTACTAATGTGTGTGAGGTCCTAACACACTGTGGTTCCATGTCCTTCCTTCCCTTACGCCTTCTCCAAACACACACACACACACACACACACACACACACACATTATACTTTTAAAGTCAAGTATTTCTTGAACCAATAAGAGTTTCCAAAGAAGCTTTATCACCAGGTATGACTCATCTTTTAGTTGGTGGCTTTAGGTGTCTCTGGTGCCCAACTTCTCCAGAGAGTAATTAATAAAGTGTAAGCAAATATTTAAATCATTTGGGAGATCACTAAGTAAAAGCTCTAGGGGTGAGCTTCTTGTAATGATATGGCCACTCCTTAATCCTCTGTGGGCAAAAATTTCTTAAACAGGTGCCCCTTGAATAGAAGTCCCACTTGAATGAACAAAGATATTAAACGTCACCTGGAAGGACAAGATGGGGAATACTGTATATCCACTGTCCTTGATATATTCAGCTGCCCTAACTGGTTCTCAAGGGATACCAGAACCCTAATCTCAGAAAACAGATCCCTCTTACCTGGAGCCCTGGCTCTGCTTCCGCTACCTAACCCTTTCCAGTGGCTTCCTATTCCCCAAATCAGTAATTCCTGGAGTGCGGTTCCTGGACCAGCAGCCTCAGCATCACTTGAAATATATAAGAAATGCATATTCACAGGTTTCACCCCAGGCCTACTAAATCAGAAACCCTAAGGGTGGGGCCTCACTATCTCCGTCTTAATAAGCCCTCCAGGTGATTCCAATGCCCAAAGTTTGAAAACCACTGCCCCCAATAGAGGTGCACTCTTGGCAAGATCTGCAAGGCCCTCCACAGAGACACTGCTGGCCCATAGGAGCTTTTTTGTAAATTAGAAGTAGAGCCTCATCTGGGAGGATATAAGCACGTGCTTACCAGGTAGAGCCAGAGCTGTATTTCAGCCCCTCCGCGCCTTGGCAGGTGCCCTCATAAAGCGAACAGCCTGCAGTCACACACTGCGGCCCTGCCCCCAGGACCAGGCCTTCCAGCCCTATATCCCACCACTTGCCTCCTCATCCCTATGTGCCAGCCACTCCACACGTTTTACAATTCCCTAACACATGCTGGTACTTCATGCTTCCTTCACAACTTTGCCCAAGCTATTCTCTGTACCTAGAATGCTTTTCCACCTAGAAAACTACCACAACCTTTAAGACTCGGCTTGGTCATCTCCTCATCCAGGAAATATTTGCTGACTGCAGGAGAGTCAGATTCTACTCCTCTAGGCTCCCTTATCGCATTGTGTTCACCTCTCACATTGCCCTTGCCTGGCTCTATTTTAATTGCTGGTTTCCTCGTCTCCGTCCTCTACAAAGCAGGATCTATGTGGGATTCATCTTTGTATCGCAGTGTGAAATTAACAAACAGAAACTTCAATTAGAGTCAAGAGACCAGAAGACCAGAAGGGGGAGCTCTCATGCCCTGTCATGACAGCAGAACCCAACAGGAAGAAGAAAGACTCTTCTATCCTAGCAACAACTCAGCCAATGAAAAGCCATGGACTCTCTGTTTACTGTAGCCCTCCCAACTTCCTTTTCCCCTGTATAAAAGCGTTCTCCTTCCCTTGTTGTGTGGGGACTTGCAGGTGGCTCTCCATGGTTGCAGACCTCGAAGTACAAATCTCTGCTGATCTCAAACAAACCCATCTTTGCTGGAGATATATCTGGTAGTCTGTTTACTTGGGGTCAACAACAGTATCAATGAGTATCTGGAATGTTCATACAATGACAAAATACTGAATATCAATCCTGTGCAAGGCTCTCAGTGCTAGAGATACAGTGAAGATCATGTCAGACAGCTCAACCTTATGGAGCTAATTCATAATTAAGGGTCTGGTACAAAGAGAGGAACAGAGGGAAGGAAGAAGCAAGGCCCTTGCAAAATGGTGGGAGGCAATTGCTTTTCTGAATGATTTAGAATGATTCAGAAGCTGCTTCAAAAGCAGGGTGACTTTCTACTGCTGTGGGAGGATGAAATCCTGTCCTTTCCAGATTCACTTGTGAAGTTGAAAAAGCCAAGACCAGTCCCATGCAGAAAAACATCTTTAATGGGGAGACCTGTCCTCCCACAGGGCTTGGTTCAGCCCCAGACACTGAAGAGCCATCTTATAGTCCAGAATGTTCCCTCCCATGGCAGCTGCAGCCAGGAGTGTGAACAGGGATAAGACTAGATTAGGAATCATGATGCCTCTTCTCCTTGTAATTAGGGCTCAAATCACTGTATCAAGACTCAAATAAGGTTGGGCTGCCCCTCCTCAATTAGCAGCTTATCTAATTAAAAGACATGAATTGCAAGTTTCAGCTCACTGCAGTAATGCAATAGTGGGGTTCCTTGTGGAAGCCATTTGACTTCTGGACTCATTTCTACACCCAGTGAGGAATGGAGGAATAAAAAACAGTTCAGTTTATATGCAGAAAACATGCATTTTCTCAAGTAAAAGAATGATTTGAAGGTAGAAGGGAGGAGATGCTGAAGAGGCTGTTGCCATGGTCATGAGCAGAAATGCATGAGGGCAAGGCAGTGGGGATGGGGAGATTATTGTAGACAGAGAGCTGTTTGAGATATAGAACTGGCTGTGGGAGAGAGGGTGAGAGGAATCAGGAGGGAGAAGAAGGGGTCTAGTCTGGAATCCGAAGGCATTGCAGGAATAGTTAGGACAGATGTTCTGATAGACTTTATTAGCATGGTCCCCAGCCTGAGCCCAGGTCTGTGTGCACGCATTACACACACACTCACATGCACATGCACAGAGCTCCACTCCTTTATTGACATGACTGTGCTATAAAATCTCCCCTTTGGAAAGCTCACCAAGCTCAGTCAAAGACCCTCTCTGGGGACTTCCCTGGTGGTGCAGTGGTTAAGAGTCTGTCTGCCAATGCAGGGCACATAGGTTTGATCCCTAGACCAGGAAGATCCCACATGATGTGGAGCAACTAAGTCCGTGGCTCAGCACCACAACTATTGAGCCTGCCCTCTAGAGCCCACACTCCACAACTACTGAAGCCCACACACCTAGAGCCGGTGCTCCGCAACAAGAGAAGCCACTGCAATGAGAAGCCCCCACTCACCGCAACTAGAGAAAGCCCGCGCACAGCAACAAAGACCCAACGCAGCCAAAAAAATAAATAAAATAAAATTAAAAAAGACCCTCTCTGTATTCTATTCCCAGCTTCTTCAGTTTCTCTCTGTAATGACAAATCGTAACCCTTTTCTCCCTGGTGCCAAAGAGCCGCTCCTGGGGCAAGAAAGCAGATCGTGTGGCTGACAGAAAGGAGAGAAAAGAAGCTCAACTATGGTGCTTATCCATGTGCTGAGAAAGGCCAATTCTCACATCCTCACTAAAATTTGGAGTGGGCTCAGACATGAACAGAGATTCATAAATACACGCATATACACAGTATGTGTACACACATATATAGAGACAATACAACATGCAACCCGCACACACACACAGATTCACAAATACATGCATATACACTGTATATGTATACACACATATACAGAGACACTCCAACATGCAAACACACACACACACAAACACACAGAGGCTTACTCGCTCACAGATTCATACAAACGCAGAGAAAACATAAAATTGCATACGCGAACCCATCACACAACAAACAGGCACTCTCTGACAAATGCACATAAATACATTCACTCACTTAAAACAAGAGTTTGGAAATAATTATTCAGAAAATTAAAGCAAAAAATAATTGTGTCAATTACCTGGTTTTTTAAAAATAAAAACTGAATTGTTTCCTTGAAATGTCCCGCCCACGATTCTGAACCCTCTCCAGCAACACCTTATATTTGCATGGTATATTTTACTTGTCAAAGGAAATTCACAGATGTATTCTCCTTCACATCTCACAGGGCTCGTTGAGTTGTATGTTTTTTGTAATTTCCAAATGTATTTTGTGCTGGTTGCTGACTGTTAGCACTCGGCACCATCCCTGCCCCCTGAACTCTTCCTGTATCCACAGAAGCAGGAAACCTAAAGACTACATTTCCCAGATACTCGTGCGGCAGGCTTCTAGTTTTGATTCCACGAATGAGAGACATTCCCGCGAGATTTGAAAGGTGGAAGAGAAACGGAAGCCATGATCCTTCCCCAGACACAGGCCGGCGAGCTAGCTTCTGCAGGTGCTGGTGAGAGGTTCTGCCGCGGTTTCCCTTCGTCCCCCTATGAATCTCCTACATCAGGGCTCCAGGCAGCTGAGATCACTGGTGACGGGGCTTTTGGTAATTTTATTGGTTTTTGTTTGTTTGTTTTTGGTTTTTTCTTGCGGTACGCGGGCCTCTCACTGTTGTGGCCTCTCCCATTGCGGAGCACAGGCTCCGGACGCGCAGGCTCAGTGGCCATGGCTCACGGGCCCAGCCGCTCCGCGGCATGTGGGATCTTCCCGGACCGGGGCACGAACCCGTGTCCCCTGCATCGGCAGGCGGACTGTCAACCACTGCGCCACCAGGGAGCTTTTGGTAATTTTAATAACAGATTTAAAGCTCTGATTTAATAGTTTTAAGCAAAAAATAAGGACACATTCCTGGAGTAGCTCACAGAATTAAAAGGATAAAGAAGTAAGCAGTTGGGCTTCCCTGGGCGGAGGAAGAACCTGAGGTGTGAACCTGTCATACTTGACGGAAGCCCCAGGCCACCTGGGGAGCGTTCTGAAGCTGGGATGACCCTTCACTGCTGAGGAGAGGATGTCAAGCCTTTATCCCTGCGTGTTTATCAGTGGTCCTGAGTTAAGGAAACAAGGCATTGATAACCAGCAAGGCAGCTTTCTTTAGCTGAGGCAATCCCTGTAGTAGACGGGCAGCTCCCAGGCAGATGGAGGTAAGCAGTCCTTCATTCCCATTACAAACTGGAAGTGTGTGTCTCCCCCACTCCCCAAATTCAAACTTTGAAGCCCTAATGCCCAATGCAACTGTATTTGGAGATAGAGGCTGTGAGGATGTAATTAAAGTTAAATGAGGTCGTAAGAGTGGAGCCCTAATCTAATAGGGCTGGTGCCCTAATATGAAGAAGAGACACCAGAGCTCCCTCTCTGCCCTGTGAGGATGCAGTGAGAAGGTGGCCAACTGCAAGCTGAAGAGAGAGCCCTTGCCAGCACCTGACCATGTTGGCACCTTGATCTTGGACTTTTCCTGTCTCCAGAACTGTGAGAGTATTAATTTCTGTTGTTTAAGCCACCCAGTCTATGGTACTGTGTCATGATAGATCAAGCGGATTAATACAATTCCTGAAAGAGAATACGGGCAGCACATAACAGAGTCCAGCACAGGAACTGAACCAGGGACCCAGTTACCGTCAGCTTTCTCTCTCTCCACTCTCCCCACCTCTGCCTTTTCCCCCCCAAGTTGTGAGAGAGATCATGACTACCTCCAGCCCCGCCCCCTTCTGAAACCATAATCCAAGAAAGAAGAGAGCTCTCTCTCAGGCTCCAGTTTGGAAAATCAGAGGGAAGGGCTCTGGTTCACCCAGTCCACACCACATGCACCCTCCTGGACCAGTCCTGGGCCAGTGACATGGGGTACTATGACTGACTTTGCCTTTGGCCAAATATGCCAGATTTGTTATCAAAAGGCAAAGGACAAGTAAAGATGTTGAGCAGGAAAATAAACTAGAAAGGACACCCTTTATTTTACCAGTTATTTGCTCAGTCAGATTTCAGTAATGCACCGACCATGTGACATCCAGCAAGTGACTTTGCCTCTGTGAGCTTTGCTGTCCTCATCCATCCAGGGGAGATGGCAGCGGTTGTAGTAAGGATGAAGGAGGGAACACGTGTGACAGGCCTGCCTAGCACAAGGCTGGCACACAGTAAATGTCCAGTAAAAGGTCACTTCCGTGGTGGTCTAAACACTGCTATAAGAAAGAAAATATCGGGCTTCCCTGGTGGCGCAGTGGTTGAGAGTTCGCCTGCCAATGCAGGGGACATGGGTTCATGCCCCAGTCCGGGAAGATCCCACATGCCACGGAGCGGCTAGGCCCATGAGCCATGGCCGCTGAGCCTGCGCGTCCGGAGCCTGTGCTCTGCAACGGGAGAGGCCACAACAGTGAGAGGCCCACGTACCGCAAAAAAAAAAAAAGAAGAAGAAAGAAAATATCATTTTGCATCTCAAACCTCTGAACCAATTTTCAAAACATGGAGGAAAAGCAAAATTCTATTGAGGGCAATTATATTGCCCCAGGTCCAAAAACTCTTAAAGTTACCTGGAATATGCATTTCTTAGATAAGAAAACTGAAGCCACAAGAAGTTAATAACTAGCCCAAGATCTCACACAGAGAAGAGAGGGCCAGGTTCAAGAACCCTGAACTCTAGTAATATGCCCAGGTACCCCTCAACCAGCTGCCACTCCACCCTGCCATTGTCTCCACATACACCCTCAACCAGGCCCCTGATGCATCCCAACCCAGGGCTGCAGCCTCTCTTTTCTTTCTCCCAGACACCCAGCCTGTACGTCAAGCCCAGGGCTGCTCAGCAAGCATCACTGAGATGGAATTGAAACCCACGGAAGTATCTGGAAAGCAAGTGGGATATCTGGAAGTAATAAACTTCCGACTGCTTGTTCATTGGGCACCCAGTGGGGGTGACACAGATTTCTCTCATCTCTCTTTCTTAAGAATCAATAAAAAGTTAGTGATGCATTTAGCAGAGATCAAATAAATGACATTAGGTTTCTTTTTTAACCTTTTATGGGACTGATACTCTGATCTTACTCCTAAAAGTCACTCTAGGTCAATCTGACTCATCTTTTGGTAATTGCATTGCAGATTTTAAAGACTGAGTCTCAGTGGGCTGAGAAGAAAAAGAAGTATTTGATTGGCCAATCTTAAATGCGGTGTCCTCTAGCAGCCTTACAGGGAACTCAAGGTAGAAAAGGGCTTATGTTATTGATATTTGTGGTTGTGAGTTTTATCTAATGGAGAAAACAGCAGTAAGATTCATAGAAAGCTCACAATGATTTTAAGGTGATTGCACTGTCTGAAACACTGCCTGTTTGGACAAAAAGGTACGGAGGCAGTACGGTACGAAAATTGGTCTTTGGCCCTGCAAACTATGATATAAAAGCAGGCTGAGAAAATGACTTAGCTTCAAACAATGACCATTTCTTATGGAAAAGAAAGGATGGCTCAGAGAACTTCCGCCTCTGAGCCCGGAGGGTGGAGCCAAGAGCCATGGAGAACTATTCCCAAGCAGCAGGGCTGAGTTCTAATCCGAAAACTACCCATGTGCCCAGCAGAATTTCAGAATTGCTAAGGATCCCTGTGTAACTCCCATTTTCCTTTTTCTGTTTTGTTTTGGTTTTGGTTTTTACAAGAGGACCTATAGTGGTTATCCTGTGCCTCTCCCACCGTTGTATATTAGGTGGAGTGAAGGCAACATGTTTCTTTAGTTCACAGGCCTACAGATCAAGAGGAACTGTACAGGAGGAGCTGTATTTGAGAAAGTCAAAAAAGGCTCCTTCAGAGCCTCATCTGAACCTGGACCTGATTAGATGACAAGACCCAGGACTTCAAGTTGAGGCTTCGGTGGAATGAGACTTTGGGGAACCTTGGAAAGGGGTGAGTGTATTTTCATGTGCGAAATGTCTGGCTCACAGGAGCCGGAAAGTAGACTGAGGTAGCCAACCTCCAAAGATCCCTGGCCCCTGGTATTCTTGCCCTTGTGTAATCCCCTCTCACACTGTATCAGGGCTGGCCCTGTGTGACTAATGCAATACAGAGAAGATGAGGCTAGGCCATAAGGGCCTGGCAGCCTCTTCCTTGGGCTCAGATCTGCTCTGTGGGAAGCCTGCTGCCATGATGTGAGGATACTCACACTGCCTTGGCAAGAGGGACTGAGGCCCTGCCTATAGCCAGCAGCAACTCGCCGGCCATGCAAGTGAACTGGCTTGAGAGCAGATCCTCCAGGGCCAGTCAAACCATGAGACGAGGGAAGCCCCAACTGACATCTGCTCGCAGCCTTGTGAGGGGCCCTGAGCCAGAACCTTCCAGCCACACTGCTCCAGAATTTCTGTCCCAAAGAAAACATGAGAGAGAAAAAAAATGATGATTGTTGTTTTAAGCCACTAAGTTCTAGGGTGATTCGTTACACACCCGTAGGTGATGAACACAACTCTGTAGGGTACGAAAAAGAGAATCCAGTGCAATCACTGGCGAGAGTAAAAAGAAAATGTGTAGACACAGGAGAGCACACAGTGTCGGGCAGCATGATAAATGGCACCTTCTCTCTCCTGATGGGTGTTGGCATTGGGGAACGGGAGGTGAGGTGCTGGGGTGAGACCTGGGGAGACGGTTTCTAGAGGGAAGCAGGCCTTTTAGATGGGAGCCTTTCCTTTCCTCACTAAACCCTCTCAGGTCCTGGCTTGTTGCTACCAAGGAGACCTTTCCATTTACAGGGCTCTTTTACATCCATCTGTCACCGTCTGGCAGAAACAGGTCAGGGATTACCAGCCCCATGACACAGAGGACAAAACTGAGGGTCCCACTGGGTAACTGACTTGTCCAGGCCCTGGGAACTTTCTGCTCCCGTAACAGCTCTTAGCAGCTCAAAGCTGCCTTTGGCTGCCAAAGGAATCAAAGAATCCAAAGAGCCTCAAGACTGAACCTGAAACACAGAGAATGCAGGCCATCTGCTCTGACAGGAGCTCTCCATAAGTAATAACCCACTGTGGCTGCCTTAAAACAATCTTTCACACCTGCTAAAATCTGGGCCTCTGGATGCTGAAGCTGAGCTAGTATCATCGCCCTGATTATGGCCTCTTCACCATGTAGCCTCAGGCCTCTGGGTCTCTGAGGCTCTTCCCTGTTATGTTGGGTTCAACTGGCTGGTCTCAAGGCTCCGTGTGGCTCTGACATTGTAGGATTCATGAGCAATTGGTGGGACCTTCAACAGTGATGTTGACATACTAATACCGGACTCCCACTTTGAGTTTCTAGTCTACAAAATCAATGCCAAACAGGAAATTGCAGGCAGTAATTTATTCTGCATTTTCCCACCATGGGACTTGCTTTATATACATTGCTACATGGACTCTAATAAAATATTAAGTAGACAAAAAGGTTCTGCCAGCTTCCCCCACCCCTGACATATCGCTCCCCTTTCTGCCAGACACCCCTGGAGAGGGGACCTCCCTGGGACTGCAGCTGTGATCAAGAATAACTGCAGAGACTTAGAGAATGGACTTGAGGACACGGGGAGGGGGAAGGGTAAGCTGGGATGAAGTGAGAGAGTGACATGGATATATATACACTACCAAATGTAAAATAGGTAGCTAGTGGGAAGCAGCTGCATAGCACAGGGAGATCAGCTCAGTGCTTTGTGACCATCTAGAGGGGTGGGATAGGGAGGGTGGGAGAGAGATGCAAGAGGGAGGAGATATGGGGATATATGTATATGTATAGCTGATTCACTTTGTCATAAAGCAGAAACTAACACACCATTGTAAAGCAATTAAAGCCCAATAAAGATGTTAAAAAAAAAAAAAAAGAATAACTGCAGAGAGCCAGGTAGGAGGTCAGTTGTGAAAACAACTAAGCTCATAAGGTAAAATGGAATGACATAGAATAAAACAATACAGTAGGAAACAAAATAATAAGATGAACAACTGAGATGAATGTCAGAGGGCTGTCTGCCCAGCACCCACTCTTGGCGGGTCTGTGGGTCTTGGTGGTCTGTATATCTAAAAGGAGGGAGACAAGTTGGTGTATCTTCCTGTCCAGCCCTTCCCAGTTGACTTGGCCTACCCAGGCCCTGGGGCAATGGGGTAACCCTAGCGAAACAGGAAGATGAAGTGGGGTCTGCATCGACCACAGTCCATGCTGGCACCTGGTCTGCTAGACTTGGCTCTGGGGACCCAAGCAAGCCCTGGGCTGACACCTTGCAGCAGCCAATATGCCTTCACATGGGAGAAGAGCAAACTTCCACTGCTTCTCTATTACAGTAATCTTTGCAGTAGCACACAGGACCAGGAATAGCTAGAAACCCAGAAACACAGTCATGAAAACTCAGTCATTGGAAGACTAAACTTTGATCCCCCGAAGCAGGAATGCTTGAGAACTCCGGGTGAGTGAGGCGTCTGCCCTGAAAGGAAAAATGACCAAGGTGGAGCTGTGCAGGTCGTGAACTGGCGTGGGAAGCAGAAATGGGCTGGCGGAATATGCAGAATCAGGACAAGGCAGGCGGCAGGGGAACTGGATGGTGCTTAAGTGGCCTGTGTCTAAAGAGGTCATTGTCACCTTGGGGAACGGGGGTTGGCAGTGAGCACATGGCCCTCTCTGAAGTGGAGCCTCATATTGTGTGTGGCTGACGTAAGTGTAGTCGTGACAAAGTTAACTGAGTCAGCGAAATGCAGGGGGCTCACTTCTTAGCTAAGCTGTTTGTGGTCTTTACAAATTCCTAAATAAAGAGTGCTTGTTTGTACCTTTGAGGGCGCAGGTGAGGTGTACAGTAGCCCCCCATGATTCTCAGCAGGGTCAGACTCAGGAAGCAGGTCCCCTGGCCCTCCCCCACAGAGGAAAGGGAGCCAGCCTTTTCCTGCTCAAGTACACGCACCTCTCCTTACCAACTTTAATTCCCCTTCTCACTCAGTGAGAGGCAGACCGAAGACGAGATCTCATGTCCAGTGCTCTTTCCACTGGGCTGTGAAGAAGCAGAACTCAGAGCCGAGGCTCAGAAACTAACACCACATGTCTATCAAGTGAAAGTGGAACACTGAAACCAACATCTCCATTTCTTGTCTCAGATCCACATGCCTCCCAATTCCTTCCACTCTAGAGCATCACACACTTGCGTGTGTACACACAAGCCTGCCCGCTGCTAGGCGTCAGCACTCAGTGTGGATTGTGGGGTGAAGATGTGAGAACAGAGCTATGGATTAGCCCAGTTCCCAGGAAACACAGAGGCGGGTTGCAGAGGATATGCAGCCTGGGACTTGGCCTGGCTGCAGAATGGCAGATTAAGTAGACACTTTGCCCTCTCCCAGAGATGCAGACAACACACCCATGCACACACCATTCCCTGCCAGCCCATAATCACTGTGTGGACATAACTGCCCTTACTTATCACTAACCTGCCTCCTCTCTGACCTCACCCCTTTCACCATCCCCACCCCAATTCCAGCCCTGGAGATGTTGCTTTTGTACGAGGACCGTGACACCAGAACCTCACCTCTCCCATGTGAGCCATGACTTAACTCATCCTGAAGACCTCAAGGCACCTAGTAGTCCCATCCAGCTGCACTCCTGAAGACATCAACTCAAATCCCAGCCCCTTGGCCAGTGCCTCTGCAGGCCTAGCTGCCCCGGGCAGGGTAAAGACAGACAACAGGATACTCCCTCTATTCCCTGCACCCAGGAGATTAGGAGGCTACAATCTAAATAGACATTTCTCCAAAGAAGACATACCTATGGCCAACAAGCACAATAAGATGCTCAACATCGTTAATCATTAGGGAGACACAACTCAGAATCACAAAGAGACACAACTTTATGCCCATTAGGATAGCTATTATCAACAAAACAGAAAATACAAGTGTTGTGGAGGGTGTGGAGATGTTAGAACTGTCGTGCACGGGCTGGTGGGAATGCAAAACAGCGGGGCCACTGTGGAGAACAGTTTGGCAGGTCCTCAGAAAGTTAGACATAGAGTTACCATATGATCTAGCAATTCCACTCCTAGATGTATACCCTCCCCCGCTAAAAAAATTAGAGTAGGCTGCATTGAGGAGGTGTATTTGAGTGCTGAAGACTTGAAGGAGGTAAGATTTCAAGCCATAGAAATATCTAGATGAGGAACAATCAGGACAAAGGGAACAGAGCAAAGGTTCTGAGCAGAGGGTGCCCGCCATGTTAGGGAAACAGCAAGAGGGCCAGCATGTGTGCATCAGAGTGAGAGGAAATCACAACAGGGGCGGTGGGGGAGGGGGCGGGGAGTGGCCAGGCAGGTCACAAAGGGCCTGGTAAGCCACTATAAGGTCTCTCCATTCTATAAACTTGCTCTGAGGCCCCAAGGCTCCCAGCCCCTGGCAACCCCTCTTGACTTACTTGGGCCCCTGGTGGGAACGTCAGGGCAGGGATTCCTGCCCAGCCTGTTCTGCCAAATGGAGGCCATGGTGCTGTCTCAGGAATGACTGCCATGTGTCTTGGCACTGAACTTGGCAGCCTAGACCCAGGCATGCAGTGTGGCCCTCACACAGGCTGTGTGCCCAGGGCCTCTCCTGCCCAGTCCCATCCCTCAGCAGGGATCATTCTCCCTCTAGCTCAGCCTATCTCCCCATTGCTGGGCACAAAGGAGGTAGGAAGGAAGGCGCTGGCTGCGTCCTGGGTTGTTGATGCTTTTTTCCCAAGCAATGCCATTACTGCTAATTGACCTTTATTGCACCCTCCATCACTTGGAAACCCATCATAGCCCCCATTGCTCTCCATGCATCTGATTAGTAAAAAATCACTGGCTTCTAACTGAACAATAATTATCTTGGCATTGTGAGGCCAACCAGGTCCCTCACCCTCGCCCATTACCTCCCTCCTCTTTCCAACTTGGAAAAAGATACATGAATCAATGTAAGAAAGTCATTCATTCTCCACTTTCCAGGCTGCACACCAAATAGTTTGTCAAGGCCTTTTAAAAGCCACTCTCCTCACATTCTGCTCAGAAGGTTGCTTTTTCTTTTCCTCAGCCATTGATTTGTGCCTCTTGTTAGGATTGTTCTGTGCTCCTAAAGAATTAATAACAAATTAGCCAAAGTCTGTGAGCTGCAGCTTAGCCAGCTGGGCTCACCTGGACAGCCAGTCTGGGCTCTCTTCCTTTCTACTTGATGCCAGGAGAGCAGGGGTGTCCCCATGGATCGTACCTGGGCTGGAGTACAGCCTCGGGGGCCCTGATCTAACTCTGCATTGCCCAGAAGGAATGGGGGACTGCTCTAGGCTTGATCTTGTCATCCTGAGGATGGAGTGTAGACCTCTGGAGACAATAGGAGAACCCACAGAATGGTGAAAGTATGTGGTTTTGGAGCCAGACAGATTTGAGTTTGAATCCAATTTACCTAGTTACTGGCTCTGTGGCCTGTGCAGTTGTTCTGGTGTTTCAGGGATACAGGGGTCCCAAGGGTGTCATAAAGATGGGCATCCAGCTGCCCCTCACACTGGGTCTCAGCAGTGGAAGGGCTAAGTAGGGTGATAAAGGATGCTAAGGAAGAACAAGTCTGGAGTTGGGGGAGGAGCCTGACTACAGAGCAGAGCCCTGGATGGGAGTCCCAGGAATCCAGATCTCAGTGTCTAGACTGGGATCACTGAATAGTGAAGTCCAGTCCAGGCTGGCTTCAGCATCCAAAAAGTTCTATGTGGGCCCTTGGGTTCAGAGAAGCACTCTAACTGAGACCTTATACTATGTACCAGAGAAGAAACAGCACAGCAGCTAAGAGCATGGACTGTGAGCCAGACTTCCTGGGTCCAAATTCTATGCTTAGGCAAGTCTCTTAAACTTTTGTGCCTCAGTTTCCTCATCTGTAAAATAGGTCTAATCATTGTACCCACCATGGAGTTATTATTAAGATTAATGAGTTAATATATGTAAAGGGCTTAGAAAAGTGCCTGGCCTCTGGTAAGTGCTATAGAGAGTAAACTTAAAAAGAAGAGAAGGGACTTCCCTCGTGGCACAGTAGTTAAGAATCCGCCTGCCAATGCAGGGGACACGGGTTCGAGCCCTGGTCTGGGAAGATCCCACATGCCGTGGAGCAACTAAGCCCGTGTGCCACAACTACTGAAGCCCACGTGCCTAGAGCCCATGCTCCACAACAAGAGAAGCCACTGCAAAGAGAAGCCTGCGCACCGCAACGAAGAGTAGCCCCCGCTCACCACAACTAGGGAAAGCACGCACGCAGCAATGAAGACCCAATGCAGCCAGAAATAAATAAATAAATTTATAAATTAAAAAAAAGAAGAGAAAAAAATAAGGGCTTGCCTATCACAAAAAATTTAATCCCAATTTCCCCTTCCTATCCACTTGTAGCATGAGTAAAAATGATGGATGGCTTTACAAACCCAGGCTTCATCTCATGTGCCTCCTTCCCCACCACCAGCCCAACCAATCACCAGGTCTTTGTGCCCCTTCCACCACTGGCCCAGGCACACCACCCCCATCCCCTCTGGACGATTGCACCATCTCCCATCCTACTGCTCTCTGGTCTCACGTTCCCCAATCCACTCATCACACGTCCCGCAAAGTGATCTTTATAAATCACAAATCTGGTCTTATTGCCCACCTTAAGCCATTCTATTGTCTGTAGGAGTCATTGTAACTCTTTGGAACACAAGGTTCTACGTGGTCCTCAACAAAGTCCTGCAGCTTCATTTACTGCCCTCTGCCCCTCTGTTTATAGTCTAGCAACACTGAATGGCCTGTTGTCATTCAACACACACACACACACACACACACACTCCATGCTCCATTTATTCTGATCTCTCTGCCTGAAGTATCCTCCCAGCTTCCCCCACCTCCCTCCACCCACCCCTCATCTCAACACTGCCACTGTCCCCACAAGTCAACCCAGCTAGCACCAAGGACCCGGTGTCACTTCTTGCTGGAATCCTTCCCTGAAGTCAGTTGGATTAGACATCTGTGTCCACTAGGGTAATCCTAGATAACAAGTAAATTCCTAAATGTAAGTGACTTAACCCCTTCGAAGTTTATTTCTCATCCCAGTATAGTTTAATGTAGTGTCCCTGGTCAGCAAGAAGCTTTCCCTCACATGGAAATTTAGGGGTGAATATTCTGGCTCCATAACCCTGGGATCTCAGAGTCTTCTGCATCCAGCAGATGGGAGGGGTGAGAGGAGCTGGAAGGGGCATATCTGCTTCCTAAAATCCCTGGCCAGAAATGATATGCCTCACTCCACTCATCCCATCGTGAGAACTAGCCACAGGGTCACTCCTGGACGGAACACGTTCCTGTGCCACCCGGTGGACAGCTAGCCCTTGCCACCTCCGACTCTCCCCTGGCACCCTGTCCCTACATCCACCTCAGAGTTGTCAAAATGTATGGCTGTGATCTGTGTCCAGGCCCATCTTCCCCAGCGGATTGCGAGCTCCTGAGGGCAAGGGCCCCGCTCCTTTCACCTCTGTGTCACCAGCACCTGGCACTGGTGCTTGGTACTGTGTTGGATGAATGGATGAGCTGAATCAGAGCCAGCTCTGCAAGCGGGTGGGTCTGGCCCTGGAGGCAAAAGGTCCTCCCTGGAAGCAGCTGAGCCTGGGGAGGGCAGGGGCTACCAGGACAGAGGCTGAAGGGAGATCTTCCCAGGAAAAATAAAAGAGAGAATGATTTGGCCCTTTGGAGAGGTTTGCATCTTCAGCTCCATGGCATCTCTTAGGCTGGAAAGGGCTCAAACTCTGAGAGGTCTGAAACACATACGCTTCGTAGCTGACACTTACAGGCAGCCCACGTCATGTGTGAAACACTGTTCTAAGTGCTATGCAAGCATTAATTCATGAATCCTCACAATTACTCCACTTTGCAGATGAGGGGGAAATGGACGCTCAGCTCAGAAATGTTCAATGACACGTGATATTCTCTCTACCCGTGGCCCTATTTTCCCCCTCCGCAGCCCCTAGATGCCCTAGGACAAGGATGGTTTCAGCCTATCTTCCAGCATTTCTCTCGTGAGAATTAGATTTGGGGGGGACAGCAGAGATTTGACATCCTGGAGGCCAAAGCAGACCTTTTGGAGCTTTCTTACCCCCAATCTGATCCTCAGGGCTCAGGTAATAGGCCAGAGGCCCGAGAATAAATTTCCAAGATTATACCTCACTTTGAATGCTAGGCATTTTGCTAACTAAGAACGACTGGACTTTCCACTGATGTTTATGTCTCACAACTGTCCTTTGGTCAAATTAAAAAATAGTACAGGTTGGAGCCAAATAATAAGTTGCAAGTATCTAAGACCATCTCAACGTGACGCTTCTGCAGAATTAACAGTGATAATTTTACAACGGGAGGCTGATCTCCCTGCATACAATGCCAGCGCTGAATACCCAGAGGCCAGCAGCACAGCAACCTGGCCCCACTCAGCCAGGCTTCGCCTCCCCAACACTGGGCATTTCCATGGTCTTAGGTGGATAACAGCCACATCCCCTCCTGCGAAATCACTGCTTTGGAAATGCTTTACACTGATGACAAGAGAAGCAGTTATGATTTGTCATTGTAGAAATACCCAATGATCAGGCCACTGAGTGATGACTGCAGCCTCCTGTCCTCGCTGTCATCAGTCTGGGCTCCGAGCTACACACCTCTCATGACTGGAGGCTACCAGGTGACAGCCACGGAAGAGCTGGCTTCCCGCCCCATCACCTTGGGAAGGTCCAACAGCCCCTGCCTCTGGCAGAAGCAGGTGCCTCCAAGGCCTCCTCCTGAGGTATGTGCAAGAAGAGTAGATTATGAGCAGCCACACCTGCTGGCCCACCAACCCCTAAAACACAGCCACAGAAGTCACTCTTCCTCCTCGCCTTTCCCACAAGTGGATGGAGTAGCCTGTGACAAGTTAAGGCACTTGGACTTCGAAGCCAGGCAGGCCTGTGTTCCATCCATGTCTCTAGGACAGCCTAGCTACGCAACCTGCAAGGCATACTGGGGACAGAACCTTCCGTGGGTGGAATGTCCCAGGGAAAAAGCAAGTGAATGGAAAACAGCCAAATCGGTATAATAGCAATAAGCTAACACTTATGAGATACTAACTATTTTACATGCATTAACTCATCTTTACAACAACCCTACACAGCGAGTGCTTTTATTGTGTCTGCTTTATAGTTGAGGAAACTGTGGCAAAGAAAGGTTAAGGGACTTAACCAAGGGCACCTGGCTATGAATGGCAGACATGGGACTCACCCCCAGCAGTCTGGTTCATGGGTTGTGCTCCTAATGTTTTATACTCCTCTTAACAAGTGTGACTGTTATCTGTGTCCCAGGCTCTGTGTTAAGTTCTTTATACATGTTACATCAGTCCCCACAAGACGTTATCACCAGTGTACAGAGGAGTAAACTGAGGCATAGAAAACTTAAGTAACTTACCCCCATTCGCATACGTTCTAGTAGCAGAGCTAGGACTCAAATCCAGGGCTTCTGGCATGAGTGTGTGCCAAGCCAATGTGTATACCTACTGCGCTGTGATGCCTTGATTACTTTGTATGCACGCTTGCATTTAATTAATCCTCCCAACAGCTCCTGAGAAAGGTAGTACTGTTAAATCCGTTATATAAATTGGGAAGGTGAAGATTAGAGAATCCAAGCAACTTACAGTCAGTAATTGAGGATCCAGGATTCACATCCAGATGTTGTCTGGAACCCTCTATTTAAACCCCTGTACTGCAGTAACTTCCTACCCTAACCCAACGCCTGCTCATACACAGAACATGTGAATTTGAATTCACTTGACCTAAAGTATGAATGATCTGCTAACACCCAGTTCAAATGCCACCTCCTCTGAGACTACCTCCCTCAATACCCTGGCAGAAGTTGTCTCTTCTTCTGTTTAATCTCAGTCTGGGTTTTTTCTGGCTTTTGCTTCCAGACTAGCTCTTGATCACTTTTGCTGTGATCGAGAACAGTTCTCTGTGCAGAGGAGTTCAGTGTGCTCTGGCCTGGCCCAGGCCTCACCGTTGTGACCCTGGAGAGCAGGGTCAGTGAAAAGAGGAAAAGTAGTCATGGGTGAACATGGTCTGCAGCCCAGGGCCAGAGGCCTTGTGAGAAACAAGAGCCATGAGGACAGGAAAAACAGACAAGAGACCACAACAGCAAGATGTGGAGAAAGAGTAAGCATTAGATAAGTGGTCACTGTCTTGGCAGAACTGAGGGAGCTAAATCCTAAATTGACAGTGGAGAAGCTGAGAATTAGCACAATAAGAATAGGCACAGAAATTGATGCCTCTGGGATATGGGGGGAGGGAGTAAAACAAGTTCAGTTGGTTGAGAATTAGCTAAGAAGCAGTTAGAACCCTAGATCCCTTCCCCCACTCTATGCCCCCAGGTGGCTTCCCTGCCCCAGGCTAGAGAAGACTAGAGGTTTATTCTCTGGGGAGGACAAAGCAGAGGGTGTCTGGATGAGGGACAAGAGAATCATGTGAAGGCCAAGACACCATATTGAATGAAGTGAACACAACACACAGAATGTTCAGGCTCCCATCTTGCTTCTGGCACTCCCAGAATACCAGCAACCAGGCCTTTGCCTTCCAGGCAGGTGGAAGAGTCTGTAAGAGGAATCCGGCTGGTTCAAGAGGAAGGACTTTTAAAAATAGACATGAGGTTTTCCCCAACACATGGCACAACTGGGTTACCCTACAGAAAAGTTCCCAGTTGACGAGCACCACCTACAGGGATTTTAGTCCCATTACTCCTAAACATGAGTGGGTAACAGAGAATTACCAGGAAACTCAGGAAGGTCTCCAGCATGAAGGACAGAGACCAAGGGAAACAAGGGGGATGGGGGAGCAAATCAAAGGAGACAGACTGTCCAAGGAGGACAACATTAAAAATAATCTCAAAATCCTTAGAGATATAAAAAAAAAATTTACATCCTTGAAACAAGAACAGGATACTATAAAAGGAGTGTGGAGCATTCAGAGAACAAGGAAGAGCCCCAGGGAATTAAAAACATGTGAGCAGAAATGAGAAACTCAAAAGAGGGTTGAAGAGCTGAGGAAATCTCCCAGAATGATGGAAAAGAAGAAAAACTAAGATCATTAAAGAACCAGTTCAGTGGGTCCAACTTCTGAGTAATAGGAATTCCAGAAACAGAAAATCCTCTAACACCAATACATCATTTTTCCAGATCTGTAGGTTGGGTTTCCAGATTGAAAGGGCCACTGAGTGCCCAGAGAAAATGATAAAAATGTCTGAACCAAGGCTCACCAATGTGAAACTTCAAAATGCAGGGAACAAAGAGGCCAGGGGAAATAAATAAAGAACTAGTTTGCAGAATTAAGAGTTATATGCAGAATTAAGAGTTAGAGATTTCAAACTTCTCAAAAATAATCCCAGCGGCTAGAAGGCAGTAGAATACTGCCTTCAAAATTCTGAGGGAAAATAATACAGCTGGGCAAGGTCTCCAAAAATTTATATCCCATACCCCATTTCTCAGGAACCTACTGACAATGTACTCCACCCAAATTTGAGTATAAACACAAAAAGAGGAAGAATGTAATAATGTAATATCAGAAACAGGAGACCCAACACAGGAGAGAGGCCAAGAGAATTCCTTCATGGATGCTGAAGAGAAGTCTCAGGATGACAGCTGTGCACCAACCAGGGAGGGCAACCTGCACCAGCAGTTCAGAGGCCATGAAAACTCCTTCAAGAAGACGAATTGATGGAAAATCTGATGTGAATGAAAGGAAATGTGGACAACCTTTGGAGAGTTTGGGAGGATGGGAAGATGGAAAGGTGCATGTGTTTGGTGGGACAAGAGAAAGAAAGGGAGGTACATCTGCATTTTTTTTAGAGTGGGAAGTCAATAGATGATGCCTAAAACAAATCCTCCCCCCAAATCAAGAAACAGCAATACAAACATATTGTTGGATATAAGGTGATAAGGACCAAAAGACATCTAGAAAAGATGAACGTGGTTGCCTCTGTGGAGGGGAGGGAAAATGGAGGAGGTGACTGGGGGCTGTTTTTTGCCTTAACAAACCTTGTAGCACTAGTTGAGTCTTTAAACTGTGTGCATACGTAATGCTTACAAAAATTAAAACTTAAAAAAATAAAGTTTTCCCTGGCTTTGGAGTGGAAACTGAAGAGAACAGGAGGGTGATCTCTGAAAGAACCCAAACCCTTTCATGCTTTGACAATGAAATAACTAGCTATAATCAGACTTCTGTACTTTTGCGCTACCTTAGAGTTTATTCATTCATTTATTCAACAAATATTGATCAAGGTCCCACTGTGTGAAAGCATTTTCACATCCATTACCTCTGATGATCTGGCTTTAGAAATTAGAGGGAAGTAGTGTGGGCTTGTGACTCCCTCTTTCGCCAAGTTTACACAGAGGCCACCGACTCCCCTGGGAGGGAGAGAGTTGTTTCTGGTCCTGTGATGCCAGGGGGTAGAAGAAACAGAGGCAGGTCGGCCCCTCTGAGCTGCAGTGGATGCTCCTCTGGTGTGTCTAAAATGAGACATCTCACCACCCAAGGGTCATTTACCTTCCAAACTCATTCTTGCCCACAAGATAAACTCATATATGCCATATTAATGGGGTGCATGAGAGAATAGGGTAGGATGTGGAAAGAGGTGTCTGTTCTCCCTTTTGTGGAATATTTGTGACCTAGAAAAGGGATGTTGTTGAAGTTCTACACCCTCCCTGATGAGTAGAGAGGAATCTGCGTGGAGTACGGTTTGGTCCTATGAAATATGCCCTTCCTGAGCATATTCTGCTCACTGTAAGCAGAAATTCTGGACAGCTCTCCTGTCCCCTCCACAGGGAGCCTGTATCACCTCCTCTACTTGGGAGGCAGTTGTGACTTCCTTGGCGATGTCCTCTTACACAGGAGAGGTGTCGAGCTATTTGCCAAGATGTGACTGAGACTGCCTTAGGATCAGGGTTCACGGAGGCAAGACCAATGACTCCTTGTGTGAGGAAGAGTCACCAGGCACCTATCTTCTCATCAGGGTAGCTACTGTAGCATGGAGGAAGAGAGGAAAGGAGGAAGGGAGAGAGGTAAGTTCAAAGTGAAGATGATTCGGAGCTCTCCCTCTGCAGCCTATTTAATATCACACTTGGCTATCAGTCACTCCTTTCATTACAGACTCCCCGAATCACAGTCACGACAGAGGGAGGACTAGTCAGCACTGAGATTGTTTGTCGCACTTGCCCGTTGTGCAAGTGCACAAGCTACCTTTCAGAGCCAAAAGATGAGCTAATGTTCTACTTCAATGTCAGTAGTAGAAAGCAAATAACTTAGGGCATGAGAACCAAGAAATAAGGGAGCTTTAATGCTTCCATAGAGAAGCAAATATTTGCACTTACTAATATCCTGAAACCCATGTTGCCATGAATAGTTCCTTCTTTTATCCCACGCCTTTTGTCTAACACAGTAATATGTTGCCACCCTTTCAAAATCCTGACACAGATGACATTGAAGCAAATTATGTACCTCAGCCAGATTTCTCAGTTGAAATGGAGATAGCTGATGTGTACATTTTTCCATCTAATTAACATTCCACAGTTTGAATAGCTGTTATCATGCCCTGGGTCCCATATGAATGGGTGAATAGATAGAAAGATCCATAAACAGCTTGGCTTGCACAGAATGAGATTTCTCTTCAGACAAAGAGAAAATGGAATGAATCATTATCATCTGGATGGTAGCAGTCATCAGAGACTAGCACACAAGCCCTCTCTCCCCTGTGTGCAGAATGCAAGTGTGTTGCCTAGCACCAGCAGCCATCTCTGGAGGATCTTTGCCCACTCCCCGTCTCTGCATTTGGCCACGTAATTTTTTTCACCCAGGTTTTTGTTTGCACAGTGTGGTGGTCTCCAAAATATGTCCCAGATTTTTTGATACTCATCCACTCAAGAGGTGTAGATTATTTCTCCTCCCCTTAGACTTAGTGATTCACTTCCAACAAATAAAATATGGAAGAAGTGATGGTATGGAACTTCTGAGACTAGGTCAAAAAGTGCATTGCCCTCTCCCTCTCTCCAAACACTCACCCTGGGGAAAACCAGTTGTCATTATGAGAGGCAGTCCTATATAAGACTCATGCAGTCCTATAGAGACAAACTGAGGCCTCTTGCCAACACCCATGTGAATAAACCATCCTAGAAGTGGATCCCCAGCCCCAGACAAGCCTTCAGATGAGACCACAGCCCTAGCTGACATTGTGACTGTAACTTCATGAGAGATCCTGAGCCGGAACCACCCAGCTAAACTTCTGCTGAATTCCTGACTCTCTGTATGAGATTTGCCGTATTAATGGGGTGCATGAGAGAATGGGGTAGGATGTGGTGATCTACCAGGCAGCAAAAGCGAACTAATACACGTTGTGACTTCTCTTGACTCTCACCACCATATTTATGGGAAAAATTTTTTCTCATATATTTTCTCAAATATTCAAGGCCAGAATGACTACAGCCTCCACAGCAAGACCCCAAAGCCACTGCAAAGTGAGTGTGAGGGCATCAGAAGCTTGCTCAGGTCTTCAACAAGCTAGCCAAATCTCTGGGAACTACACAGCTTACTGGAGAACGAAAAACAGAGATTGAAGGAAAATGTCAAGGGCATGCCTCGGGCCACTCATTACTCACTCCCTCCTTCCTCTGTGCATCCTCCAAGCACCGTCTCATCTCTCACAGAACTTACCATGTTCTGCAGCCTCTTTCACCAGCAGTATGCATGCTCTTGGCCCCTGCCTAACTCCTTGTACACTGGTCTTCCCCCAGAAACCTGCAGCTGGCCACACTGGTGTTCACACCTGCAGACCCCAGCCCACAGCAGGTCCTGAGCCAAGCCTGGCCAGGACAGGCAGTGTCAGAGGTAGCTCAGTGCTTTTAAAGCAAGCTGGACATGGAGATTTCCATAAGTAGAGTAACTACAAACTAGCAGGGTGGTTGAAGATCTCTGTTTTAGAGCTAGACAGAAATGGGTTTGATTCCAGAATCCACTGTTAACTACCTGATTGACCTTGGACAAGAAGAGTAATCCTTGGGTTCCTCCTCTGTAAAATGGGAGCATAATACTGCATACCTTCAATACAATTATATTAAATCTATGCAACCTCTTAATACAGGGCCTGACACTTTGCTCAGTTAATGTTTCTGTTAAGACCAGAAGTGGAAGGGCTGATATCACAGCTTAGAATCCCTTCCTAGCCCTGTTCAGTAACTTCATTCCATCTCACTGTAAATTCTGATGATTCCTCATACCTGGTATGGGCGGCGAGTTTGGGGGGTTTTCCCCTGCTATTTTGCCCATTCTTCTCTGGTTTCTATCAGCTCTGGTCCTGGCTTCTGGCTCCTGCCCTTACTCCCAGCCTATCCCTAGGCCCCCGTCATGCTCTGCCCTTGCTAGTATCTGTCCACACGCACCTTTGAACACCCCTGTCTCACCCTGGCCAGCCCAGCTAGTCTGGGGGAGATGAAGAGGAGCTCATCACCCAGACCACAACGTGTTCCTACACATCTTCAAAAGGTTTCCTGTCTGTTTCGTCTTTAGGAGGAAAGATGGAACCTAGTCCCCTCCCTTCATGCGGGCAACTGCCTATTCTGGGGAGAATCAGCTGAGGTAATTTAAATACCCTGCTTAATTACTTCACTACCAGACTCCCAGCTAAGTTGCCCTAGCAACACCTAGCAACCGGCTGCTGTCACCAGCAGCTTCTGTAAGAGAGTTCTTCTGTTTTTGTTTTTGTTTTTAACAGCTTTATTGGAGTATAATTGCTTTACAATGATGTGTTAGTTTCTGCTTTATAACAAAGTGAGTCAGCTATACATATATTCCCATATCTCCTCCCTCTTGTGTCTTCCTCCCACCCTCCCTATCCCACCCCTTTATGTTATTTGTAGTGAGGTGGATGGACCTAGAGTCTGTCATACAGAGTGAAGTAAATCAGAAAGAGAAAAACAAATACCATATGCTAACACATATATATGGAGTCTAAAAAAAAAAAGAAAAGATTCTGAAGAACCTAGGGGCAGGACAGGAATAAAGACACAGATGTAGAGAATGGACTTGAGGACATGGGGAGGGCGAAGGGTAAGCTGAGATGAAGTGAGAGAGTGGCATGGACATATATACACTACCAAATGTAAAATAGATAGCTAGTGAGAAGCAGCCACATAGCACAGGGAGATCAGCTCAGTGCTTTCTAACTGTTTTATAGACAGTCTTTATTAGTGGCCTTGGTGCAGAAACGAGTAAGTTGAATAAGCCTCAGAATGATATGTAAGCCAGTTCCCTGCCATCCGCACTGCTTTGCCTCCATTCTCCTGTGTAGGACCAGTGGCCTTCCTTCAGGGCTGAGCACTCCCATTCAGAGATGGGTGGAGGCAGTCATCAGTAGTGTTCCAGAGCACATCTTTAGAGTCAGATGGACATTCCAGCTGTATGACATTGGGACTATTATTTAACCATGCCGTGCCTCAGTTTCTTCATCTGTAAAATGGGAGTGATAATGCACAGTGCCTGGCATACAGTACGCATTCAGTGTTGGCTGCTATGATTATGAATAACCTAAGATGAAAAAAACAACGGTCATCTTTCCAAATGACTGCAGCAGGGCCAGCGAGTCTGATTATCTATGTGATTGAGAAATGCAGACAGTCTGCCCCTGGGGTTATACAAACTGTGCCCCTCACCCTCCTGCCTGGTCCCCTACCTGCCCTCTACCCCTGTGTCCTCTCCCCACTCCCACCATGACATAAGCTCCGTGAGAGCAAGAATTTTTGTCTATTTTGTTCACTACTGTATGCCAACACAGTGCTTGACATGTAACAGGTGTTCAATAAATATTTGTTTGATGAATGAATATGTGCAGAATATTGCTTTATGCATACAGGTTCCCTTAGGAATTTCAAGTGCTAGGATATGGGAATTCCTGGATCCCTAACTTTATACATCTTAGAAACATACCAACCCCTAACAGCTGCCATGCTTTGTCTTTGTATATAGCCAGGTCTAAGCAAAACCCCAAATATAATATCTAAGACCATCCTAAGTGGTCATTTCATTACCAAGATTGTGCTATGTGGATATAGATCACAAACTTTTTCCTAAAATTGAAGTTATGAACACAGGGGAAAACTAAAATGAAATCCAGATTCTCAAGACCTGGTGTGAACTAGAAGGCAGAGGTGGAAGGGGGTGTTCCCGGTGTGACATTCTCAGGTTGTTTCTCTAACCCAATAGATCTGTCCTAAGCAGAGAGTCTAGCGGGAGAGGGAGAAGGAATGTCCAAACCAAGAAGAGAGAGCTTGTCTACGGTATGAAGAGGATGCAGGACCAGAGCCAGAGCCTGCCAGCATCTGGAGTCAAGAAACCAGAGTTTTAAAAGAGGCCAGAGGATCTAAGCTATGTATTTGGAGGAAGCAGAAGAAAAAGCCACAAGTGGGGGTAACAACGGATTCATTGCCAAAGTGATCTGGGAAGTGAGAAAGGCTACCTCCTACAGATTACAAGGATCTTCCCAACTAGGCATCTTTGAAAGGTCCAGGCTTCACCTCCCCATTGGGCAACACTAAAGGCTGTTATAAATCAGAAGAGTTTTGTGAATCCAGAGGTAGCTTATGCTCCCACCAAGGCCAATCTCTTGTGATCTAACCCATGTCCTCCCAAATTTTCATTTTGGAAGCAAAGTTGAGAGGATTCCAGAGTGGAACAGTTAGCAGGGCTGCCAGGGTCCCTGCACAGCCTGAAGATGACCCTCCTCAACCTCTGCTAAGGGTCACCAATAGAGGGGAAGTTTGATCTGTTGTTCCCAGTGCCTGGTTCCCCTGAATGTGGTTCAGGAAGCAGCCTCTCCCTGCTGAAGGCAGAATGAAGACCCTGCCGCTAGGGTTCCAAAGCAGATGTGGATCAAGCTGGGCCAAATATCAAAGACTCAGCAGCCAACTGCACCCTGGCATCCATACCCATCTCTCCAGCCAACCTCTTTAGAACCCAGGCTTTGCCTCCTAGAGTCACAGCCTGTGAGACCATCCAATGAAAACCCTTATTTATAAAATTGTGAAACTGAGATTTAGAAAGGAGGCATGACTTCCATGTCACACATCAAATCCACAGGCAGGCTGGGACTGGGACCCAGGGCTCCTGGCTCCTGGTTCCAGGTTTTCTTCCCACGGCTTCCAGACTCCCCACTAAGTCTCCTGGGACCTAACAATGCATTCCCTGTTCTGAGTGATCAGGAATATATTAGGTACACTTCACCTCTCATCTCCAGCCCCTCCAGGGGCAACTAGTATAGTGGGGAAAGCATGAGATTAAGTGTTAAAAAAGACCCGATATAGTGTCCAGCACCACCTCTCACTAGCTGTGTGATGTAGGCAACTCCCTTAACCTCTCTGATCTGCATTGGGAATAACTGCAAGGTGGGGGCAACACTAAAGGCTGTACTTCATGAAGTTGTTTGAAGGACTCAATGAAAAATGTGTGAAAGTGCTCTGTATTTTCAAGAGTAGTATACTTATTTTCTTCCCCATGTTTTTCAGTGTTTTCCAAATTATCTACAATATTGATTTTAAAAGAAAGATTATACAGAACTTTTAAAGACATGGTACCTATCGAATTGGCAAAGCTTTCATTTCTTACTCCAAGATTGAAGGGTACACAGAGATGAGTATTGTCATGCACTGCTAGTGGGAGGATAAATTGGAACTAACTTCCGGGAAAATTATTTGGCAACAGACATCAAGATACTTAAAAATAGTTTATATCTCTTGACCCAGTAAATCCACTTCTCAGAATCTACGTGAAGAAAATTATTAGCTACTCAGTTAAGAATAATTATAAGTAATAGAGCAGTTTGTACCAGGATTTTTCTTAAATATACCTGAAAACTAGAAACAACCTAAATGTTGCCCAATGAGAAATGGTTAAATAACTTAAGGTACTCCTTACAATAAAATATTATAAAGTCCCTTAAAATCAACTTTTCAAAGAATATTTAATGAACTGAGCAAATATCCATAACATATTATAAAGTAAGTCAAATAGAATATTACACTGCTTAAGTAATAAAATTCCATTTTTTAAACACAGAGAGACACACGAGAAAGAAAAACTCACAAAAACAGCATTAACAGCATTCCCTCTGGATGATGGGATATAAATACTCTTTATAATTTTTTCTGCATTTTAAAATGAATTACAGTGAGCTTATTTCCTTTTACCACCTGAAAATGCTGTTACAAATAAATAGGTAAATAAATAAAGTTGTAGATTTTTACATTCCATTTTGTCACCATGGTAGCAATTATTTACAAATATCTGTATCAAACCCTCTCTCATTAGTGGTTAGAAGTTATTATTAACTTTGTGTTTTTTAACTGGTTTCTGTGCTTGCTGCTGCTTCTTTCCAATCCCAAATTTCCCATCTTACAATTTTGTTTTGATTCATTTTCATGTAATTTGTAAAAATTTTTGAGTCATTTTATAGAAAGGGTGCTTGGGTGGTACCTTTTCTTAGCCTTTGGAGATCAGAGAATGTTGTCATGGATTGATGACAACATGGCTAGGTGTCTTAGTTCATTCGGGTTGCTATAACAAAATACCATAGACTGGGTGGCTTATAAACAACAGAAATTTTATTTCTCACAGTTCTGAAGGCTGGGAAGTCCAAGATTCCATGTCTGGTGAGGGCTTACTTCCTGGTTCATACAACCTCACATGGTGGAGGGTAGGAGGGAACTTTCTGGAGTCTCCTTCTAAGGGCACTAATCTCATTCCTGAGGGCTCCACACTCATGACCTAATTACCTTCCAGAGGCCCCAACTCCAGATGCCATCACATTGGGCATTAGGTCTCAATATATGAATTGGGGGGTGGGGGACACACAGACATTCAGTTTATAGCATTAGGTAAGAGTTCTCTATTTCTGTAGGCATTGTACCACTGACTTCTCAAATTTATTGTTTCAGAGAAGAAATCTAACATTAGGCAGATTCCTCTAAAGGTATCCTAAGTTTTTCAGCTTATTTGCTTCTGGGACTACTACATCCTTGAAATTAAATTGTACTATGACTGTTATTGACCCTGGAACCCAAGTGTCAGAAATGAAAGCAACAGCCAAAGCCCAGCTCAGATGAGTAAGATTTCACTAAAGATTTCTCCATTGTGCAATCATCCGCATTCCGTTCAGAGTTCAGACTCACCTCTTCTCACCAAAACAACCTCCATCCTGTCCTCCCATTTACCTTCCTCCTTCTCACCTCCCAGCAAAATCAAGGATCAAAAACTGATGTGTGTCTTCACACTTTTCTTTACTATCACACATTCATGAAATTATACACACACACACACAATTTGGGGGATTAGGCATTATTTTGCACAGACAAAGAAAATGTGATTTTACTGTATACCCTTCTCTATATTCTGCTTTTCCCTCCTAACTGAATCTCTCTGTGTCAACTGGTATAGATAGAACTCATTTTTTTCTAGGCTACACAATGATTCAATTATGAATATATTACAGTTTGGTCAACAATCCTTATGTTGATGGATATTTAGTTTACTTTTTGTTATTCTTAATTGTAGCTTTGTTTTGTTATTGTTGTTTCTTGCCACAACAAAAAGTATTGCAATAAACATATTTGTGGACACAACCTTAATTCTTGATCTCTTAATTTCTGCAGGACGAATCCCCAGAAATGAAATTGTTGCATCATGAGCATGTTTATTCCCCTTGGTAAGTGCTTTTAACAATTCACGTTTCTACCAGTAATATGAGAGTGCCCTTTCCGCAGCAAAAACCTCTACTACTTATTACCTCTGTTTAATTTTTCCCAGCATGGTGTGTGAGAGGTATTATCTCATTGTCCCTCTGATTTGCACTTTCCTAACATCTTTCACATTGTATCTGGATTTTCTCTTAGACGAATTGTCTATTCATATTCTTTGTTTATTTTCCAACCGGGATGTTTTTCTTTATCAGTTTGTAGAGGTGTTTACATATTTTAAACATTAATCCTTTATCTGTTTTATATGCTACAGCTTTTTCCCAGTCTATCATTTGTCAAGTATATGTGACTGTCTTTTCCATTATAGCATCTGCGTTTATTGTCTTGGTTTAAAGATCTCCCAAGCCACCAAGTTATAAGTGTGTTCTCCTAAATTTTGCTCTTGTATTATTTTGCCCATCCTTTACATTTAAATGCTTAATCCATCTGAAATTTATTTTAATATGTAGAAGGAGTTAAAGTTCTCTTCATTTTCTTCTGGATGGATAGGGTCAGTTGGAGAACATGGTATAATACATAAGCCAATCTTTCTTCTCCCACCAGGGCTGGCTTCATAGATGTGTTACATGTGCAGTCACACGGGGTTTCACACTCATGGCCCTGTGTGCCTGGTTTAATGCTCTGACTTTGAAATTCTTAATAATTGGATCTTTCAGCTTGTGTTTTGTAAGTGAATTCCAATGGGGCACTGAGCCGGGGGCTTGGATCCTCAGCACAGTTCCATCTCTCACTGCCTGTCTGCCTCCTTGGGATGGTTCTGGGCCTCCAGCTCGCCAGGGCCCTGGTGCTCTGGCCCTGCTCAACTTCCCCCCACCACCTTTGCTCTTCTTCAGACCTTTTCAGACACACACAGTCTCAAGGAATTTAGCTACATGCACCCTTTCTGAAAAAGAAACTGGAGGATATACTCCAGCAAAACGAGAGTAAAACAAGACAGAGGAGAATACTGAGTTCTAGAAATAAGGACCCAACATGGTAATGAGAAAGGGGGGTTCAATAAAGTTCAGCTGGTTCTGAGGCTAGAGAACAAGCAGTCCAAAGCACATCAAGAGGACAGAGGGCTGTGGGAGGGATGTACCAAGGGAAAGAAAGGGAACTGCTAGATTCCCTCATGTGCTTGCTTGACTTACTCCAAGGACTTTTACAGCTCTGTGGAAGAGTTTGGGGGGAATGGGGAATATGTTCACCAAAAAATCCCTGGAAACTGAGAAAATAAGACAGTTTTTAACTCCAAGGAAAACAAAATGCCATGAAAGAAAGGAAATGTATTCATGGGTTACCTATTGGCTATCTGTGGTTTAATTAAATGGTCATAAGCAGGTAAATATTGAATGTTGATCTAACTAAGAATTATGGTGTAACTTTCTGGAGAGGATGATGGAGAGAAGTTTGAGCGGGAAGGAGAAAAGGAGGAAGAGAACTGGAAGATGTCTTCATCTCCCATCGTGGGAAGTTAATAGGAAGCATCTAAAATTGGAAGTGTAAGGAATAACAGTATAAGCCTGTTATTTCGAAATAAGGATATAAATGCCTATAGAAATAGCCAGAGTTAAATGTGTCTCTAGGAAGCAGAAATCAGGCATGGGTTTCTGGGGCCAGGCATAAAACAGCTGCTTTTTATTAAAATCTGTAGAGTACTCTTTGCCATTTTAAACTATATAGTCATATTACTTTTTTAAAATAAAAATTAAAATTTTAAAAAGTAACAGGCATGGAAATTCAGGATGTGCCTCCCTTCACATAGGTGAGACCAGTTCTAGTCATTCAAGGCAGGTTTTTAATAACCAGGCCAGTCTATGTCTAGTTTGAATGCCAACACTTAGGTGTGGATTCAAGTTGATCAGTTTTTCTGAATTCAACTCTGTGAAGCCACCTAAGATCTGCATGATCCAAAGATGGTTAATCTTTAATTTCAGCATTTTAAAAAATTACTCAATTGTTTTTCACGTAATTTTCATAACAGTTTCTGACCCACTTCTTAGTCTTTGAGTTTTCATATCTTCTATCAGCTTTTCCATCTCTTTCAACTCATATTTTCTTTAAATTCTGGGAGTGGTTTTCAAATTTGACCTCTACTCCAGAGATGGAACTTTCCTCTCAGCTTTTAGCACTTGATCCGTTTCTCATAAATGGCCTAGGACTTTTTAGCACCAAGAATAAGTGAGAGAAAGTTCAGGGCTTTTCCTTAAAGGAGAATAAAGAAAACCAGAATTACAGAGAGCAATAATCGATAGCAATTGAAATCTAGCCTGAGAATCTCTATGTTGTACTTAAAGTAGTTATATTTATTTCACTATTAATTCTGAATTATCATTTTATGTATATTTAGTAACAATTCAATTATTTTAATACAGGATTTTGATAGGAAAAGTGTAAGTGACTAGACAGTGGCTCTCAGTCACCTGGGAAGCTTTTAAAAATGCTAATGCCAGAGAGGGTTTCACCCTGAGAGATGCTGAGTTAATTGATCTGGGTGCAGCATGGTCATGGGAATTTTAAAATCCCCTTGTTATTCTGACATGCAAAAAAGTGGGGTACCACTGCGTTGGATCATGTGTTCTCTCTCAGTTAAAACATCCAAGAAAAATCTAATTCAGTAACCATAATTCAGGCACTAAGTTCACCTGGTAGCAAGTGCCCATATGGCATATGAATTCCTGAGGGAAATAACCAGTGGCTCTTGCACAATTAAACCTTAAAGTGGCAGGAAGTGTCAAACAGCCATCCCTGTACCTCCTCCTCATTTGCAATAGGTTTCCAAAATGGTGGGCCAAGGAGAGCATGGATGACTGGTAACACCCCCTCATTATGGTTTCCCTCTGCACGGACAGTGCTCATTTCTTGTCAAGCCGTTTATTCGCATTATAATACAACATTGCCCATTTTAGAGCCACCCTGATTGCCCAGACAACCAGCTTCCCTGCACTTTTTAATCAAAGAATTGGATGGTCCAATTCTAACCAATTCTGGTTAATTCTAAGTCCTTTTGTTGTGGTCCCTGGAACATTTAATGAACAAAGGTTTTATGGAGCCCATTTCCTATGTGGAATTGGAGGACGTTCTGTGAGCATATGTGAAATGGCTCTTCAGCAACTACAATGGTGTCTGCCCCCCTTGGAGGGCATGTGTTTGGAGAGGATGAATCGAGTCCCACAGCTGAGACCCGAGATTGGTGATTGCAGTCAGCGGTTGGTGCCTATTAGTGAAGCAGGCGAGGAGCTGTTGAAAGGGGGACTTGCTGAACCGAAAGCCACAATTCAGACTAGGCCAGAGAGAGCATTTCTGAACTGCAGCAGGCAAGGGGTAGGTGCCATTGGGCTGATCTGGAGCCCAGGTAGAAAGAATCAGGCTGACATGAGGCCATACCGGCCAGACTCTCAGGACAGAATCACTGCCGGACCTCCTAGGAATGCAGGGCTGGGCTCAGGGAACAGAAGAAGGGGCTGGAGAGGAAAGAATGTCATGATCATCTTCTTACAGATGATCAGCTGTCCCGTGTAATTGCTGGAGGAGTAGAGGAAAGAATGAGGACCCAGGGAGCATCTCTGGGGTCATCACATCTCAGAGCCAGAGGCCTCCAAGAGCAGAAAGGGAGCCCTTAAAAAATACCTCAGTCCTAAGCAAAGCCATCTACCCAGCCTCAGCCTGCAGCCCTTGATGCTGCACATATCTGGGTGGCATGTCCCCAGCTGCTCCATAACTAGTTTGAGTGTAGTCAGGCCATTGTGCAGGAGCTCAGCTCAGACCTGAGTGAAGGGGAACACTCTCAGAATGGCCTCCTGAGTCTGGGCCTGGCAGAGGCAGAAAACCATCACTGAGTAATGACTGCAGCAGAACTTAAGTGGAAACAGAAGGGCAGGCCTAGTCAGCCCTTGGAAGGCTGGACCAGTTTCTAACTTTCTTTCTTATACTAAAGAACCAACATCTTTCAGCTAATGTGTGAGATGGAACATGGATGCAAACTCCATCCCAGTTATTAATGAAAAATGCAAATTGTTATCCTCCTCCATACATGTTTAAAATAATCTTGGTCTCTAAATATTGGAAAGTCAGACCCAGTCATCCTAAACCAGTCCTGTTAGTTCCAAAACCCTTTGAAGGCCAAAAGCTCGAGAAAAATACTGGCCTTTCTTCCTAGGTTCTAAGTGTTGAGAAATTGCTATAGATTCGCAAAAGATATTAAACAGAATCACAGAGCTATGGTCTGTAATATCTCAGTTCATTAAATGTTCACTGAGCACCTATTTTATACTAGGAACTGAGGATACAGAAATAAATCAGACTCAGTGCCTGCCTCTACAGGCTCTCAGAGAGGGAACGATGCAGAAACAGATCATTTTAGTACAACATACTGAATGTAAGCCACAGACAGAGGAATAAGTGATGGGGAGTTTGGCCCTGCATGAGGAAAGGCTTCATGGAGGAAGTAGCCCTTGATCCTAAAAATGAAGAAAGAGCAAAATAAAAGTTGAAATGCTAGCTGTGTTCTTTTATAAAATAAGAATAAGGTCATTCTTCCTGTACTCAGAAAACTATAAGACACTGATGAAAGAAATCAAAGATGACAAAAACAGATGGAGAGATATACCATGTTCTTCAATTGGAAGAATCAAGATTGTGAAAATGACTATACTACCCAAAGCAATCTACAGATTCAATGCAATCCCTATCAAATTACCAATGGCATTTTTCACAGACCTAGAACAAAAAATCTTAAAACTTTTATGGAGACACAAAAGACGCCGAATAGCCAAAGCAATCTGGAGGAAAAAAACGGAGCTGGAGGAATCAGACTCCCTGACTTCAGACTATGCTACAAAGCTACAGTAATCAAGACAAGGGTTCTGGCACAAAAACAGAAATATAGATCAATGGAACAGGATAGAAAGCCCAGAGATAAACCCACACACATATGGTCAACTGATCTATGACAAAGGAGGCAAGGATATACAATGGAGAAAAGACAGTCTCTTCAATAAGTGGTGCTGGGAAAACTGGACAGCTACATGTAAAAGAATGAAATTAGAACACTCCCTAACACCATACACAAAAATAAACTGAAAATGGATTAAAGACCTAAATGTAAGACCAAACACTATAAAACTCTTAGAGGAAAACATGGGAAGAGCACTCTTTGACATAAATCATAGCAAGATCTTTTTTGACCCATCTCCTAGAGAAATGGATAAAAACAAAAAATAAACAAATGAGACCTAATGAAACTCAGAAGCTTTTGCACAGCAAAGGAAACCATAAACAAGATGAAAAGACAACCCTTAAAATGGGAGAAAATGTTTGCAATTGAATCAATGGACAAAGGATTAATCTCCAAAATATACAAACAGCTCATGCAGTTCAATATCAAAAAACAAACAACCCAATCAAAAAATGGGCGGAAGACCTAAATAGACATTTCTCCAAAGAAGACATACAGATGGCCAAGAGGCACATGAAAAAATGCTCAACATCACTAATAATTAGAGAAATGCAAATCAAAACTACAACGAGGTATCACCTCACACCAGTTAGAATGGCCATCATCAAAAAATCTACAAACAATAAATGCTGGAGAGAGTGTGGAGAAAAGGGAACCCTCTTGCACTGTTGGTAGGAATGTAAATTGATACAGCCGCTATGGAGAACAGTATGGAGGTTCCTTAAAAAACTAAAAATAGAATTACCATATGACCCAGCAACCGCACTCCTGGGCGTATACCCAGAGAAAACCATAATTCAAAAAGACACACGCACCCCAATATTCATTGCAGCACTATTAACAATAGCCAGGTCATGGAAGCAACCTAAATGCCCATCAACAGATGAATGGATAAAGAAGATGTGGTACATATATACAATGGAATATTACTCATCCATAAAAAGGAATGAAATTGGTCATTTGTAGAGATGTGGATGGACCTAGAGACTGTCATACATAGTGAAGTAAGTCAGAAAGAGAAAAACAAATATGGTATATTAATGCATATATGTGGAATCTAGAAAAACGGTACAGATGAACCGGTTTGCAAGGCAGAAATAGAGACACAGATGTAGAGAACAAATATATGGACACCAAGGGGGGAACGGAGGGTGGGATGAATTGGGAGATTGGGATTGACATATATAGACTAATATGTGTAAAATAGATAACTAATGAGAACCTGTTGTATAGCACAGTGAACTGTACTTCATTTTGCTGTGCAGTCGAAACTTACACAACATTGTAAAACAACTATACCCCAGTTAAAAAAAATAAATAAAATAAAGAATAAGGTCATTCTTTTTGAAGTATATTAGAAAAATAATGATAATATTTGGGGAAGGAAACTTCTCCCATCCTAGCTCAACAATTATTTGAGCAGAGAAACAAGATGGCGTGAGGTTAAGGGGAAAGGCAGCAACATCAGAAACCATGCAAAAATAACTAGCTCATCACCAGTGATGCCAGGAAGGGTTAAATCAGCATGGAGGACAGATTTTTATGGGCCAAACAGGCTAGCCTATGTGTGAGGAACTACACTAAAACAGCAGCTATGAAGCCTTGTGGGTGGGAATGTAGAACAGCATTGGAAGTAGGAGGATATAGGCTACAGAGGAACTCACATGAGTCTCCAGGGCCCACAAGGGAGGGGAGCCCCTTGGGGAAGAAGCCCTGAGACATAGTCATTTCACTGTGCATATGTTGTGGGGCAGGGGAGGAAGAAGCATTCTAGCAACAAGCAAATTGTATTACAAGTGTGGTGGCTGTGAATCGAAGGTCACAATTCAAGCACACAAGAAATATGACTTCACTTTTCCATAACTCATTTTCTTTTTAATCCTCATTCCACTGAGTTTCCTTTCTTTTTTCCCCAGAATTATAGAGCACCAGGGCATTGAAGTGGAAGTGCTATTCTGGTCTTCTGCTATTATCTACCCTCACTGATAAAAGCTCAGATGTTCTTTTATCACCTGTTATTCCCAGCTGTCCACTCCATTAAGGTTCATCTTGTCCAGCCACTTCCATACCCCTCTCCAGTGCCTAGGAATTCTGCTCTCCCACACTGTGCTGGCCACGTGCTCCTCCCACACCAGGCTGGACCTCCACAACTGTGGAGCTGTGTAAGACCCTGTGGATATCCACAACAGGCTGGCCAGAGGAAACTTATGACCAAGACACATGACCCAGTTGTGTATTCTCTGTCATCTTCTCACTTCCCTGGGACCCTAGAATGAAATGAATATGGTGGCCCCAGTAAAATAAACAGTTTTAGATTCACTCCTGGGCTTCAGTAATTATAACTAGCACAGTGCATTGGTTAGCTTGCCTTCAGATATAAGTGTAATAGTTATCAATTTGCCACATAACAAATTATCCCAAAACTTATTGCCTTAAAATAATAAACATTTATTATCACATAGCTTCTGCAAGTCAGGAATTTAGGAGTGGCTCAGCTTGGGGGTTGTGGCTCAGATTCTTTCATGAGGTTGCAGTCAAGACGTCAGCTGGGGCCACTGTCATATGAAGGCTTGACTGGGGCTAGAGAACTCACTTCCGGGATGGCTCACTCACATATCTGGTGACTTAATGCTGGTTGATGGCAGAAGGCCTCAGTTCCTGAGCACATGAACCTCTTCATAGGGCTGCTTGAGTGTCCTCACAACATGACTTCCACTGACTTCCCACAGAGTGAGTAACTCAATAGAAAAAGCAAGGAGGAAGTTACAGTGTCTTTATGTCCTAATCTCAGAAGTCACTCACTGTCACTTCTGCCACAATCTCTATTCATCAGAAACAAATCACAAAGTCAATCCCACACTTAAGGGTAGGGGATTTAGGCTTTATCTTTTGAAAGGAGGAATACGAAAAAGTTTGTGTTTACATTTTAAAAACCACCACTATAAGCAACAGATAAAAACCAATTCAAATTAGCTTGAAAAATAAATGAGATGTATTGATTCACACTAGAATCCAGAGATAGGGCAGATTTCAGGATGGTGATTCATCCAGTAGCTCATTGAAGTCTTCAAGGACCCAGAATCTTTCTGACTCTTCTGTTATCCAACGTATCATTCTAAAACTGGCTCTCCTCATGGTCACAGAATGGCTGCTAAGAGCACTAAGGGGTATATGCTTCCTTGTTCATGTCTAGCCAGAGAAAGAAAACTGGACTCCTTCAATTATAAAATAAAAGTTCCCTGTGGTCAGGGGAGACTCATGTGCTGATTGGCTTAGACCTGGTCTACATGAGCCAATCATTGTAGCTAAAGGGTGGGACTACCTGACAGGTTTAGACTTGGATCGTGGGATTGGACATTCCCTCCCAAACCACAAAGTTCACACAAGGAGTGAGGGAAGTTGTGGACGTTGGGGAAGTTCACAACAGAAGGGCTAAGCAGGGGGTGGGCTGGCAGGCCAAGTGCTGGCTCCAGGAGAGCTAATGTTAATAGCCAGGGCTCAACCCCATGAAGTGGCAGAGAAACTGGAAGTCCCCACTCTCACTCAGCCTCTGCACCCACCCCACTCAAGACCCAAACAGCCCACTGTGTGGAGATGCTGGTGGTTCAACAAGCTTTTCCTTTGGGAGGCAAATAGTCCATAAGTGTGAATCTATCAGCCACCTTGAGTTCCATCACTTCCATCCCAAGATTCCAAGTGCTCAGGCTCCAAGGGTTAGAGCTCAGACTGGGAGGGAGATGGGGAAAGGAAAGGGAAGGGAAGGGGGACATTCACACAGGCCGTTCTCATCACCTCTTCCCCTGAGCCCTCACACATAGCCTCCCTCTCTAATTGCATCAAGGCCACGATGGGCTTTCCCAACTTACAAGAGCCCTAAGCCTCAGTGTCAGGCACATACAGAGCAGGGACTCACTATGTAGAGCCCTGCCTTGGTTGCCTAGGGCGGCTGTAACAAGGGATCACAAACTGGGTGTCTTAAAATAAGAGAAATTTATTCTCTCACAGTTCTGGAGGCTAGAAGTCCAAAATGAAGGTGTTGATAGGGCTACACTTCCTCTGAGACTCTGGGTAGAATCCCTCCTCGCCTCTTCCAGCTTCGGGTGGTGCTCAGCAATCCTTGGCATGACTTGGCTTGCAAGTGCATCCCTGAAGTCTCTGCCTCTGTCATCACGTGGCGTTCTCTGTGTCTCCAGCTTCACGCGGAATTTTCCTTTTCTTGTAAGGACACCAGTCACATTGGATGAGAGCCTACCCTCATGATCTCATCTGAACTTGATTACATTACATCTGCAAAGACTCTATTTCCATATAAGGTCACATTCCCAAGTACCAGGGGACTGTGGACTTCAACATATCTTTTGGGGGGACACCGATTCAACCCATAGCAGCCCCTTTTATTAGTTCTTCCTCCAGTGCTTGTGGCAATAACTAAGGAGCAACTGCACTTCTTTCCCATAAAAGATAAGCATGTAATTCCCTGTCTGCTCATCCTCAGTAGAGTTGGAAGGCAAAGCAAGGGTGTATCCTGTCTGCCGGGCCTTCAGAAATACAACATGATGGCTCGCCCGTGGCTGTGGGGTTGGCGATTTCTCTGTTAAATCTTCCTGCGTGCTGACTGCTCACCCTGCTTAACGGCTTCCCGACCCAGGAAGTCCTACGGCAGCTGCAGTCAGGCCCTGGTTACATCAACCCTCTCCCCTCAGGGCCTTGGTTTCCTCATCTGTAAAGTCTAAAGAGACTTCTAGTATTTGACGGTGACTATAAAGGGAGCACATCTGGCCCACATCAGCTCCACATCCAAATTCCCAATTCATATATGGCCATTCAGTGAGTGTCCCCTGCGATCTGCAGGAAGGCTCATTAGAGTGACTAAAGCACCTCCCTGGGGACAGCGTGTATCTTCATACGCAGATTCTGAGTAGAGGTAATAAAGAAGCTCCTGCTCTTCTGTTCCCCGGAGCCTATGCTTTGCATTCACACCGAATATCTGGACACCCACGCAGACACCACTTACATACATACGTATGAGAAATTGTGGAGGGTGAGAGCCAAATGCAGGGCAGAATGCCTGAATTACAGAAGAGGTGGAATCACTCAGCAGCCAGTGTCCTCTTGACTTCAGTCTGGCAACCGCATAAAAGCTAAAGAGCTTCCCCTACAGAAGGAAGGAAAAGAATCTGTGTCCCAGCAGGACAGAGACTAGAACAACACACAGCTAGAGGGCTGCGAGGGTCAGCAGGGCCAATAACCACAGCCAAAGCCACAGGCCCCTTGGGCGGCCATAGCAAATCCAGCAGTCGGCCGTGAGCCCATTCAGCAGGGCCCTTCTGAGGGCTGGGTATTGAGAGGACAGGTCCAAACTCTCCAAGGAGGGGGCCCAGCAGAGAGGACTAGGCAGAGAATCAGGACCCAACCACACGGCTCATTCATGCCAGGGCAGGGCTCCCAGCCCAGCCTGGAAGCCCACACCCAGCAAAGGATCTGATGGGGTGGATGTTGATTGAATGGGGGGGTGGGGAGTGGGGTGAGGGAGAGGACAGATAGGAAGGGAGAGAAGCAGGAATTCAGTGATCGAGGACAAGCCATGTAATGGGAGAGAGCCTTTGACTTGGTGGGCTCTGGAGATTCAGGGCTCCCCCAGGTTGTGAACCATCAGGCTCCTGAGTAGCGATTCCAGACCCACCCACTGGCATTCCTCGCCCTGGATCAAATGGGCTGAGCCAGGCATGGCTGGAGGGCAGAGACAGACTATAATGTGCACGTGTGACCTGTTCCTCCAGGTCCGCTGCTCCACTCTCCTCCACCCATCTTCCCCATACCCATCCGTTGGTAAAAGGCATTGTCGTCAGAGAGCAAGATCTGGGCTCAGCCTTCACCAATAATGCTGGGCAAATTGTTTAACCAAACTAAGTCTCTACATCTTCATCTGTAAAATGAGAAAGTAATAGTACCTGTTTCCCAGGATCGTTGTGAGGAAAATAAGTGAGATAATGCACGTAAGTAGCGTAAGTGGTGAACATGCAATAAGCCCTACATATATACATATTCCCTTGCTCTTATAGAAAAATGAGCTTGTGAGTGAACCGAGCACTGTCTGCGGGACAGAACCCGGAGTCAGTCTTCAAACCCCTCAATGTGGCAGATTCCACACACCTATGGCACTTGGGGCCCCCAAAGGCACTGCTTCATGTCTAGAAACAAGACAGTCAGCAAACAGAAGGCCTCTTTTTCCAGATCAAAGAAGGCTGCTCATCCTAGTACCAGTAGTTCTGGAAAAGGTGCCCTCTCACTGCCTCACTCACTTGTCCCCAACTAATTAACAGTCTGGCTGCTGCCCCAGGTGACTGATTGCTGCCCCTCCTCCTCCCTGGGAAGCTGGGGGTGGGGCATGTCTCAGGGAGGTTTCTGCTTGCACTCCCTCTACCACCTACTCCTCTCACTGAGAACAGGAGATGCTGAAGGATGTGCATCCCCCTTGCAGAGCCCAGACAGCTCAGAGGCATGGCCTGGCCTCGCTGTGGCCTGAGGAAAGAGGATCTTTTGGTAGAGAGCAAACCTCGTGACTATCCTGATACACTCAGAGCCCCTCAGCTGGCTCCCCGAAGACAATTTTTCTGGGTTAGTACTGGGGCCAGAGAGCAGAGCAGCAGAGAGAGGTAACAGCTTGTCTTCTTAAATGAAGACGCCTTACTAAAACCTTTGCCTAGGCCATCGGCCCATTGCAGCCTTCCACACCAGCTGGAATCTTTTCCCAGGTTCCCCATGTGTTGGTCTAGATCAGTGGTTCCAGTATATCAAAATCATTTGGGGAGCTTTGGCAAAACAAGATGCTTAGGTTTCGCCCTGGACTAATGGAACCACCACTTCCGGTGGATGGAACTCAGGGAATCTATGCTTTTTAGAAGCTCATGAGGTGATTCTGATGCACAGTTAGGGTTACAAACCACTGTTCTAGACATTTGTCCATAGGTTTGCTGGGTCTTTTTTTTTTACATCTTTATTGGAGTATAATTGCTTTACAATGGTGTGTTAGTTTCTGCTTTATAACAAAGTGAATCAGTTATACATATACATATGTTCCCATCTCTCTTCCCTCTTGTGTCTCCCTCCCTCCCACCCCTCCAGGCGGTCACAAAGCACCGAGCTGATCTCCCTGTGCTATGCAGCTGCTTCCCACTAGCTATCTACCTTACGTTTGGTAGTGTATATATGTCCATGCCTCTCTCGCTTTGTCACAGCTTACCCTTCCCCCTGGTGTCTTTCTGAATGAGAGGAGCTGCTGAATACAAAACTGTCCCCACTCTAGGCCCTATGTTCACACAGGCAAACGCAGGTACATGTGCACATACACACAGCATGAGGAACTTAGGGTGAATCAGCTGAGTCATGAGTTCAAGTGCCTCTTCCCAACCCACCCACCCAGGTGAGTTGGGTCATAAGAGCAATAACTACCAGCTGTCCCAGTCCTTACTGTTTACCAAGCTCTCTTCAGAAAAACTAGTGCCTTTGATCTCAGCTGCCTGTGAAATCTTGATTATTACGGATTATGATATAATATCTAATGAAAAACCAGGATTTCAAATTGTATCAGCAGTATGATGATAACTATGTAAAAACTTCATTTAAAAAAAGATGGAAGCATGTTCATTGTGTTTATCTTTCAGTACTTGAACCATGAGTTATAGTTTTCTTCTTTCTATTTATCTGAACTGTAGTTTATTAATGCTTTATTAATGAATATTATGGAGGGCTGAACAGTATAAACAAATATTATGATAGACCGCCCCCGAAAGGTGTCCATGCTCTAATCCCCAGAATCTATATTCTTACGTGATTAAAGGGGTTTTACAGGTTAAGATCTAAATGAGTGTATTGTGGGTTATCCAGGTGGGCCCAATGTAATTAGAAGGGTCCTTATAAGTGAGAGGTAGGCGAGTCAGAGTCAGAAAAGGAGATGTGATGATGGAAGCAGAAATCAGGGTGATGCGCTCAGGAGCCAAGGAATGCGAGCAGTCTCTAACAGCTGGAAATGGCAAGAAGTCGATTCTTAGAGCCTCCAGAAGGTACACAGCCTTTGATTTTAACCTTTTAAGACCCATTTTCAGACTTCTGACCTCCAAAACTATAAAATAATGAGCTTGTGTTGTTTTAAGCCATGGGGTTTGTGGAAATTTGTTACAGCAGTAATAAGAAACTACTACAAGAGCCAAAGAGGTAAAAAAAACAAAACCCGAAGTTACACAGCTAGTACCTGCAAGAGCTGAGACCAGAGCTCACTCTCCTGCTCTAACACTCCAGGGGTACCCAGAAGCCGGGAGCACCATATAAGGGGAGAAGGGACAGCTCTGCTATGTGCACGCACCCCTCCAGGGCTGTGGACTTCTTGCTTATACCTCTGTCAGTCCTGCTGTTGATCTGCCTCCCTTCCTCCACAGCCCAGCTCCTAGGGATTGCAGGGTGCTATACAGGGAAGAGCAGAGGGACCGATTTGAATATCAGAGCATTTTCCTTTGGGATCCTCTGCTCCCCAGCCACCAATATCTTTATAGTAAATGGCTATCCATAGCAACAAGGTCTGAAATCCTAAAACAGATGAAAAGCTGACAATACTTAAAGGCAGAGTGTGAGTCCTACCATTTTTAAAACTGCCTGCAATTGCTAAAAGGGCTGAATCCTTTCTTTTTTTTAAGAGAAACATTAGTCATGGAATTGTAGCATTTTTAGGGCTGCAAACTTTGAGTGCCTACTGCTTGGTTTTATTTATATATTTGGATGCCCTACCATATTTCAGAAAAGTTTAATACACTCATTCTGCAAATGCCTTTCTAAGCAGGGCTCTTTTGTGGATCAGAGGTGGAAGCTGTAGATGTAGAGGGAAGAGCCCTCACCTGGGAGAGAGAAGTTCAAGACTCCAGTTCTTAGCTCTGCTGCTAACTTGAATGCAATCCGAATTCACTCAGTTCCCTCCATGCTGCTGTAGTGGGAGACAGTACAGAGGAGAGGGTGAGTCAGAGATCTTGTATGCAAGCAACAGAAAGGACTCTGGCTAAGTCAAGAAGAAGGGAATTTACTACTCCTACTGCAGGACCAGAATCAGGTGAGATTGAACACCTGGCTTGGACTAGACCTGCTAACTGTAGCCAAGCCACCAAAACCCTGGGCAACACACAATACTGATGGCCCAATCAGCAGGAGGCTGCTGTTGCCCCTAACAACCTCCTACCAATCCAACTTAGCCTTGCAACATTTGCTCCAGTCTCCCTGAAAAAATAGCCCCACTGGCTGTGCAAAGGTCACAGCCCACCCACTCTAAAGGTGGGCACCCAGTGCAAGAATTTAAGCTCTCTGACTTTGGCTTTAAAATGAGAGTACAATGGCAGACCATGTGAGGAAAGTAATTCCTTTACAGTGGTGGTTCTCAAAGTGTGGTCTTGGGACCAGCAATATCAGCATGCTCTGAGAACTTGTTAGAAAAGTACATACTCAGGGCCCACCCCAGATCTACTGAATCAGAAACTCTGGGGCGTGGCCCAGAAATCTGTTTCCACAAGCCCTCCAGCTGATAGTAATACGCACCAGTTTGAGAACCACTGTCCTAAGAGAAATCCGAATGCGACTTAAAAGTTTGAATGTCTGCCATTGTACCAAAAAATAATGATTGCCCCGTTTTACAGGTTAAAATCCAGAGTTTAGAACCAACTGGCAATAAAACGAAAATAAAATATTGGGTGAAAGGCTTCTTTAGACAACATTTTTTTCTTACTGATGTGTGACATAGAGTGCTTGCTGTGCAAACACAGCTTCAAAACAAATCCCCAACCCTTCCTTCCGACTACACTGCCGCCCCTTCACCCTCCTACAAAAACTCTGGACCCTCCTGTTTCTCAGCCCCCACTCCAACCTCCTTCCTGCCCTCCCTCAAATTATTTGACGCAGGAAGCAGCCCTCCTATTCTGCAAATCTAAAACCTCCCTGTTTCCTTTCTTCAGACAAGTATAATGAACTTTCAATGTCAGAACACTGGGACACTCAGAAACAAGCAAACTGCCATCCTCTGGCCTTCTGTCCCCTCTGCCGTTCAGGCCATAGTGCCTTTCCTGCTCCAGCAGTTAGAAGCTGGCTCTATGTGTTACGGTCCTCTCAGCTCCGACTAGCCCTTGCCTCTCAGCCAGGCGGAGACTGGAAGCCTGTAGTCTGGAAGGTTTAGACTGAGCTGGAGGGACACCATGTGGCCATACCCGGTATGACACACCAAGCCAGGGGGCTTCTGGGTTTTTTTTTGTGGCCTGCTACAAGGCTTTGGGATCTTAGTTCCCTGACCAGGGATTGAACCCAGGCCCTCTGCAGTGAGACTGTGGAGTCCTAACCACTGGACTGCTAGGGAATTCCCGGGGCTTCTGTTCTTTATGTTATGTTTTTGTAAAGGCTATGACACAATGATCTAAGGATATTTTTTGAAAGTAAAAAAACTAAAGTTCACCCACAATCATGCTAACAGGATTATTTTTATTTGTTCCTACTCTTAAATATTTTCTGACAATTAACAACCACAACACCCACTCCGTGAAGCATCCCTTTCTTTTACATGGATCTCTGATCATCAGTATTTTCCATGCTCATTCGAGGTTTTTGCAATTGTTCTCTTCACTGACAGTCGACAGCATGTTAGTGCAATGAAGTGGAATGAAAAGGCATTAAACTGTTTGTCAGGCATGTCGTTAAGCCCCCCATTTCTGGAATGACACAGGCAGGGGTTCAAAACCCAGCTCTGCTCCTTACTAGCTGGGTGATCTTTAGTGTGTTTCTTAACCCTTCTGTATCTCAATTTCCTCATCTGTGAAATGGGGCAAGGGAAGAATATGATCTACTGTATAGGACTGTTATGAGGACGAAATAACAATATGTGAGGAGACCCTTAACACAGGGCCAGGCCATAGCCCTGACATCAGCATCATTATCATTTTTAAATGCATCCCCATGGGAACCATCACAACTGTTGCCAGCTGAAGACCTCTCTTGGACGGGAGCCCTGAAACTGCAAATCTAAGGGTTGACTCATAGCTGGAAAAACAGAAAATGAGGCAGCCTAGATTTTAGAGACTAGGACCTTGGGAGAGGCAAATGGGATTCCCGGTCAGGTCCCTCTGTTCCCACGCCTCAGCATCACTACCAAGCAGTATGTCCCTTGTCCTGGCTCTTCCCAGTTGCTGCAGGCCCCAGGTTCCTCACCTACAAAGAAAAAAGGAGTTTACGTACCACCGCCTTCATCTAAAACACAGTGTGCTCAGAAATGTGGGAACAAGCTTAGGATTCTCTCCAGGACACATTACCCCATGAGGTCCTTGAGATTCAGTCAAGGTCAACTTGACTTATAACTGCCTAAAATCTGCCGTGTACTCTGGCCAGAAATTTCTCTACAGGAAATCATCTTGCTGCCAAATGAGGCCCAATGAACAAAAGAAAACCAAGGCAATAAAAACCCAGAGACCCCCCTAGAAGAGGATGTAAGGGGATTCCCTCTCACTGGCATCCTCTAGAGAGCCAGACACCCATTTGGTGAACAAGTCTTCATAAGATTCTCTACTATGTGTCAGGCCAGGGGGTAGAAGATAAATTTGGCCCTGCCTCTGTCCTCAAGGCCTCATCTTTTTGTAAGAGACAGGCAAAAGGAGAGACATAGACACACATAGCAACGACTCTGATAGTTTCATAAGTTATAATACAGGGCTGTCCAAGGTGCAGTGGAAACAGAAGTGAGCCATTACTTCTGCCCTGAGCAGTCAGGGAAGTCTTCACAGAGAAGACCTCTTTTAAAGGAGGATCAGATTACAGGTGAGACTAAAGCAGGGCTGGATCCATTAGAAAGCTGTTTATTATACTGCGCACAATAAGGCCTGAACTAGGACAGGGCCTTGGGCTAGCATGGAGGGAAGGGATGCAACAGAACTGCCTGGGGGAGCAAGTTAAAATACAGATTTCCAAGCCCTGCCCAAAGACCCAGATCTAGTAGGTTTGAAGAAGGGCCCAAGAATCTGAATATTTAGCAAGCCCCTCCCCCAGGGTGATGCTACTGCAGGTAATCCACATTCCCACCGCTCTTATTAGCCCCACAGCCATCGTAGTCAGCCCTCCTTCTTACGGCTTCTGTGGCCTCTGCCTGGGAGGTTCCTCCCCTTCTGCTCCCACTTGGCAAATGTCTTCTCCTTCAAGACCCAACAGCTCAAAAACACTGTTAGGTAAACCCTTTCGGAGTATCACTTTGTGCCAGCCACCAAGTTAGTACTTTATATAGATTATTTCATTTAATCCTCAAGACAACCCTATAAGAGTAGGTCTCCTAATAAACCCCATTTTCCAGATGAGAAAACTGAGGCACAGAGCAGTTAAGTAACTGGCCCCCGGTTGTACTGCTGGGATGTAGTGTGTTTCAGCTGTAACCCCCACTAGACCACTCACAATATGTGGCTGAGGCTATGTCTCTGTGGTCCTAGAGTCTGGGGCAGTGCTCAGCACAGTTACTCAGTTAATGTTTGTTGAACAAATAAAAGAATAAATAAACACCACCTCCTTCCATCTGTGACCCTCAGCCAACACCCAGGCAAGGAATCTGCCCTCTCCTTCTGCTCTCCTCCCCGCCCTCCCCACCGCCACCTCCAGGAAGTACTCAGCAGCCCCGGCACAGCCCCCCCTGTTGTTGACTAAGTGACCCAAGGACCAAGGAACATGCTTCCCTGTTTGTTGAGCCTTTTTATTTGGTCATATCAGAGAGGGAGCTCTCTCTCAACTGCCAGACTGGCCTCCTCAAAGTCTCCTCCTCCTCCAGGCTGCCTGCCAAGCCTCTCCCTCGCAGCTGCCTCCCCTCCCTCTCCCTCTGGCTCAGGCTTTTCAGCCCACCTGCCTTTTTGCTCCCCTTCCTGCATTCTTCCCCCTTTATCCCCCTCCCACTTCTCTCTAGGTTTTCCCCCTCTTTCTTTCTCTACCCTCCCCTTGTCTCTCCACCCCCCATCTCCTTACTTCTCTCTCCCCTCCCCAACCCACTCCCTCTCTGCCGCTGGCTCTCCTTCTGTTGATGTGTGTGTGTGTCTCTCTCTCCTCTGTCTCCCTGCCTCTCTCTCTCCTCTCTTCTCCTGCCTTCCCTTCCTCTACTTCTCCCCTCGCTTCATCTCCTTTCCTCTCTCCCCCCATGGAATCCAGCACCACTTCCTCCCTGGCCTCTGCCCCGCTCCCCGATGGATGGAGGTCATCTGGCTGCCCTGGCTGCTTCCTTTCTGTGTCAGAGCCTCCAGGCTGGGGGCCTCTGGACCCTTCCCTCCAGCTTCCCCACTCGTATCCCTCAGGCTTCTTTCTCCGCTGAGTCCTCATTAGGGCCTTCTGCCCTCAAACCCTGCCCCATGTCCCTCCCGAGGGTGCCCCGGTCTGCTGGGGACTGTTCTCCCCAAGCTGCCCCACAGCTCTGCCTCCTGGGGCCCCTGCAGTGCTGGAGGGGGATGTTATTCCTCCGGCTGGGCCTCGGGTCCTGCCAGCCTAGGCCCTGGGCCTGGGGGCCTCCACCGGCCCCCTCTGCTGCCTTCAAACAAACTGCAGAAATCCTGGAGTGGAGCTGAAGGGGCCAGTCCCTGCTTGGAAGCCACCCAAGTGAGAGGCGGAGGGGCCCTGCACAACAGCCCTCAACACTGGCTTCTTTGAGCCGCAGCCTTAGGCCCTCCTGTGGCCTCTGGGGCCTAACTGGCTAGTGGGGGGCCGGGGGGTGTCCTGCCGCCTCAGAGGGGCAGCCGGTGCCCCAACCCGACTTGGGCCGCAGGGCCTGGGCTCTCCGAGAAAGCCCAGAGCTGCAGGGAGTTCAGGACTGTTTTGCCCTCGGGAGAAGCATTTGTTCATGGGGCAGAAGCTGTCAGGAAGACTCCAAACACGCTTAGAGGTGATGGTGGGGCCCGGAGGGGGCTTAGCCAGTGAGCATAAAGCACAGGCTGCAGGGGAAGAGCAGAGCTCATAGAGCCAGTACCCCAGACCTCCAAGCAGCTCACTCTGTTCCTTTCTTCAATAAACCCTTAACTGACAGCCCAGTGTGTGCCAGGTACTGGTTACCAGAGATAAGCAGAATGTTGTCCCTGCCCTTTAAGGGCTGGTGAGAGAGAAGAACAAGTAAGCAGCAAATACAATGTGATAAATGCAATCATAAAAACGGATAATTATGAAAGGAAATATTGTGCACATGTTAAATGCTGTAAACTGGCCTAAGCGTTTTATGCTACTTTATTTCAATCCTCATCTGCTCAAAAGGTTTTATCTCCATTTTACAGATGAGGAAACTGAGGCTCAGTTATGTAACAATTGCACAGCTAACAAATAGTGGAGCTATGATTCTTAAACTGCCTAAATGACCCCAAATTACTGCTTCCTACTGATATAAGGTAGGATGGACAAACAGAGTTACCAGCAGGGGGTGGTGGGGGTTGGAGTATAAGCGGGCAGAGTGGGTGGGAAGGCTTCAAAGAGAAGGGAAAGCCTGCTGGGTTTTTGAAGGATGAATAGGAGCTCCCCTGGCTGCGGAAGAGCACAAAGGCAATCCAGGCCAACAAATGGTATGTAAAATCTCCTTTGATTTGTTGCAGATTTTTTCTCTAATGAATTTTTTTTTCCAAGCTATTCAGACTCCAACAACATTTATTTACTAAGTACCTACTAAGTAGCAAGCACTTTTTAAAATTTAAGTATAGTTGACTTACAGTATTATATTAGTTTCAGGTGTACAGCATAGTGATTTAATATTTTTATAGATTACACTCCATTTAAAGTTATTATAAAATAGTGGTTATATTCCCTGTGTTGTACAATATATTCTTGTAGCGTATTTATTATATACATAGTAGTTTGCACCTTTTCGTTCCCTACCCTTATCTTGCCCCTCCCCCCTCTCCCCTCCCCTCTCCCCATTGGTAACCACTAGTTTTTCCTCTATACCTGTGAGTCTGTTTCTCTTTTGTTATATTCTTTTATCTTTTTTTAGATTCCACATATAAGTGATAACATACAGTATGTCTTTCAGCATAATACTCTCTAGACAGAATTTTTTTATGGCTGAGTAATATTGCATTGTATATACACACCACATCTTTATTCGTTCATCTGTTGATGGACACTTAGGTTGCTTCCATATGTTTGCTGCTGTAAATAATGCTGGTATGAACATTGGGGCGCATGTATCTTTTCAAATTAGTGTTTTTGTTTTCTTCAGATAAATACCCAGCAGTGAATTGCTGGATCATATGGCAGTTCTATTTTTAGTTTTTTGAAGAACCTCCATACTGTTTTCCATAGTGGCTGCAGCAATTTACATTCCCACCAATAGTGTACAAAGGTTCCCATTCCTCCACATCCTCACTAACCTTTGTTATTTGTAGGCTTTTTAATGATAGCCCATTCTGACCAATGTGAAGTGATATCTCGTTATGGTTTTGAGTTGCATTTCTCTGGTGATTTGTGACGTTGGGCATCTTTTCATGTGCCTATTGGCCATCTGTAATATCTTCTTTGGAAAAATGTCTATTCATGTCTTCCCATTTTTAAATTGGGTTGTTATTTTGATATTGAGTTGTATGAACTGTTTATATATTTTAGAAATTAGTTCCTTATCAGTCATATCAGTTGCAAATATTTTCTCCCATTCAGTAGGTTGTCTTTTTATTTTGTTGATGATTTGCTCTGCTGTGCAAAAGCTTTTAAGTTTAAACAAGTCCCATTTGTTTATTTTTGCTTTTGTTTCCTTTGCCTTAGGAGACAGATCCAAAAATAATATTGCTACGATTTATGTCAGAGAGTGTTCTGCCTATGTTTTCTTGTAGGATTTTTATGGTTTCCAGTCTTATATTTAGATCTTTAATTCATTTTAAGTTTATTTTTGTATATGGCGTGAGAAAATGTTCTCATTTTATTCTTTTACATGTAGTTATCCAAGTTTCCCAGCACCATTTATTAAAGAGACAGTCTTTTCTCCAATGTATATTCTTTCCTCCTTTGTCGAAGATTAGTTGACCATAAGTGGTGGGTTTATTTCTGGGCTTTCTATTCTGTTCCACAGACCTCTGTGTCTGTTTTTGTGCCATTACCATACTGTTTTGATGACTGTAGCTTTGTAGTATAGTCAGAAGTCAGGGAGTGTGATGCTTCCAGCTTTGGTCTTTTTTTCTCAAGATTGTTTGCCTACTCAGGGTCCTCTGTGAGTCCATATAAATTTTAGGATTATTTATTTGTTCTAGTTCTGTGAAAACTGTCATGGATATTTTGATAGGGATAACATTAAATCTGTATATTGCTTTGGGTAGTATGGCCATTTTAACAATATTAATTATTCCAATCCATCTATTTTTAAAATCGGAATTTCTGGTCACTAAAAATTGCAAATAACTTAGTTAATATTCAATTCAGAAATTTCCTTAGGATGCCAACATGACTGGGCTCATTGAAAAAAAAAAAGGCAATATTTAACAGTAATCTTAAAGTCAGGTTTAAAGAGGAAAAGAAAATCACCCATAATGCCACGGTCCTAACACAGCTTTTTTAGTCATTCTGTTTGCTTCCAATTCCTGTCAATAAATGCATAAGCATTTAACATGAGCAGTATGGAAGACAGCTTATTAATTTGCTTCATTATTGTAACCAAGCAAATGTTAGAGTCTTGAATGGGATTTACAAATATCCTCTAAGTGGGTGCTTGTTCATTAGCAAAATTTCTCTAACTATCTAAGTCAGTATTTTTATGTAGGAGAAACAATCTAATATCTCTATAGAAGTGATTCATTTCTTGCTTTACAAAGAAGACGTACCCAGTATATGTGCACCTGCTTAGGGGAACTGTCTTCACAGAGGAGATTGAGTCCTTACCTGGTGGCCAAGGCCCAAGCTTCCTTCTTGCTCCCCAAAGCTTATGCTAGTATCAGGTAGCTACACCTACCCAATGTTCTTAGAACATACCAAGTACATTCCCATCTCTAGGTCTTTGCTCTTACCCTTCCTCCTGCCTCCAGTATCTTTCTTCTCTCTGCTTTCCCCAGATTTTTTCAGCCTCCATTCTATAGGATCCAAATGAAGTCCCAGTTTGTCAATAAAGCTTTTTCAGAATCCTCAGGGATTTTTCCTGCCTCTGAGCCCTTCCAGTTTTAACAGTCAATACCGCTCATTGCCTTATACCGTTGTATCATTTACAGGCATGCTCCATCTCCTAGATTTGAAGATCTTAAAGGCAAGGACTAAATTTGATTTCTCCTCCTCTGCCTTCTGCCCACAGCTGACAGTTTGCAAATGCATGTTGATTATAATGATGCTGTTCATATGTGATACAAAACTCTAGATTTCTAGCCATAAAAAAAAAAAGAGTGTAGACTTGAAGTCAGAATGAGACAGATTCAAATCCTAGTGCATCCATTTACTAATGATGGGACCTTGGAAAAGCCTCTGAACCTCTCTGAGCCTTAGTATTCTCATCTGTAAAATGGGGGCAACAATAGAGTTATTGGGGAGATCTAATGAGGTTATGCTTAGCACAGTGTAAAAAGTGCTTAATATATCATAAGCACTGAATACATAGTTGATGCTGTTCTCTTCCTACTAATAATAATGAAAAATAATAGGCGATTAGAGTTTGCAAATAGATTTCGAACAGCATTAATCAAAGTCATTATCCACCAATATCATGGAAGTGTCCATTAAAGAATTTCACATTAAAAACTCGTGACAATTGAGTGATTCTAGGGACTTTGCACTTGAGTTGAGTTCCATAGCTCTGAGATTTCGCTATCCAGTGCCAAATGTCTGTGACCCCTGATCAGAGTTACCATGGATACCCTAATTTGAACAGTTGTTACGTTGTTTCCCTATTTCTGAATGACCCTCCAAGCTAACTCAGTCTCCTAGAATGTTGGAACTGGGAGTAACTCTAAGGACTGCCCCCTTGTTCTGAAGGCAAGGAAGCAGCAGCTCTCACAGAGTCACTTGGCAGGTACGTGACAGAGCCAGAATTTTGAACCCCAGTATCCCAACTTCCAGGTCAGAACTCAGCATTCACCATATCATGCTGACTCCTTGGAGAAAGAGTGACTCTGAGAGACTTATGTACCATACACAGGGGCACTGGGATTTGATCTCAAAGTGTATTTATTACCATGAGCTCTGCTGAGTGGTCCTAGCTACCGTGGCTGCTATTTAATTATTCCATTATCTGATAGTGAGAATAGTTCATGCACAAAGATGCTAAACAATAGCTACAATACGCATCTTCTCTCAAGTGTTCCTGCTTAGCATTTGAATCCAGCCTCTATGCTGGAATTCGAGTAACCTCACTCTTTAAAATGTAGGTCTGGGGCTTCCCTGGTGGCGCAGTGGTTGAGAGTCCGCCTGCCAATGCAGGGGACGCGGATTCGTGCCCCGGTCCGGGAGGATCCCACATGCTGCGGAGCGGCTGGGCCCGTGAGCCATGGCCACTGAGCCTGCGCGTCCGGAGCCTGTGCTCCGCAGCGGGAGAGGCCACAACAGTGAGAGGCCCGCGTACCGAAAAAAAAAAAAAAAAAAAAAAAATGTAGGTCCGGCAATATTAAAGAGTCACCAAACCTCCTGGGATTCATATGTAGAGTCACTTTTGTTTATGGAAGCAAGCAGGAGGAAGAAGCCCGCATAGAAGCATGCCATGCTCCTTTGTGGGCCCAAATAAGTGATCTTTCACTGCTACAGTTTCACCTAAGAGGAGAGCAAAGAAGGAAAATGGTGTTTGTTGCATGAACGACTGATTACCAAAGGAGTAATTCAGTAGTCACTCACAGCACCATCAGTCATGCCTGAGCAATTAAAATTTCACAAACACAATCATCACTCCAACAGGGCAAAACTTGGCTCTTATCTCAGTGTTCTGGGGCTTTCTCAGATGATAGATTGTATGAGTTCCTGGCATGGAGATCTCACAATAAAATTTACCCAGTGGTGCATCTTGCCTGAATTAAATTCAGCAGTCACGATGGCCCTATAAATGCGCTGGACAGGGATTGTCCATCCCTGCTGAGCAGACACATGCCTTGATTGATGAGGAAGCCCCATCAAATTTCAGACCCAGGCTAAACCCAGCTGAAGCTCCCTTCCGTCTCTCATCTTCTATGAAATCAGTTATAACTCTTATCCAGAGAATCGAGCAGATCTTCCTCTAGCTCAGTGTGACTCTATCAAGTCTAGCCCTGACCTCATCCCCACACATGTGGCCTCAGAGCCTTTCACTCATGATTCGTGGCCCACACACATGACAATAACCCTGAGTGCCAGTACTATACGCTGGCTGACACCACAGTGTCCAGAACCCACCACGCCAGCCCCTCTAGAAAGAGTGACGTGTGCCGTGCCCCCCAGGCTAACTCTCTGGGTTTATAGCATTGCATCTACAGATGCAAAGAATCCCAGATGGGCCCACTGTGCGTTTACTGTGTGTCAGGGACTTAGCTAAATGTTTAATAGGCATTATCTTATTTTATTCTCCTGATAGCCAAATGAGGAAGATTTTATTATATCCATTTTCTATGTGAGGAAACAAAAGTCAAAGATCAAGTAACTGGTCTGAGGTCACACAGTGAACAAGTGGCAGAGCTAGGATTAGGGCCCAGATGTGTCTGACCCCAAATCCCAAGCTCATCACCTCTGTGCTCTACAGCGGCCTCTGTCACATCGTCTTTCATTGCTAAGGTACAGCGCTGTGCACGCATGCGTGAAGACCGGGCAGGCAGGACCAGAGGCGGTTGGAACTGCTCTTGCCTAGCCTCCCTCACCCATCCATTCATCCTTCTAGCAGATGTCGCTAACTGCTGCAGGCCAGGTGCTACGGCAGGAGTAAACAGCACAGAGGTCCCCTCCTTAGCATGAGGACCTCAAAGACAAACAAGGACTTATTTTTCAGGCTGCTCAGTCTGCAGCCCATGTGTGTTCACTTTTCTCTCCAGGGGTCATCTTTACCAGGAACTTTAGGGCTGGACCTAGTTGCTCTTGAGAGATTCCACAAAGTCCAGAACACAAGGCTGGTGCCACTACTGTTGGTCTCAGGCTAGATATTTATCCCAGGGGAACTTCAAACCATGGAGTACTCCAAAGCCTCTCCTTCCTACCTGTCTGGAATTGCTTTTTGACTACACCCTTGCATGACTCACTAGCAGCAATATTTCTGGAGGGCTTCCAATTCAAGTGAAAGTATTTTGTGTTTCTTCAGTTACTGGCTTAAGCTGATGTAAAAGGGCTGGAAGGTCCTGAACAAGTTCTGCTTGATGGACCCAACACCCCCTAACACTCCTCATGCGGTTAATGATAGTTTCTTCCTTCTCATGGGAAACCATTGGGATTAGACAGTTTTAATTGACCCTCGTGCTTAAGTCACACCAAGTCTGTGGTCAGCCCTCCAGAAGACTATGCTTCTTGTAACCAGTGGAACATGAAATGGATGCAAACTTTCTGTAATAATTTCTCTGTGTCCAAAAATTATGTTCACTTGTCCTTTAAATATTCTTGTTAAGGGTAGAGAAAGCCTCCCCACTGGGACTGCCTGCATCAAACAGAGGAACACTCCATTTTGTTCCCCAGGGGTAGTAACCAAAGGAGCTTGATAGTGTTCAGAGGACTTGGCCAAGAGCTGCAGGCAAATGACTTCTGTCTTCACTCCCTAAGACCAAGTGGGCCATTCCAGCCAGGGGGTCCTAGACTACTCAAACTTCCAGAACAACCCCACTTTGGGTAAAGAGCTGCAAAACAACACAGGTCATATCTGAATGTTGCTCAGCAATGCTTTCTATACAGAATAAAAGTAAACAAAGAATATTCCTTTCACTAGTCTCCAGCTCTTAAATGTCCTAAAATAGTCATCTCATTCCTTAATAAAAAGAATGTAGGGGGCTTCCCTGGTGGCGCAGTGGTTGAGAGTCCACCTGCCGATGCAGGGAACATGGGTTCATGCCCCGGTCCGGGAAGATCCCACATGCCGCGGAATGGCTAGGCCCGTGAGCCATGGCCGCTGAGCCTGCGCGTCCGGAGCCTGCGCTCCGCAACGGGAGAGGCCACAACAGTGAGAGGTGCGCGTACCGCAAAAAAAAAAAGAATGTAGGTCAACCTAGCCCATAGAAGGTACATAGCTGATACTGGCAACACTCTAAACAGAGGCTTCTTAGGAGGATAAACTGTTGGTCAAAAAAAGCATGTTGTTCACTGATGGGAAAATGGCTTAAGTTTTCAGTTTTATTCCTTTTGTGTACCTGTAGTTTTATGTTATGCTGGTTTATGGCAGGGCGCTCCAAAGGGTCTCTGTCCCTACAAAGTAGATACAGTCTGCTCCTCCTCTGCCTACTTGATGCTACCCGAATACAGTTCCCCACTGAAGACTTGCCTCCTTCAGGAAGTCTGCTCTGACTTGTATCCTGAGGATTTTCCCAGCCTTTGTAGGGTGCTCCCTCTAAACGTTGGTCATAAAGCACTAATGGCCTCATATGACTTCAAAACAGGATAGCAATAGTCATCTGGGGAAAAAATGCCCTTTGCCCACTAAGTGAGGAAGCAGATGGAAAACTGGAACTGCCAAATGACTTTTCAAGAAGAGCTCAACAGTCAATCAGGTGGCCTTTCCCGGGAAACTACTGAATGTATGCAGCTTAGTGTTCTCGTGCAAAGCAGCAATAAACTACTGGTATTTCTTTCACTTCTCCGCCAGCTCTGAAAAAAACAATTGTCTATGAAAATTGTATATGTCGGTACAGCTTTTCTGGGGAAGAAATCCACTTCTAAAATTTATCCTAAGGAATTAACTGCAGCTGTACACAGCGCCAGATGTCCATTGCTATATTATATAACAGGGGAAAAAATGTTGGGACACATTTGTAAGTAAATTGTGGTTACATCCGTTGGAAGAATAGTAAGCAATCGTTAAAAATCACATATAATAATATCTTAAAATATGGCAAAATATTCACAATATATTGTTAAATGAAAAAAGTTATGTTGTATGCATGGCATTATCCCAATTTTGCACATGAAAAAAAAATTATGGCATAAACGCAAGGAAAAAAGATAGAAAAATGATTATCCCTGTTTTTTTCTGTATTCTCCAATTTTTCTGCAAGAATATATTTTTTTCTTTTCATTTTAAGTAAAAAAAAAGTTACTTTTTAAAAAGATAAGATAAATAACTGTAGTAAGAATTTGGGAAGAGAAAGTCTCTGTAATTGAACAGTAACACAGCTTTAAGCTTTCTGATAGCTGAGGAAAAATATAAAGTTTTCATGTTTCATAGTGATTATTAGATAAATGTTTATCTTCTAAAGAACACTTTTCTTTATCCTCAAAGTAAACTTGTGAGCTAAGCTTGTATCACATGAAAACCTTTTTATACTGTAAATTATTCTAAGGGGTCAAAAAGGGGGTGCATCATTTTAAAGCACTGTTTGTACTGGGTATCAGCTGTTTTCACTATGCAGCATGCATATAACTTTCTTCTGGCAACTGCTCCCTGATTTTACTCTCCGGAACCCACCCTCACTCTCGTGAAGTCCCTGTGCAAAGGGCAAGGTGACTAATCCCTAGTTTCAGGGATGGACATGAACTCAGACCTGATCAATTACAGCATCACAGTCCCCACCCCACAGTAATTGCTTAAGGGATAAACTTCAACCTAAACATAGCCGGTGAAATGCAATAAAACTTCTGTGGGACTCCTGGAGAGAAACACATGCTCTTTTCTACTGGACTTAAATCTAGGAGGACAAAAGGCTACCAAAAACCTTCTTTTCCACCACTTAGAGTCTGAAGATGAAGCCAATATAAGGAGAACCAGTACCAAGAAACAGAGTGAGATTTGGACCTAGTATCAAGCCTCTGGGTCAAACTATACCTGAAGCTCTGTCTATCCTTGTGCTTTTTAGTTGCATAAGCCAATAAATTCCCCTTTTATTGCTTAAGCCAGGATAGGTTGAGTTTTTTTATTTGCAGCCTTAATATCCATTTCCAGTCCTACAGGGATGGTAAAACACACCTTTTAGAAATTATGAATATACTGCAGAAGCTGAAAAACTCCCCATGAGAGTAATTAAGGGAAGCCATGATAAAGAAAGTGTTATTATCCCTATTCAGAAATCCGAAATCCGAGACCAGATGTCTTTTTTTTACTTTAATCATCCTCTTTGATTGGATAGTTATACTCCTGAATAATAATCCCTCCCTCAGAGTGTTGTTATGAAGAATAAATGAGGATAAAAATGTATGAAAATGCTTAGAACAGTGCCTGACACCCAGTAGGTTCCCAAGAAATTTTAGTTTCCTCCCCCCAGAATATTATTGTCAAAAAACAAAATGCAGGGACTCCCCTGGGGGTGCCAAAGCAGGGGACACAGGTCCGATCCCTGGTCCGGGAAGATCCCACATGCCGCAGAGCATGTAAACCCGTGCACCATAACTACTGAGCCTGCGCTCTTGAGCCCGTGAGCCACAACTGCTGAGGCCACATGCGACAACTACTGAACCTGCGTGCTGCAACTACTGAAGCCCGCGTGCCTAGAGCCTGTGCTCCACAACAAGAGAAGCCACCGAAATGAGAAGCCCATGCACCACAGACAAGAGTAGCCCCTGCTTGCCGTGACTAGAGAAAACCTGCGCGTAGCAACAGACCCAAAGCAGCCAAGAAATAAAAGAAAATGTGCACAGACAAGACACTTGTAAATTATCAAGACCTGCACAGTTGTCCAAAACAATGTTCTTTGCACCTCTTTTGAACTGAAACATGATCAGAGCACAGGGTATTTGCAAGAAAACATCCCCAAAGCAATGATACTGCTATATTTACAAATGATGGACCAAAGTGTATGCCTTAGGAGAAGGACATCACAGTGGGCACTTTTGCAGAACTATGGCCACACAGGAGAACTGACCCTGAACAGAGTTTGTCAGATGGGAAGCAGGAAGGCCTACGAAGGACTAGGCACAGTGACATGTTTGATGTGCCAACTGAGAAAGCAAGGAGCATGAAAACAGCTCCAAGGATGGCTCCAAAGAGATGTATGTCCCGAAAGCTGGACTTCTTTTTGGAAATGTTGCAGGTGCTCCTAAGAGGTTAATGTGGTACCAAGAGCGTGTGTTTTAAGTTATACGCACCTAAACTACAGTCTCAGCACTGCCACTTACCTACTAAGTGATCTTGAGCTATTTCTTAAACTAACTCTCAGGTTTTTTATCTGTGACATTTGAATAATAGTATGTACTGGTAGTAGTTCCTTTCCTCCAAGATGTGCCAAGCATTAGGGAAGCTCACAGATAACCCTGTTCTCCTGTTGGGTGTATGACGGGTTTGCACTTCCCCATCCCCTTGGAAGTGGGGTGTATTCTTGTAGTTTGCTTTGGGAAATGAAATGTGAGCTGAAGTGCCTTGTATCTGGTGAGGTGGAAGCTTCAAGAGCCAGACCATGATCTGTTAGGTCCCCTTCTACCTGATGAGGTGATTCTAGACACAGGATTGGATCTCTTGTCAGCCTGAATTGCCTGGTGTCTGTAATGAACAAAACTCCCCTGGTGAACTGCACTGAATATGGATCACAAACGAGAAATAGGTTTTGAGTTGTTTCTTACTTCAGCACAACCAAGCCCACCCTGTTTGATGCACCAAGGTAGCCCCTCTTACTTACATGAAGTCATTTAGAGATATTCGGCATGTAATTTAATTCTCTCAAAACTTTGAACCTCTCCATATGTTACAATCAATGTCAAAGTACTTCTAGAACTTTACAAGCAAAATTAGGAAGATTCAAAGTAAAATGGATGTGATTAGAAAGGATTGATATTACCCAGTGCCAGTGAAGATACAGGATGACAAATATTCTCACACTCTGTTATAAAAATGTAAATTGCATAAGCTTTCTGAAGGACAATCTAACCCTTTCCCTGGATAGAGAAGTGCAAACCTATCATTTACCCAGCAGGAGAACAGGACTATCTGTGGCTTCTCTCATGATTGGCACATCTTGGAGGCAAGGAGCTACTACCAGGTACATATTATCATTCACATTATCAAAATTTAACCTAATTTAGAAATGTCTTCTTAGAAAATTATGAAATACTTATGCAAAGAAATATGTATAAGGATGTTCTTTGATGTACTAGTTGCAAGAGTGAAAAGTTGGAAATGACCCAAATGTCTAACACTAGGAGGTCAGTTATATAAACATGGTAAATACATATATGGAATGCTGCTATGCAGCCATGAAGAACAATGAGGTCAATCCATATTTCTGAACACAAGTATATCCATGATATATTATTTGTAAAGGGCAAAGTAAAATAGCATATGCTGTATGATTCTGTTTTCATAAATGTATGTTTGCAATACTGAAAAAAGAGCTACCTAAATGCAATTAATGGGTTATCCTTCTGTAATAAGCTAAAATTGATTTCCACTTTCTTTGTTTTTCCTTCTGAGTGCCTGATTCTTTTCTTTTTTACAGTAAACATAATTATTACTTTTTTAATCAGAAAAAAGTAATAAACTATTTTTATTCTGAAAATGGAGGGGGATGAGTGGGATGTAACAGGCTGAGGGAGAAAGAATCAGAGAGATGGAAAGAGTGACCAAGAGGTTGTCTATAAACCAGGGCTGCAGAGATTGAGAAACACCCAAGTTCTTTTGAGAAGTTATGTTTTTTTTCTTTTCCATTATGGTTTATGATGGGATATTGAATATAGTTCCCTGTGTTATACAGTAGGACCTTGTTGTTTATCCATTCTATATATAATAGTTTGCATCTGCTAATCCCAAAATCCCAATCCACCCCTCCCCCGTGGCAACCACAAGTCTGTTCTCTATGCCTGTGAGTCTGTTTCTGTTTCATAGAAAAGTTCATTCATGTCATATTTTAGAATCCACATATAAGAGATATCATATGGTATTTGTCTTTCTCTTTCTGACTTACTTCACTTAGTATGATAATCTGTAGGTCCATCCATGTTGCTACAAATGGCATTGTTTCATTCTTTTTTATGGCTAAGTAGTATCCTGTTGCGTACATATACCACATCTTCTTTATCCATTCATTTGTCCTTGGACATTTAGGTTGTTTCCAAGTCTTGGCTATTGTAAATAGTGCTGCTATGAACATAGGAGTGCATGTATCTTTTTGGATTATAGTTTTTTCCAGATATATGCACAGGAGTGGAATTGCTGTGGCAGCACCAATTTACATTCCCACCAACAATGTAAGAGGATTCCCTTTTCTCCACACCCTTTCCAACAATTTTTTTTTTTTTTTGGCTACGCTGCACGGCATATGAGATCCTAGCTCCCCAACCAGGGATTGAACCCACACCCTCAGCAGTGAAAGCACAGAGTCCTAACCACTGGACCACCAGGGAATTCCCTATTTGTAGACTTTTTAGTGATGGCCGTTCTGACCGTTGTGCGTTGGTACCTCATTGTAGTTTTGATTTGCATTTCTCTAATAATTAGCGATGATGAGCATGTTTTCATGTGCCTATTGGCCATCTGTATGTGAGAAGGGTTATGTTTAAAATGGTTGTAACCAAATGATACCAAAAGCTAATCAACTATATTCAGCCCTGAAAAAAGACATTTTTTAAAGGTTGTTCAGCATGGAGTGTAGGAAAAAAGCCCGGCAGCCAAAATGTGTCATTGTGTCCAGAGCTGCTCTATCCAAGAGGACAGCCACTAGCCCCACAGCTAATGAGCATCTGGAATGAGTTTAATCCAAATTGAGATGTACCATAAGTGGAACATAAACACTGTACTTTAAAGACTTAGTATTAAAAAAAAAAGAATATAAACTATCTCAAGAATTTTAACATAGATTATGTGTTGAAATGATATCATTTCAGATATATTGGTTTAGATAAAAGACATTATTTAGATTAACCTCACCTGCTACTTTTTACTTTTCTAATGTGCCTACTAGAAAGCATAAAATTCCATGTGTGGCCCACATTTTATTTCCACTGGACAGTGCTGGTCTAATTATTGTCCAGAGGAAAGATTGTCAGCTCTTGCTTAACTTACCTAAACCCATTCATCCAGAATTTATATTTATCAAATTATACAATATTTCATGTCTGATAGAATGGCTTCCAATGCTTTTTAAAAGTTTGACTTTTTTTTTCTATTTGCCCACTTTTGAGTACTTTCAATATATTTAAGCTAATTTATCTAAAGCTACTGGTTTCAATTTTAAGCTTAAATACTAATCAGAAGGTGAGAATATTTGGAGAAGGTTGGACATATTCAGAAAAGGGGGAGATTATTCCCTATGACTAGGAAAACAACATAGCATTTCACACCTTTCTGTCACTTTTCTTTCTTTTCAGTGAAGAGGGAAAAGGCAGATGGCTCAGTGGAAAGAACTCAGAAGTGCAAATCAGGCCTCTCCTCTGGGTAAAATTTTAGCAGGTACAGTAAGTCCCCTACATACGAATGAGTTCCGTTCCAAGAGTGCGTTCGTATGTTCAATTTGTTTGTAAGTCCAGCAAAGTTAGCCTAGTACCGAACTAACACAATTGGCTATATAGTGCTGTACTGTAATAGGTTTATAATACTTTTCACACAAATAATACATAAAAAACAAACACAAAAAATAAAGAAAACATTTTTAATCTTACATACAGTACCTTGAAAAGTACAGTAGTCCAGTACAACAGCTGGCATACAGGGGCTGGCATCGAGTGAACAGGCAAGAAGAGTTACTGACTGGAGGAGGGAGAGGAAGTGGGAGATGGTAGAGCTGAAGGAATGTCAGCAATAGGAAAGGGGGGCAAGCTGCAGTTTCACTCATGCCTGACGTTGATGGAACGCATGTTTGCATCTTTGAAAGTTCGCAACTTGAAGGTTCGTATGTAGGGGACTTACGTAGTGAGATCCTCTCCATAGATTTCATACCAACATAAATTCCAGGTGGATTAAAGAGACACTTTTAAACCATAAGAAAAGCTAGAAGAATATTAAATATACTGTGTATTTAACCATTGGGACAGGAGGATTTTTTGCAAACAATAAAAGTATCTTTTAATTCACTGAAATAAAAATAACATTTAATTTTAAAGTAAGGCTTGACTCTGTCTTCACATGCTCAGCCCAGGACACATTTTGTGCTCCTTCCTTCATGTATACAGTTAGGCCACCAACTTATAGATTGGCATTTAGGCTCAAATTAGAGGTTGACCTGACTGGCCCTTGCCAGTCTCTTAGAAAAAACTAGCCTAGCTTTTTTTAAAATTAAAGTATAGTGGATTTACAACATCATGTTAGTTTCAGGTGTATAGCACAGTGATCCAGTATATACACAGTAGTGTGTATCTGTTAATCCCATACTCCTAATCCATCCCTCCCCGACCTTTCCCCTTTGGTAAGCATAAGTTTATTTTCTATGTCTATGAGTCTCTTTCTGTTTTGTAAATAAGTTCATTTGTATCTTTTTTTTTTTTTTAATTCTACATACAAGTGATATCCTATGGTATTTGTCTTTCTGTGGCTTACTACACTTAGTATGAGAATCTCTAGGTCCTTCCATGTTGCTGCAGGGACAGGAGGACTTTGAAAGAAGCAAAGAAAAAGGTGGAAAAAAGGATGGATAGATTAGACTATGTACAAATTTAAAACTTACAACGTATAGAAATGAGACAGAAAATAATTATAGGAAATATCACAGACATTAAATAAACTTTTAAAATGTATAGATATTAGACAAATTAATTTTAAAAATAATTTGAGGGCTTCCCTGGTGGCGCAGTAGATAAGAATCTGCCTGCCAATGCAGGGGACACGAGTTTGAGCCCTGGTCCAGGAAGATCCCACATGCGGCGGAGCAACTAAGCCAGTGAGCCACAACTACTGAGCCTGAACTCTAGAGCCCGCAAGCCACAACTACTGAAGCCCACATGCCTAGAGCCTGTGCTCCGCAACAAGAGAAGCCACCGCAGTGAGAACCCTGCGCACCGCAACGAAGAGTAGCCCCTGCTTGCCGCAACTAGAGAAAGCCTGTGTGCAGCAACGAAGACCCAACACAGCCAAAAATAAATAAATAAAATAAAATAAAAAAAACTTTGACCCCCAAATGTAAAAGGCCTGAATCAATAATTCATCAAAGAAGAATAATAACTAACAAATAACCCCATGAGAAAGTGTTCACTCTCCCTTGTAAACAAATGAATGCAAATTAAAACAAAAGTTAAGTTATCTATTCTACCTACCTGATTGGCAAAGTTATTGTGATTGTTGTTTTGCTTGGTGCTGGTGAGAATGTAGTAAAATGGGTACTGATATATATCTTGACGGTTCTGAAATTTTATATAAACTCTTTGAAAAACATTTGCTGTAAAAAGACTTTGATAAAGTAATTCCATGTCTGGAATCTATCCCCAAGGAAAAACATGGACACAAAAATCTTTATGAGCAAATATACTTGTCACAGAGTTATTTATAATATTTAAAAATTAAAAACAACTTCTAATTTCCAAACAATAAGAAAAGCCTTAAGTAAAATATGGTATATTCACTCAATGGAATACTATGTAGTCAATAAAACTGTTTGCTCAGGCTATGTACTAACATGGAAAATGGACTATGATATAACATTTAGTGAAGAAACAGGGTTCAAATTGTATACATATGTATACATTGCATGATCATAACTATGTAAAACTGTTCATTTAAAAAAAGATAGAAGGAAATATTCATTATATTTACCTTTCAGTAGTCAAGCCATGAATTATATTTTCCTATTTTTCTGAAATGTATTTTATTAATGCCTGTGAGTGATTATTATGATAGGCCAAATAGTATAAATGAGTATTTCTATAGACTCCCCAAAGATGTCCATATCCTTATCCCCAGAACCAGTGAATATGTTACCTTACCCAGTAAAAGGGGCATTGTAGGTGTGATTAAATTAAGGATCTCAAGATAGGGAGCTTATCCTGGATTATGTGGTCCAATGTAATCACATAGGTCTTATAAGAGGAAGGCAGGAGTTTGAGAGAAAGAAGGCAATATGATAACAGTAGCAGAGGTTGTAGTCAGGGAGAGATTTGAAGATGCTTCACTGATGGCTTTGGAGATAGAGGAAGGGACTGTGAGCCAATGAATGCAGGCCACCTCTAGAAGCTGGAAAAGGCAAGCAAACAGATTTTCCTCTAGAGCCTCCGGAAGAAGCACAGCCCTGCTAACACCTTGATTTTAGGATTTCTGATCCCTAGATCTGTAAGATAATAAATTGGCATTATCTCAACTAATAAGGACATACTCTATAGCACAGGGAACTCTGCTCAATACTTTGTAATGATCTATATGGGAAAATAATCTAAAAAAGAGTGGATATATGTATATGTGTAACTGATACACATTGCTGTACAGCAGAAACTAACAAAACATTGTAAATCAACTATACTCTAATAGAAAAATTTTTTAACGTTTTTATTGGAGTATAATTGCTTTACAATGGTGTGTTAGTTTCTGCTTTATAATGAAGTGAATCAGTTATACATATACATATACCCCCATATCTCTTCCCTCTTGCATCTCCCTCCCTCCCACCCTCCCTATCCCACCCTTCTAGCTGGTCACAAAGCACGGAGCTGATCTCCCTGTGCTGTGCGACTGCTTCCCACTAGCTATCTATTTTACATTTGGTAGTGTATATATGTCCATATATACACTACCACTCTCTCACTTTGTACCAGTTTACCCTTCCCCCTCCCCGTGTCCTCAAGTCCATTTTCTAGTAGAGCTGCGTCTTTATTCCCATCTCGCCCCAGGTTCTGCATGACCTTTTTTTTTTTTTTAGATTCCATATATATGTGTTAGCATACGGTATTTGTTTTTCTCTTTCTGACTTGCTTCACTCTGCATGACAGACTCTATGTCCATCCACCTCAGTACACATAACTCAATTTCATTCCTTTTTATGGCTGAGTAATATTCCATTGTATATATGTGCTACATCTTCTGTATCCATTCATCTGTCGATGGACACTTAGGTTGCTTCCATGTCCTGGCTATTGTAAATAGAGCTGCAGTGAACATTGTGGTACATGACTCTTTTTGAATTACGGTTTTCTCATGGTATATGCCCAGTAGTGGGATTGCTGGGTCATATGGTAGTTCTATTTTTAGTTTTTTAAGAAACCTCCATACTGTTCTCCATAGTGGCTGTATCAATTTACATTCCCACCAGCAGTGTAGGAGGGTTCCCTTTTCTCCACACCCTCCCCAGCATTTATTGTTTATAGATTTTTTGATGATGGCCATTCTGACCAGTGTGAGATGATATCCCACTGTAGTTTTGATTTGCATTTCTCTAATGATTAATGATGTTGAGCGTTCTTTCATGTGTTTGTTGGCAATATGTGTATCTTCTTTGGAGAAATGTCTGTTTAGGTCTTCTGCCCATTTTTGGATTGGGTTGTTGTATTTTTGATATTGAGCTGCATGAGCTGCTTGTAAATTTTGGAGATTAATCCTTTGTCAGTTGCTTCGTTTGCACATATTTTCTCCATTCTGAGGGTTGTCTTTTGGTCTTGTTTATGGTTTCCTTTGCTGTGCAAAAGCTTTTAAGTTTCATTAGGTCCCATTTGTTTATTTTTGTTTTTATTTCCATTTCTCTAGGAGGTGCGTCAAAAAGGATCTTGCTGTGATTTATGTCATAGAGTGTTCTGCCTATGTTTCCCTCTAAGAGTTTGATAGTGTCTGGCCTTACATTTAGGTCTTTAATCCATTTTCAGTTTATTTTTGTGTATGGTGTTAGGGAGTGTTCTAATTTCATTCTTTTACATGTAGCTGTCCAGTTTTCCCAGCACCACTTATTGAAGAGACTGTCTTTTCTCCATTGTATATCCTTGCCTCCTTTGTCATAGATCAGTTGACCGTATGTGCATGGGTTTATCTCTGGGCTTTCTATCCTGTTCCATTGATCTATATTTCTGGTTTTGTGCCAGTACCATATTGTCTTGATTAGTGTAGCTTTGTAGTATAGTCTGAAGTCAGGGAGCCTGATTCCTCCAGCTCCGTTTTTCTTTCTCAAGATTGCTTTGGCTATTCGGGGTTGTTTGTATTTCCATACAAATTTTTAAAAAAAGAAAATCATACAATCTCAATAAAAATAAAAAAGAAATTTGCATTATCTTAAGCCACTAAGTTATGGTAATTAGTTACAGCATCAACAGGAAACAGATACAAATATATATCATTTTTATGGTGGAAACAAAGTTTTTTGGTTAAAACTCACTTTATTTGATTTTAAAAAGCTTTAAAAGTAATATGTGGGTTAATATTTGTTGTCCAGTAGTGTTACTTCATCATTTAGATGTCACAAAATATAAAGTGCAATAGAGCTTAATATGTTTCTGATGAACTTGTCTCATCTTTCCACTCTCCCTGTCAACACAGAAATGCCTCACTACACAGCAATAAACACTGGATTTGTGGTAATTTGCTTAATAATGAAATCTAGTACACAAATGTCTGAGAAGCAGCAGGAAGGAGAAGTTTTAAAAAGGGGATAAAGTCTATGAATCATGAGTAAAAACACTCCCTGAGCTGAGCAACTCCAGATTTATGCAAATTCAACACTGCGCAAAATTTTCCAAAAGACACATAATATGATTTTAAAGAAACAGAGAAGTCTGAGATAGTTAATGGAATGGAAATACAGAACAACTGTTATTATTTCCTCACTTGCTTTCTGCCTGTTCTCCCTTCAATCCAGTGTCTTGGTCATCCTGGACTCCAGGTTTGATTTCATGTTGACAGGTCCTGCTCCTGCTGCTTTGATCTTGGTGTTTCAAGTCACCTGGAGGGTCTGGTTCCTGACCTTCAGCTCCCCCTCCAACATCCCCACCCCACAGTCTAGTTTAGATTCACTCCACCCATTTTCTCTATTGGACACTATTTCTGGTCTTCATTAGCTCACCTCTGAAGATTCAACCTCCAGTCTTGGTCTCTAGGAGATGATGGGCAGGGGGGAGGTTGGGAGGAGCATGGATAAAGGTGAGAAAGTGGACAACCTTTGACCAATGGGCAAAATTATCTTTGAAATAGGGGTAGAAGAGAAAGGAAGGAGGGAGAGGGGGAAGGAGGAGGGGAGGAAGGAAGGAAAGAAGGAAGGAAGGGGAAGAGGGAGGAGAAGAGAAAGGGAAAAGAAAAGGAAAAAAGATGGAACAGAACTATATAACATAAAACAGTTACCAGTCACCTTAGGGGAAAAATACTCAGAAAGCTGTGGAAACCATTCCATCACACATGAAATGTTTTAACAAATACTCATTTAAGGTAAATGGCTCATTAGCTGACCTGGCTTTTGGGTGAACTGGTTTTCATGAGGTGGCCTGTTTTCCAAGTGTGCCCTAGCACGTGCGCACATGTACACCACACGGCAGGTCTGGCTCATCCTGGACCTGGGGAAAAGTGCCTGCGGCCATCCTCACATGCAGACAGTCTGCTCAGATCCCCTAATTATCTGGTTCGTCTACACTCATCAAGCTGCCTTCTCATTATAATGTGGCTTCCCATGTAGATTTTCCCCCTGGGAAAGAACAGGCTGACCTGTAAGTGGGAGTATTCTGGTCCCACTGGCAGTTATTCTGCACGGAAATTAATAAATCAGCCTTGTCTTGGGAATTCGATTTGTATGTCCATTCTCAGAGTCTAAAAATTTTTTTCCTGCACTAAAAATAGTTATGTTATTGTCTTAGTTAAGGCAATTCAATGAAACCCACTTTAGGTAGTATTAACACAATGTAGGAATGTATCACAAGATGGTGGTGATGTGTCACAGAACTCAAGGGCAGAAAGGGCAATTAGGACTTGAACCAGAAACTGGAAGGCAGTCAGGATTGAAGCTGCTGCCCCTGCTGTTGGTCTGCATCTCGCATTCCCAAGCCTGCCCCTCATTTCTGTTTCACACCCGCTTCATTTTTTTTCTCTCTACAGATTAGCTTTCTCTGCTTCTCAGACATGCAGCTGAAGAAGGCTACCTCTCACCTGCCTCAGCGCCAGCAACCAAAGGAGACAAGCACCTGTGAGTCCCAACTCCAAATTCCCACAGACAGAATCTGATTGGCCCGATTTGGGTCAGATATCCACCCTAATCAAATTATCTGTGACTGGTTGGGGGAGCTGGGAGCAGGACAGGTTCAGGCCCAGCTCCGTGAAATTGAGAACAATTCCCAGAAGAAGAAGGAAGATTATGGAATGGGTGGGGCAAGCATCCCCCAGATTGCCACAAACTCTGAGTCAGAAATGTTTCAGAATTTGGAATAGTTTTTTCTTTTTGGAACTTTCTGGAATTTTTAAATTGAAGTATAGTTTATTTACAATGTTACTACAGGTGTACGCAAAGTGATTCAGTTATACATATATATATATATATATATATATATATATATATATATATATATTCTTTTTCATATGCTTTTCCATTATGGTTTATTACAGCATGTTGAATATAGTTCCCTGAGCTATACAGTAGGACCTTGTTGTTTATTTTATATATAGTACTTTGTATCCGCTAATCCCAAACTCCTAATTTATCCCTGCCCCCTCCCCCCGTTTCCCCTTTGGTAACCATAAGTTTGTTTTCTATGTCTGTGAGTCTGTTTCTGTTTTGTAAGTAAGTTCATTTATGTCATATTTTAGATTCCACATATAGGTGATATTTTATGATGTTTGTCTTTCTCTGACTTACTTCAGTTAGTATGATAATCTCTAGGTTCATCCATGTTGCTACAAATGGCATTATTTCATCTTTTTATGGCTTAGTATTCCACTGTATACGTATTCCACATCTTCTTTATCCATTCATCTGTCAATGGACAATTAGGTTGCTTCCTTGTCTTGGCTATTGTGAATACTGCTGCTACGAACATTGGGGTGCATGTATCTTTTTGAATTAGAGGTTTCTCCGGATAGATACCCAGGAATGGTATTGCTGGATCATACAGCAATTCTATTTTTAGTTTTTTAAAGAACTTCCATCCTGTTTTCCATAATGCCTGTACCAATTTACATTCCCAAGAATTTGGAATTTTTTATATTCTAGGATATGATCAGGTACCTCACATAACATCACCCCCCCAGCAGAGTCTAAAGCAACTTCCCATAATCAAACACATCAATATTTTTAGAATGAAAACATGAATATTCATACACAATAGGAAATAGGATTATAAATAGCCTCACGTGAGTTCAGGTTTTGCCTCCAAAGGAGTTACAAAAGTGCTTTTGGTTTTCAGGTCATTAGAATTTCAAAATTGCAGATGAGAGGTTTAGGTTACACTACTCTGGGCTTGCAAAGCCGAGGACAGACCATAATAGTATCAAGGCACTTCCTCCTAGGGACTCCCTAGAACCTTACTCCTCCAAGTGTGGTCTCTGTCACCAGGGAGCTTGTTGGAAGTGCTGAATTTCAGGTCCCATCCTAGCTCTACTGAATCAGAATTTGCATTTTAAAAAGGTGCATAGTGTCTTAGTCCATTCAGACCGCTATAACAAAGTACCATAGACTGGGTGGCTTATAAACAACAGAAATTCATTGCTCATAGTTTAGCAGGCTGGGAAGTCCAAGATCAAGGTACTAGCAGGTTCATTGTCTGGTGGAGCCCTCTTCCTGGTTCATAGACAACTGTCTTTTTGCTGTGTCCTGACACGCTGGAAGGGGTTAGGGAACTCTGTGGGATCTCTTTTATAAGGGCATTAACCGCATTCATGAGGGCTTCACCCTCATGGCCTAAGCAACTCCAAAAGTCACCTAATATCATCTAGTTGGGGATTAAGATTTCAACATAGGAATTTTAGGGAGACACTAACATTCAGTCCATAGCACCCCAGTGCTTTGTATGCATGTTAAAGTTTGAGAAGCACTGCTCTAAACGGTCTTGGACATACTATTTTTGTTCTCACCTCCCTGGTTCTCAGATTCCTGGCTCCCTAGCCCAGCCTCTGATGTTATCTCCCTTAAACCCACCCTTCATGATGCATCCAAAGTAAATCTTCAGTTATGTCATTCCCTAGTTTACAACAAAACAAAATAAAACAAATATATGTTTTTAAAAACCTCAATGCTCCTAATTCCCTACCACAGAGATTCTTTTTTTTTGTTTGTTTCTTTTCTTTTTCTACAGCAGAGATTCTTAATATGGATGGGGTTAGAGAATATCTATACCCTCTAAAATTATCTGTAAAATTTTGAGTGTATATTTATTTTACTAGGGAGTAGGTTCATGGCTTCCGTTAGTTTTTCGAAGGGGTCTGTGACCCCATAAAGGGTAAGGATTCATCTGGTAATTCTGATCTATTTATATTTTCCCATGCCTCTGCGTGTGTGTGTGTGTGTGTGTGTGTGTGCATGCTTATAACATTTCCTCTGCTGAGATTTCTTTTATAAATGCACTGGATTGAATGTCTACCATGTGCTAGATGCTAGAAATACCACAGTGAACAAGCCAAGAAGGCTCCTTTCACCATTTGGCATCTGGCTTTTGCTCATCCTTCAAGGCTTAGCTCAGCCCCATCTCCTCCAGGAAGGCTGAGATAAGCCCTTCATCTTTTTTTTTTTTTTTGATGTTTTCAAACCATCATACAAATTATTATTGTTTATTTATTTATTTAATTTTGGCTGCATTGGGTCTTCGTTGCTGTGTGCGGGCTTTCTCTAGTTGTGGCGAACGGGGACTACTCTTTTTTTTGTTTTGCGGTATGCGGGCCTCTCACTGTTGTGGCCTCTCCCGCTGCGGAGCACAGGCTCCGGACGCGCAGGCTCAGCGACCATGGCCCCCGGGCCCAGCCGCTCCGCAGCATGTGGGGTCTTCCCAGACCGGGGCACGAACCCGTGTCCCCTGCATCGGCAGGCGGACTCTCAACCACTGCGCCACCAGGGAAGCCCGAGCGGGGACTACTCTGCATGCGGTGCGTGGGCTTCTCATTGAGGTGGCTTCTCTTGTAGCAGAGCACAGGCTCTAGGCGCCCAGGCTTCAGTAGTTGTGGCAAGTGAGCTCAATAGTTGTGGCTCGAGGGCTGTAGAGCACAGGCTCAGTAGTTGTGGCGCATGGGCTTAGTTGCTCCACGGCATGTGGGATCTTCCCGGACCAGGGATCGAACCTGTGTCCCCTGCATTGGCAGGCGGATTCTTAACCACTGTGCCACCAGGGAAGTCCCAAGCCCTTCATTTTTGACCCCTTGACACCTTATCGCTGACATTTACAAGGAAGGTATTTGTTTATGTGTCTTCTTCCCCACTATTAGCAACATGTGGGTTCAAGCTAACTTTATGTACAACTCCTTTGTACAATAAGGGTTCAATAAACCTTTGTTGTACTGGAAAAAGAAAGTTCAAAATTGATTCTTTTTCCTCTGGAATGGAAATAAATGGTCTATTCCCTACTGATTTCACAAGACTATTGGAAAAGTCACAACAGGATAGAGACTATTATAAGACTCTATTCAGAATCAAGATGAATTTCACAGTTAATATATGCTTCTACTAATCTCTGAGATCCAAGTCAACAGAAAAAAAAATGCTAAGGATGACGGTGCTGTGAAAAAAATATGAGTGGCTACAAAATGAGCCTTATCCTTGGGACCTGCTCTTGAAAAAGATCCCATATTTCAACACGATACAGACCCAAAAATGGAGTCTGGGATTCTGCAGTGTGCCCCTCCAGCTCTGTGGAGCAAGACCTTTGGGGGCAAGACCTCTGCTTCCTCTGACTTCTCACCTGCTCCAGAAGCTTCATCCTCCACAACTTTTTTAAAGGCATGGCACAGTTGCATCCTCCAGGAAGTCTTCTCTGGCCCCACCATCCAGGCTAGGTCCTCCTAGGATGGCTTTCTTAGAATTGTTCTCCTTTCCTTCTAAGCCCTTGCCTTGGTTTTAATTAATCACTCATTTGTGTGACTATTTGACTATTATCTGCCCCCACGTTCGCATTAGACTGTAAGTTTCATGAGAAAAAAAAAAAAGGCATGGCACAGTAATTCTTAAGCTATAATCAAGGTGTTTTTCTCATTTACATTTCCTTGTATTCCATTTCTCCCCATGAGACTTGTGTATTGCCACAGGGCAGATTAAGATTGTTGTACTGGAATACAAAGAAAGAGACTCCAAAATGGGTTGATGAAATCATTCAGTAGTCATAGCTGTAGGAACAACAACAACAAAAAACACTTTGCCAGAACTAAGCTATTTGATAGAAAAAGGGAGAAAGAGAAATTGTTGAAATTCAAAGGGCAAACCATTAAGGAATAAGGCATGATATTTGTCCATTAACAAAAAAAAAGTGAGCATTTTATCAAAATTGTTAACCAAATATAATCAAGCCTTTAAAATTAATTTCCAACTTACAGGGAAAAAAAGCTATATTAAAAAAAAGTTAAATGACACCACAAGGAAATGATCAGGCAAATCAGAAGATGAGACTCTACATGACAACTCAAATGTCAATGTAACTTAAAAGAAAAAGGTGAGGGGATTCTTTTAGAATAAGAGAGATTAAAAACCATAACAACAAGATGCAATTCATTAACTCTGATTGGATTCTGGTTCTAAAGTATTAATTTTAAAAGTTCATGTTGGGGACAACTGGGGAAATTTGAATATGCAATTTAAATTAGATGATATTAGCAAGTTATTATTCATTTTCTTAGGTGTGATAATGGTATTACTATGTAGAAGAATAACCTTATTCTTAGGAGATGCATACTAAATACTGAAGTATTCAGGAGTGAAAAGTCTACAATTTGAAGTGTTTCATATATAAAACTTTCTCTTAAGGTAAATATGGCAAAATGTTAACAAGAGTTTAATCAAGATAATGTACATGCAAATGCCATGGTTCTGCTCTATCTCTTCCGTATGCTTGAAGATTTCTGGAGCAGTCCATTGAAAACATAACTTGAAAAGAGAACAGAGATTGGCTCAAGATGGCTGAGTAGAAGGACATGCCCTCACTCCCTCTTGCAGGAGCACCGGAATCACAACTAACTGCTGAATAATCATTGACAGGAAGACACTGGAACTCACCAAAAAAGAGACCCCACATCCAAAGACAAAGGAGAAGCTGCAGTGAGCTGGTAAGAGGGGCACCATCACAATAAAATCAAATCCCGTAACCACTGGGTGGGTGACTCACAAACTGGAGAACAATTATACCTCAGAAGTCCACCCACTGGAGTGAAGGTTCTGAGCCTCACGTCAGGCTTCCCAACCTGGGGGCCCAGCAATGGGAGGAGGAATTCCTAGAGAACCAAACTTTGAAGGCTAGCAGGATTTGATTGCAGGATTTCGACAGGACTGGGGGAAACAGAGACTCCATTCCTGGAGGGCACACACAAAGTAGTGTGTGCATCAGGACCCAGGGGAAGGAGCAGTGACCCCATAGGAGACTGAACCAGACCTACCTGCTAATGTTGGAGGGTCTCCTGTAGAGGCGGGGTGTGGCTGTGTCTGACCGTGAGGACAAGGACACTGGAAGCAGAAGTTCTGGGAAGTACTCCTTGGCATGAGCCCTCCCACAGTCTGCCATTAGCCCCACCAAAGAGCTAAGGTAGGCTCCAGTGTTGGGTCGCCTCAGGCCAAACAACCAACAAGGAGGGAACCCAGCCCCACCCATCAGCAGAGAAGTGAATTAAAGTTTTACTGAGCTCTGCCCACCAGACCAACAGCTAGCTCTACTCACCACCAGTTACTCCCATCAGGAAACTTGCACAAGCCTCTTAGATAGCCTAATCCACCAGAGGGCAGATAGCAGAAGCAAGAACTACAATCCTGCAGCCTGTGGAACTAAAACCACATTCACAGGAAGATAGATGATATGAAAAGGCAGAGGGCTATGTACCAGATGAAGGAACAAGATAAAACCCCAGAAAAACAACTAAATGAAGTGGAGATAGGCAACCTTCCAGAAAAAGAATTCAGAATAATGATAGTGAAGATTATCTAAGACCTCGGAAAAAGAATGGAGGCAAAGATCGAGAAGATGCAAGAAATGTTTAACAAAGACCTAGAAGAATTAAAGAACAAACAAACAGAGATGAACAATACAATAACTGAAATGAAAACTACACTAGAAGGAATCAATAGCAGAATAACTGAGGCAGAAGAACGGATAAGTGACCTGGAAGACAGAATAGTGGAATTCACTGCTGCAGAACAGAATAAAGAAAAAAGAATGAAAAGAAATGAAGACAGCCCAGGAGACCTCTGGGACAACATTAAACGCAACAAGATTCGCATTATAGGGGCCCCAGAAGGAGAAGAGAGAGAGAAAGGACCCGAGAAAATATTTGAAGAGATTATAGTCGAAAACTTCCCTAACATGGGAAAGGAAATAGCCATCCAAGTCCAGGAAGCATAGAGAGTCCCATACAGGATAAACCCAAGGAGAAACACGCTGAGACACACAGTAATCAAATTGGCAAAAATTAAAGACAAAGAAAAATTATTGAAAGCAGCAAGGGAAAAACGACAAATAACATACAAAGGAACTCCCATAAGGTTAACAGCTGATTTCTCGGCAGAAACTCTACAATCCAGGAGGGAATGGCATGACATATTTAAAGTGATGAAAGGGAAGAACCTACAACCAAGATTACTCTACCCAGCAAGGATCTCATTCAGATTCGATGGAGAAATCAAAAGCTTTACAGACAAGCAAAAGCTAAGAGAACTCGGCACCACCAAACCAGCTCTACAACAAATGTTAAAGGAACTTCTCTAAGTGGGAAACACAAGAGAAGAAAAGGACTTACAAAAACAAACCCAAAACAATTAAGAAAATGGTCATAGAAACATACATATCTATAATTACCTTAAACGTATATGGATTAAATGCTCCAACCAAACGACACAGGTTTCCTGAATGGATACAAAAACAAGACCCATATATATGCTGTCTACAAGAGACCCACTTCAGACCTAGGGACACGTACAGACTGAAAGTGAGGGGATAGAAAAAGATACTCCATGCAAATGGAAATCAAAAGAAAGCTGGAGTAGCAATACTCATATCAGATAAAATCGACTTTAAGATAAAGAATGTTTCAAGAGACAAGGGAGGACACTACATAATGATCAAGGGATCAATCCAAGAAGAAGATATAACAATTATAAATATATATGCATTCAACATAGGAGCACCTCAATACATAAGGCAACTGCTAACAGCTCTAAAAGAGGAAATCAACAGTAACACAATAATAGTGGGGGACTTTAACACCTCACTAACACCAATGGACAGATCATCCAAACAGAAAATTAATAAGGAAACACAAGCTTTAAATGACACAATAGACCAGATAGATTTAATTGATACTTATAGGACATTCCATCCCAAAACAGCAGATTACACTTTCTTTTCAAGTGCACATGGAACATTTTCCAGGATAGATCACATCTTGGGTCATAAATCAAGCCTCAGTAAATTTAAGAAAATTGAAATCATATCAGGCATCTTTTCTGACCGCAACACTATGAGATTAGAAATGAATTACAGGGAAAAAAACGTAAAAAACACAAATGCATGGAGACTAAACAATACGTTACTAAATAACCAAGAGATCACTGAAGAAATCAAAGAGGAAATCAGAAAATACCTAGAGACAAATGACAATGAAAACACGACGATACAAAACTTATGGGATTCAACAAAAGCAGTTCTAAGAGGGAAGTTTATAGCAATACAATCCTACCTCAAGAAACAACAAACATCTCAAATAAACAATCTAACCTTACACCCAAAGGAACTAGAGAAAGAAGAACAAACAAAACCAAAAGTTAGTAGAAGGAAAGAAATCATAAAGATAAGAGCAGAAATAAATGAAATAGAAACAAAGAAAACAATAGCAAAGATCAATAAAACTAAAAGCTGGTTCTTTGAGAAGATAAACAAAATTGATAAACCATTAGCCAGACTCATCAAGAAAAAGAGGGAGAGGACTCAAATCAGTAAAATTAGAAATGAAAAAGGAGAAGTTACAACAGACACCGCAGAAATACAAAGCATCCTAAGAGACTACTACAAGCAACTCTATGCCAATAAAATGGACAACCTGGAAGAAATGGACAAATTCTTAGAAAGGTATAACCTCCCAAGACTGAACCAAGGAAGAAATAGAAAATATGAACAGACCAATCACAAGTAATGAAATTGAAATCACATTAAAAGTCTTCCAACAAACAAAAGTCCAGGACCAGATGGCTTCACAAGTGAATTCTATCAAACATATAGAGAAGAGCTAACACCCATCCTTCTCAAACTCTTCCAAAAAATTTCAGAGGAAGGAACACGCCCAAACTCATTCTATGAGGCCACCATCACTCTGATACCAAAACCAGACAAAGGTACTACAAAAATAGAAAATTACAGACCAATATCACTGATGAATATAGATGCAAAAATCCTGAACAAAATACTAGCAAAGGAATACAACAGCACATTAAAAGGATCATACACCATGATCAAGTGGGATTTATCCCAGGGATGCAAGGATTCTTCAATATACGCAAATCAATCAATGTGATACACCATGTTAACAAATTGAAGCAGAAAAACCATATGATCATCTCAATAGATGCAGAGAAAGCTTTTGACAAAATTCAACACCCATTTATGATAAAAACTCTCCAGAAAGTGGGCATAGAGGAAACCTACCTCAACATAATAAAGGCCATATACGACAAACCCACAGCAAACATCATTCTCAATGGTGAAAAACTGAATGCATTTCCTCTAAGACCAGGCACAAGACAAGGATGTCCACTCTCACCACTATTATTCAACATAGTTTTAGAAGTCCTAGCCACGGTAATCAGAGAAGGAAAAGAAATAAAATGAATACAAATTGGAAAAGAAGAAGTAAAACTATCACTGTTTGCAGATGACATGATACTATACATAGAAAATCCTAAAGATGCCACCAGAAAACTACTAGAGCTAATCAATGAATTTGGTAAAGTTGCAGGATACAAAATTAATGGACAGAAATCTCTTGCATTCCTATACACTAATGATGAAAAATCTGAAAGAGAAATTCAGGAAACACTCCCATTTACCACTGCAACAAAGAGAATAAAATACCTAGGAATAGACCTACCTAGGGAGACAAAAGACCTGTATGCAGAAAACTATAAGACACTGATGAAAGGAATTAAAGATGTTACCAACAGATGGAGAGATATACCATGTTCTTGGATTGGAAGAATCAATATTGTGAAAATGACTATACTACCCAAAGCAATCTACAGAGTCAATGCAATCTCTATCAAATTACCAATGGCATTTTTTACAGAACTAGAACAAAAAATCTTAAAATTTTTATGGAGACACAAAAGACCCCGAATAGCCAAAGTGGTTTTGAGGGAAAAAAACGGAGCTGGAGGAATAAGACTCCCTGACTTCAGACTATACTACAAAGCTGCAGTAATCAAGATTATATGGCACTGACACACAAACAGAAATATAGATCAATGGAACAGGATAGAAAGCCCAGAGGTAAACCCATGCACATATGGTCAACTGATCTATGACAAAGGAGGCAAGGATATACAATGGAGAAAAGACAGTCTCTTCAATAAGTGGTGCTGGGAAAACTGGACAGCTACATGTAAAAGAATGAAATTAGAACACTCCCTAACACCATACACAAAAATAAACTCAAAATGGATTAGAGACCTAAATGTAAGACCGGACACTTTAAAACTCTTAGAGGAAAACATAGGAAGAACACTCTTTGACATAAATCACAGCAAGATCTTTTTTGATCCACCTCCTAGAGAAATGTAAATAAAAACAAAAATAAACAAATGGTACCTAATGAAACTTAAAGGCTTTTGCACAGCAAAGGAAACTATAAACAAGATGAAAAGACAACCCTCAGATAGGGAGAAAATATTTGCAAACGAATCAATGGACAAAGGATTAATCTCTAGAATATATAAACAGCTCATACAGCTCAATATTAAAAAAACAAACAACCCAATCCAAAAATGGGCAGGCGATCTAAATAGACATTTTTCCAAAGAAGACATACAGATGGCCAAGAAGCACATGAAAAGCTGCTCAACATCACTAATTATTAGAGAAATTCAAATCAAAACTACAATGAGGTATCACCTCACATCAGTTAGAATGGGCGTCATCAGAAAATCTACAAACAGCAAATGCTGGAGAGGGTGTGGAGAAAAGGGAACCCTCTTGCACTGTTGGTGGGAATGTAAATTGATACAGCCACTATGGACAACAGTATGGAGGTTCCTTAAAAAACTAAAAATAGAATTACCATATGACCCAGCAATCCCACTACTGGGCATTCTCTACTACTCAGAGAAAACCATAATTCAAAAAGACACATGCACTCCAATGTTCATTTCAGCACTATTTACAACAACCAGGACATGGAAGCAACCTAAATACCCATCGACAGACGAATGGATAAAGAAGATGTGGTACGTATATACAATGGAATATTACTCAGCCATCAAAAGTAACGAAATTGGGTCATTTGTACAGATGTGGATGGATCTAGAGACTGTTATACAGAGTGAGGTAAGTCAGAAATAGAAAAAGAAATATCGTGTATTAACGCATATATGTGGAACCTAGAAAAATGGTACAAATGAACCAGTTTGAAGGGCAGAAGCTGAGACACAGATGTAGAGAACAAACGTATGGACATCAAGGGGGGAAAACCGCGGTGGGGGGGTGGGGGTGGTGTGATGAACTGGGAGATTGGGATCGACATGTATACACTAATATGTATAAAATAGATAACTAATAAGAACCTGCTATATTAAAAGAGAGAGAGAGAAAAGAGAACAGATGAGGACCTAGACTATCCCACCTCAAGAGGTGGAATTGGAGTTGCCGTAGGTGAGTGGGTGGGGGCAAGAGAAGGGAAGTCAGTGGAGCCTCCAAGACCAGAAGGGCCACTCAAAGATGAGAGTCAGCACCACCTGGGCCCAAGTGAGTACTGTCACTGGGCAGTGCAACGTGCCACATAAGAGCTTGGCCAATGACAAGAATTCAGCCAACACTTGTTGCCTGTGCCAATGAGCCCCTTTTGCTGCACTCATCGTCCCCAAGGGAGGGCATCCCACCAGGAGTTGCCTCTGTGAAGCTATTCATGGTCCAAGAGGGACAATGCCCACCCATGCCTTGATATTTTCTTAGTCCAAGAGACCTATTTAATGAGAAAGATCCTGTTTTCAATGGCTCAGGACACTTATAAACCCCACCAAGGGGAGGATGGGGATTTAATAGGTCCTACCCTCTAGTGCCTGTACTTGTGTAGGACTGAATGGAACCATTTGGAGAATTCTTCTTGGGATCAAGAGTTGTTAAAACCCACCCACATGACATGTAGAAATCCCCAAACACATTCCTGAAGGAAACTAGCATAGAATGGCTCAAAAAAAAACCTGTCACTTCTGAGCAAGCACCCTCCAGATCCCAGCGGTCTAGGACAATGATGAATGAATGGAACATTGGAAGAAGCAGAAACCACTGATGGTGTGGCCACTCAGAAGTGGAGAATGATTTGACAAACTTCCACATAGAAAAACTATATTCCATAGGTTTCAAGACTCGTTTGCCTCCTGTTTTCTCACAGTCTTTTTGTTTTCTGAAAATGTGACTAAATCCAAAAAGCAGACTATAATAATGATGATTTCATCTGTTCCCAAAGTCCCTGTTTCATAAATGAGCCAAAAGTTAAGAGGCATAGTCCGTCCGTATCAGCAATTTGTAGCTCTGCTGGAAACAAAACATTTTAAATTAAATGAGATTATTAAATTGATAATTTGTTGGAATAAACCACACCATCATTATGTTATTAACAAATCAAAACATATGTAACCTAAAGTTTCCTGAGCCTCACCAGCCAGGAGGTACAGCTAGGGTTACATTCACATTAATATCTGAATCCATTGGCCTGGACCCCCATCCAGTCAGTCAAGAATTGCAGTGTCTTACAGAGTTTTCCCCAGGACTTTCCAGAATCTCTAAGGGGGCTTGCATATGAACATGAATCAGCTCAGCCTCCCCACGCTGCAGGCCTCTGTCCATGCAAAATGCAGCTGCTAACATGCCCTCCACCAGGCCCGACATCGGGGATTCCTGCCTGTATCACATCATCACAGACCTAGCCCACCACTGTCACTGCGCTAACTCTGCTGAACTGGATGGAGACCCTCTCTCTGACCCCAGATTGCTGAGCCACTGAGGGCCATGGTGTACTTCTCTGTTTGTCATGGGGAACATCCTGCTGTAACTTCCCCCAGCAGGTTTGCTTTGGGTCCCAAAGCATTACAGAGTTTGGCCAAACAGGTCTTCTAATTTTCACATCTGTCTCCTCCTTCCAGGGTACTCAGGGGTCTCGAAGCTGCTCCCCTCAGGTGCTCAGGCCCCACTGCTGGATCCGGCTCACCATGCCAGCCTGCATTTTTCCCTTTCAGTGAATTCTTCCTCAAAGGGTCAAATTGCCTTCCTGAAAGATGGCTTCAGTCAGAACCCCACAAACTATCAGCTGTGACACCATATGCCTGAAGCCCTTTAGTGGACATGGTTTAAGTGTTCTAAGGGGTTCTTCCCTCCCCAGGTGAATCATCAGGTATAAATTAACACTTGGAAGGAAGGACATTGCCCAGCAACACATGCCAGATGCTGGCCTCTCAGCTCCTCCCCAGCTGAGACTCAGATACAGATACACAATGTATTTTATTCCTTACTTAAGAAAGTAACTTTACAGCTACAAACCACACAAACAAAGAAGTGGGTATGTCCATTTAGCCTTTCCCTCCTAATTGACGGTAGTTTCTAGGAGAAAATGTTGGGTTTTTTTTTTAATCTATTGCTTAAAAGTTTCTGAAAATTTTATCTCTCTGAAAAGAAGCAGACGTGAAAGAACCTGGAGGACATTATGCTAAGTGAAAGAAGTCAGACACAAAAGGACAAATATTGTCTGAGTCCACTTGTAGGAGGTCCCTAGAGTAGTCAGACTCATAGAGACAGAAAGGAGAATGGTGGTTGCCAGGGGCTGGGGAGGGGGAATGAGAGATATTGCTTAATGAGTTTCAGTTTGGGAAGATGAAAAAAGTTCTGGAGGTGAAAGGTGATGATGGCTGTACAACGGTGTGAATATACTTAATGCCACTGAACTCTCCACCTAAAAATGGTTACAATGGTAAATTTTATGTTATGTCTATTTCACCACAATACAAATAAAAGAACTTATAGATCAGTCTTAAAACAAAAATTATCCGAAGGTGCTAGAAATGGAGTTAAGGGGTTGGTCCAGACTCAGGAGGCCAAAGTGAAGTGATTTGCCTGAGATGCTGAGGGCTGAAGAGAAGAGAAACTCTTTTTTTTTTTTTTTTTCACATGGTGTATAGTCATAATTATCGCTCTCAGGAATGCAGGATTTTCGTTTTCCAAGCACTTCCAGGAGTGATCTAACTTGCTGTCATAACAAGCTGGGAGGTAAAGGATGAAGGGCAGGGGTTTAGATTCCAGGGCTACAGAAACAGGGAACTGGCCCTGCCCAAGGGATGCTCACAGCTTCCTGGGGGAACTGACACCCCACGTTGCCAACAAGGGAACTGAAGCTCAGGGAGGTGGACTGAGTTGCCCCAAATTCCAGTGAGTAATGCTCAGAGAAGAGATTTGATTGAAGTCTCTTGAGTCACTACCTAGTGCTCTTTCTGCAACCAAGTGTGAATAAAAACAGAATGCAAGTGAGAAAGTCAAAAATAATTCCTGACTGCGTCGAAGAATGAAAGAATCCCGATTCTGCATTAAAACCCAAAAGACAAAAGGAGATAGCTGGGGGATATGTTTTAAGCTTTATCTAATCCTCCCACCCTGCCTCTGAGTAGGAAAGTGGGTAAAAACAGAATCTGGGGTGAGAAATCATCTGACTCACCCATGACGTTGTGGAGAAGAATCTGTAAGCAAACACCCTGTGTTTATTTCCAGCGCTGCCTCTCCTTCTGCCAGCCTTGGCAGCCAGCCTGCTGCGTTTGCTTAGGGGACCCTCCTTCGGAGACATGGTCAGAGCCCTATTTGAAAACAGCAGAAGTAGCCTAAAACTTGTGACCATTAAGTTAGGATTTAAAAGGACATGAAATATTGCCATTTGCAGCAACATGGATGGACCTAGAGAGTATCATACTGAGTGAAGTGTCAGAGAAAGACAAGTATTAT